>NC_041214.2:17256239-17286333 GCF_002837175.3 Physeter macrocephalus
GTGTGAGGTGATACCTCATTGTAGTTTTGATTTGCATTTCTCCAATAATTAGTGATGTTGAGCAGCTTTTCATGTGCCTCTTGGCCATCTGTATGTCTTCTTTGGAGAAATGTCTATTTAGATCTTCTGCCCATTCTTTGATTGGGTTTTTTGTTTTTTTGATATTGGGCTTCATGAGCTGTCTGTATATTTTGGAGATTAATCATTTGTCAATTGCTTTGTTTGCAAATATTTTCTCCCACTCTGAGGGTTGTCTTTTCATCTTGTTTATGTTTTCCTTTGCTGTGCAAAAGCTTTTAAGTTTCATTAGGTCCCATTTGTTTATTTTTGTTTTTATTCTCATTACTGTAGGGGGTGGGTCAAAAAAGATCTTGCTGAGATTTATGTCAAAGAGTGTTCTGCCTATGTTTTCCTCTAAGAGTTTTATAGTGTCTGGCCTTACATTTAGGTCTTTAACCCATTTTGAGTTTATTTTTGTGTATGGTGTTAGGGAGTGTTCTGTTTTCATTCTCTTACATGTAGCTGTCCAGTGTTCCCAGCATCACTTACTGAAGAGGCTATCTTTGCTCCATTGTATATTCTGGCCTCCTTTGTCATAGATTAGGTGACCTATATAGGTGTGTGGGTTTATCTCTGGGCTTTCTATCCTGTTCCATTTGTCTATATTTCTGTATTAGAGTGGTTTTGGACAAAAATGGTTTTGGACAACACAAATGCTGGCCAGCAAGTGGAGCAACAGGAACTCTTATTCATTGCTGATGGGAACATAAAATGCTACAACTACTTTGAAAGACAATTTGGTGGTTTCCTACAAAACTAAACATATTCTTACAATAACAAATAGTAATCTCACTCCATGATATTTACCCAAAGGAGTTAAAAACTTACTATATTTCCACACAAAATCCTGCACACAGATATTTATAACAGCTTTATTCAAAACTGCCAAAACTTGGAAGGAACCAAGATATGTTTCAGTAGGTGAATAGATAAATAAACTGTTGTACACCCAGACAATGGACTACTAAAAAAAAAAAAAAAAAAGAGCTATCAAGCCATGAAGAGACATAGAGGAAACTTAAATGCCTTTTACCAAGTGAAAGAAGTCAATCTGGAAAAGCAACATACTATATGAGTCCAACTATATGACATTCTTGAAAAGGCAGAACTATGGATTCAGTAAAAGGATCAGTGGTTGGAGGAGGGGAGAGGAGAAGGATGAATAGGTAGAGCACAGAAGATTTTTAGAGCAGTGAAAATATTCTGCATGATACTGTGATAGTGGGTACACATCATTATACATTTGTCCAGACCCACAGAATGTACAACACCAAGGGTGAACCATAAAGTAATCTATGGACTTTGGGTAATAATGATGTGCCAGTGTAGGTCTATCAATAGTAACAAATGTACCATTCTGGTGGGGGATGTTGATAATGGCGGAGTCTATGCATGTATGGCAGCAAGGAGTATATGAGAAATCTCTATCTTCTCAATTTTTTTATGAACCTATAACTGCTGTAAAAAAATTTTTTTAAGTCTTTAAAAAATCTTCCTAAATACCAAAAGAAATGCCAAAAAAAAAACCACCCCAACAATTCTACCTACTGCAAGTATGTGTGTCCATACATATACGTCTATATACAGAAACATATGCACAGAATAAATATAGCATAAAATAACATGATTGAACTGGGGCAAAGATACTGGTAGTTTAATTAAATGTAAATAGGATATCACACCTATGAAAAATTTCAGATTGTCTACCAAAACAAAGTACAACTCTAATCTATGTTTATGGAAACATCCAAAAAAGGGAGATTCAGAAACATGATGATGCAGATCAGATGATGGCAAACAAAAATGTGAATAAATAAATAAAAGGAATCACAATCTTGGTCTCAAACAAGACATAATTTAGCCCCCAAAATATAAAATGAGACCAAGAAAAGTATGCTTCATAATGCTAAGGACCAAAATGCATAATAAAAAATGTTATTAATATCTATACATAAAATAGCATGGCAGCTACTTTATAGAGCAGAAACAGGAGGAGATGAATAAAGAAGGAGACACAAACAAATAAACTAACATACCCCTCTTAAATCTAGTAAAATCAAGTGGAAAAAATTAGAAAAGTTATCACAGTTCGAAATCACAATAAAGTAGAACATATAGAAGAATCCATATTAAACTGTGCCACAATAAAAGAGAAAATGCTCTTTACTCAGATGGACATGGAACCTTTTGTGAAAATTGCCTGTACCTCAGTCTACAACAAAGCCTATTTTAAATTTTTAAAAATAGATATAGTATCATGATCATTTGAAAGCATAGTCACAAGTTCTTTCATATTCCTAAAATTCAGAGATGGAGTCTATATTCCCTAGCCTTGAAACAGGGCAGGCCTTTGTGATTGCATTTGAAATTGTTAGGCCTTTAGAAACAGCTTTTGTGTCTGGGTGATAAGGCATTATAATGTCCTGATAAAATGGTGGGACAGATTGTTTTAGCACTCAGGATCAGTTCTGCACCTTTTATACTCTCCTCTGGTGTCATGGGGCTGGAAGCTTGGGAGCTACATTTCTCATGGTGCCTTCCCATCAGAGTTTAGTACAGCTAACAAATGAGAGGCAATGGTGACACTCAATAGGTGTATTCTTGCTACAGAAATGCTGTGGTAGACTAGCAGCGGAGGCTTGCTGAAGCTACCTCAGACTGCACACGTGTCTCTTACCCTTCAGTGTGAGGACTGTGCGGTGGCTGTAGCTTCAGTATTAACTTCCTGCACTTCCCTGTAGTCTCTTACATCCCACTATTGAATTCCTTTCTACTTGAAATATTTAAAGTAGTTTTGTTTTTATGACTAAACCCTGACAAATACACCTGAGGGCAATCATGGGGTTTCCTTACCTGGCATATCAAGCTCGAATAGCCCCTTCTTCCTGAGCCAGAAAGAGCTAATTCAGTGTGTGGGAACCCAAGACTGCTGGGTTACGCTTCTCTATTTTACACCAGCACTAAGTGGGGAAATAAAGAAAATACTGCTGTCCTAAACTCTCCCCTGTCTTGAGGTTCTGGGACTAAAGGGAGGTAAATATTCTCAATAAACTCTATAGTGACTGAATGTCAGGTTATTACAAACAGAAGCAAAGCTATGAGTTTATAGAGAGAGGAAAATTGTGCCTTGAGTCTCCCCTAGAGAGATATACCAAAATCATTATTCAAGCATTTTCGTGTCCCCTAGCCAAACACTGTCTAGGAGTGTCCCAGACTCCACTTAAAACCCTAACAAGAGGATTTTAATATCAGTAATTTAATTCTGACAGAACTGAGTTCATTGTTTTGCTGTCATAATAAAGAATGATAGTTTTCACAGTGTTTGGAATAAAAGAAGAAGAATGTATCCATGTGCTTCTAAGTTCTGTCCAAGGGAGAGCATGCCTGTGACAATTAGAACTGATTTTCTACATAAAAATATGCTTAGAGAGCAGGATGATTCATTGTAATGATAATATAAATTTAAGGGGGGAAAAGTACTTCCTTTACTCTATTTTTTCTGTGTACCTAAACAGCTTACAATTTGAATATCTAAGAGGACCGCCTACCAGAACAGAGGGTCCTAACTCTTCAGACAGATAAATCAATAGTTAACCTAAGGTGGAGGCCCAGAATAAAACAGAGAGAGGTTTTATTTTAATATGTACCTGGGATTTATTTTAATCATGTATAGTAAGACAAGCAGACACAGAAATGACTGTGGTGAAGGATGAAGTTTTATACTCACAGATCCCTAGAAACAGGAGAGGTGGTACACAATTCAGGGGGGCCACATGGGGAAGCACCAGGGTCAATCTGGGATCCAAGGACATGAGAGGAAAGCGGGTGCAAGAACCTTTGTTGTGGTTTTTGTGGGAAGGAATAGACAAAGCAGGGGAAGCCAGGATAAGCAGGTTTAAGATTGCCTGCTTTGAATAATCTCAGCAGGCTCTGGGGTGTAGCGGCTGTCCCAGGTTGTCTGGTGCCTTACCCTGGGGTGATTAAGGCAGGGGAACATTGGCCTGGAGTGTAAGAGTCTAACAAAGGAGGGGTTGGGGTGGGGTGGGGGGAGGCCTCTGGATTGGTTGTTTGCTTACAAAAGGTGTACTCCCAGGCAAGGTGTTCGCTAGCTCTAGGAGCTAGGTAACCTGGGAGCGGTAATCTCTTCAAAGTCAGTGAGGTCCCAGATGCCAGAGCATCAAGAGTACAGAAAATAAGAAAATTAAGTTAATAAAGGTTTACAGTGAGATTCTTTTCTTTTAGTACCCAGCTGTACACCCCAGCATGAGTTCCAAAACTTCTACATAGCTCTGGCATACACCAGGGGTGACAATCTAGGTAGAGACAGAGTAACTAGGATTCTCCATTCATATAGATAATCAAATGGCTCAAACAAGGATTTATTAAAAGGCTGTAAAGCTACCTCGCAGAAATGAGGCAGAGAATAAGAGCTTATTCGTGGGAATAAGAGCTGGGATCTAGGAACCACTGAAGATGCAAGAAGTTTCTCTTGCACTCTAGCTCTTTCTCTCTCTCTCTCTTTGTACAGAACCACATATAATCCTGTATCCCATTTATTCCACTCATCTTCCCTGATCATTGGCTACTCTGCCCAATCTCTGATTGATTAATTTAGGATTATGATCATGGCTGAAAATGCCTGCCCTAGGCCCAATTCTATAGCACCATTTAATTCACAGGCCCCACACCCATTTGATTATAGACTCTGTGACTCAGAAAATATGTTTGGTTGCAGGCTAGCCAGCAGATTGGCATCCACTGGGATAGGTGTCAATCCCTAGTTCGGTCTGTCATGGGGAAACGTGATGACATGTACAAACGTGACCAGAGAGACTCATCTCTTCAGCAAGAGGTGAGTGTGGAGCAGAGTGCCCAGAGAAGTGGAGAGGGGGGAATAGGCACCCTGAAACTGCCAACCACAATCGTATGTGCTACTGCCGTGAGAGTTTTTCAATCATCTCCATTTTCGAAGTGCGTTCATTTTTTTTTTAAGTGAGTTAATTTTTCTTGGCATTTAAGAAATTGCTAAAACTCTGACAACGCTTCTGGCTGTTTATTCAGGGAGAAAGATGGTGGCAGTGAATACTGCTCATTGAATATTTCCAGCATTCTGCCTTCCAGGCACATGATATAACAGCTCTTTCTGGCTCCCATTGGCTGGCTGAGGGCATGTAACCATTCTGGCCTAAAAGTACAGACAATGCATGCCACTTTCTGGCTGAACATTAATTTCTTGCTGTGATATCCTCTGAGCTCTCTTTTGTCCGTTTTATGACAGCATGTTCCTGATGGTGGCTATTCTATCAGTCTGGGTGTCAAAGAAAGGACAACACATAATAGAAATGGGCTGTCGCAAGAGCAAGAATGAAATTCACTCCAACACTTTAAAATAGAGCAAACTGGGATTCCCTGGGGGTCCAGTGGGTAGGACTCTGTGCTTCCACTGCAGGGGGCACAGGTTCTAAGTCAGGGAACAAAGATCCCGCGAGCCTTGCAGCATGGCCAAATAAATAAATAAAATAGAGCTAACTACCCAAGTGAATTTTACTGCTGTTGGCAATGACTCCAAACCATGTGGATGTATTCTAGCAGAAAAGCAGGTTGTTGTTGAGGGCATAGACGTATCTGAGTAGGATTAGACTTGGTGACTGCCGAGGTCTCTTTCAGGTTTACAAGTGTACTTCATCTTACTTGGCAATGAAACTCATAGAGAAAACTGAGCTCTCTCCCCAGAGTTCTTAGCTCTTACGTAGGCACAGGATTTTGTGAAACCTACAGGCACGCCTCCAGTTAAGAAGGCCTGAGTTTTATGGTTTTGTTATTCTAGTTAATTGATGCCTAAAAGCTAAACAGTATGTCCTGCGACACGAGAGGCAGAGGCTTGAACCTTCGCGAGAAGCACCAGGGAGAAGGAATGGAGGGGAAGGTCATTCTTAAGGCTAAAGCTGTTTATTCTCCCTCCTAAAGGAACACAGGATGAGGAGAGCAATTCCCTAGAATTAGGAAGCCTAGGGCTCTAGTCTGGACTTTGGCACTAACAAATAGTTTAACCCTGGGCAAGTATCTTCCACTCTGTTCTGCACCTCAGCCATGAAACGGGGCAGTTTGACCAGATGATCCTCCAGGTCCCTTGACTAGTCCGAGTATGAGGACAGGACAGGGCTTAAAGGCATGTGTTCGGAGCAGAGGAAGGTCAAAGCTGCACATGTGGGTTACATTTTCAATGATTTATTTGTTTAATTTAAATGAGAAATATCGTCATGTGCTTAAATATTTAAACCGTACGATGGATTGCATAATAAATAACAAAAACATTATTCCTCCTACTCTGCCTTCCCCATACCCTGGATTCCTTTCCAGAGGCCACTAGAGATATGCACACATTATGACACCTCCCCTTTTTTAAACTGAGAATGGTAGCAAGATATAGGCATTCATGTGCTCCTTGTTTAAACAAAGCTTCTTGGAATAAATTCCACATCAGTACACATGCATCTTCTTCATTCTCTTTAAAGGCCACATAGTATTCCATTACATAGATATAAACAAGTAATAAAACTATTCCCCTATTAATAGATATTTGTATTTATTTAAAAAGTAATCTTCTGTGACTAAAATCAATGCTTTGTACTGATGAGCTTCGTGGAGGGAACAAAATACTTGGTTTTCTAGGGATTCTTAGACTCTTCATAAAAGAAGTAAAAAGAAGAAACATCATGCTTTTGTCTGAGAGAATAGACTAAGTTCTCATTTAGAAAACTATTTAATCTATGTGCCTCAGACAATTAGATCTTTCTTGCTTTACTTTAGCAATAAAACCCAACAATCTTTCGTTTTCTTTTTGTAAGATAAAATTTATCACAAGTCTTTAAGGGTCATAAGATGTTTCCAAAACTCTCTTTGGGAAGCTGCTTATTGTTCTGATTCTAGTCTGTCACTGGTGGGCTGTTGTCAGCAAAATTGTACTAACTTGTTTGACAGGAAACAAATAACAGACAGATTCTTCCAGAAATGTTAACCAGACTTTATAAAAGAATGTATATCGTCAGGATATCTCGGCCTGAAAGATGTTGGCTCATTTTATATGGAGAACAAGGATTTCATCATTTTCTTCCTTGGAACGACTACAACAAATAGTTTTGTTAATTCTAAACATTTGCCAACAAATAAACTAAGATTCAGAGCCTATCTAAATTTAAAGTGTGTTGGGCCAAAAAGCCAATGTGGTTAACAGCCCATGTGAGTCTTTTTTTTCTCTGATTACTCTGTTCATAACATCTTGTAGCTTAAACAAACAACATACCACAGAGGCTAAAATTCCAAGAGATGGTGTCAATACAAAGAAATACACAGCATAGCTTATTCCCTTTGCTTAAGAGACTGTAGGAGGGAACAGAAGGCGGGGCATTGCATTATTTGTTATGGATCTTTAACTTGACTAGTCCCAGACCTTACCAGCTTGTGTTTATAAGTGGGATCAAATTTACATAATGACTTACATTTCATTGGCTCTAGCCCTTCTTGCATAAGACATGTACTTCATGTAACATGTCCACCCCCAGTAAGACACCTGCCCCCAACTCAGAAAGATTTCCTTGCATTCTCAGAGAATGCCTCGCATATATTCAGATGTGCCCTTCTCTAGCCTGTTGTCATTGATTATACTGCCTGAGAAGAACTGGTCCCACTACCACAAAATAAACAGACCCTTCAGGAATCCAAGAAGCTCTCAGATATCCTGAGCACGCCTCATTCACACAGTATTTACTGCAAAACTCTTACTCAGCTCTGGGTTAGACTTGGTCATTTGAGCATCACACCATCTCCTCATAAACTCTGACTTGACAACCTTTACCTGGAGCTCTGTTTTCCATAACTCAGATGACCCAAAGACTAACCGGGGTATCCAGTACAGACAGATACTAAGCTGTCCTCACCCCACCACCACCTTGTTGGAACTGCTCTATCTACTAATCACACATGAAATCTTTTCCTCCAGCCAAATGCCTTCTTGGTGACAACAGTTCATGAAACCTATTCAAAGTAGTCTGAGTCCTAGTTTAGAATAGGTTGAGATCACCCCCACTCCACCTCTACCACACACACACTTCTCTAACCCACCCCTCAAAATCTTTTCAACCACCATTTTATATATCAGATTACTTTATTTCACGCTTATAATTACCTTGATCCTATAAAGCATTTTACCATGTTTCTGCAATAAATTAAGGAATTTTTCTAAATGTCCAAAGTTATCTATACAACCAAAATAATTCTCTTCTAGAATTTCCAGGTTTTTAAAAGATTCATATGTCAATTATTCTCCCAATAGTTGTTTTCTAGCACACCAATCCATTTATAGTGTTTGTTCATGGTTTTCCAATAGTCATGTACTCCAGATTCTTATAGCATTTGTATTCTAAACTCTCAGTGATCAAATCTTTTATTTGGTGGATTCTCGATGTGCCTGTGTGATGCCACAGTCTGAAGGAACATTGATTTGGGATTGTCAGTCATCATTGACTAAAAACATTCTGCCTTCAGATACATGTTTACAGTTTCACAGATATTGGCAAATACTCTGATTAGTAGTTTCATTTTGTTTTTCCTTCTTTGCATCATTCTTCTAGTCTGCCTAGAAGGCTCCTTCTATCTTGTGACTGGGATTAGCCTGAAGAACCTAGAAGTTGACTTGTTTAAATGACTTGAGTTATTCCCCTCAGTGCAATGGAAACTGTTTTTTTCCATTGGGTTGGGTTCCTGTAACTGAAGCCTTAAGGCCTTTCTCTTACCTCATATCATTTAAATGAAGCTGAGCCAACACTGACTTCAGCATTACATTCCTAAAATTCAGGAGGTAAGAAACATGTGACCATATATAAAGACTGTACATGAAAAATAGAACCTGTCCACTGGAATTCTCCAAAACTCCTCCTAACGTTAGACTCATTCTATCTCAAGAATGACATGACATGGGTCATGGGTCAGAAGGACAGTCCACGAGAGATGACACATCTTCTGGGTTCTGCCAGAGCGTGCCAAACATTTTCACTGGCAAGGTCTAGGATTTCATGACCTGCCCAGCCCATCTTCTGCATCAAATGGCAGGAAAAATATTTATTCATGTGGCCTATTTCCAAGGTAATGTGCAGCAATTATTAAACCCCAGTAGTATAGAAAGAGTATGTGGTTGGCAGCCTCTTGAGTGGGCATTACCTACATTTGTGGCCTTTCATTCTATTTTTTTTCCTGTCGAGGCTGGGTAATTCCTATAGAAGCCATCCTGAAGCAAGATTATAAAATCACTGAAGCCTCTCTCTCTCTCTCTGTCTCTCTCTGTCTGTCTCTTACTCTCTGTCTCTGTCTCTGGTACCTTCTTTTAATCTATTAAAATTGAGTGAAAGGAAATCATGGAATATAGCTCATGGAAATTTAGGAAGGAAGGAAAGAAGGAAAGGAAGGAAGGAAGGAAGAAAGAAAGAAAGAAAGAAAGAAAGAAAGAGAAAGAAAGAAAGAAAAGGAATAAAGAAAGAGAGAGCAAAAAGGAAGAAAGAGAGAGAGAGGGAGGGAGGAAGAAGGAAGGAAGGAAAAAAGGTGGAGAAAGAAAAGCTATACTCCAGTTGGTAAATAGGTCTCAAAAATGCAAATAATATACTGAAGAGGAATTAATTTTAAACTTGGGGGAAATGTTTAAACTTAGTAATAAAGAGATCAGTTTTAGCAAGTAAAGATCTCAAACTAGGAAAGTGTCACTATTTTCACACAGGGAAACTAAGCAATCCATTCAACCTTCTTGGATTAGAATTCCTTTAGAAACAGGATAAATCTAGGCTTTAGATGAATTCTTTCCAGAGAGATCTGTGTCTGTCCAGAAAGAGATTAACGAAACACTTAAAGCCAGTTAGCCAATGCTTCTTTATCTTACAGGTTAAGGAACCTGAGTCACTCCCAAGAACTTAAGACCCTCTCTTCCTCCTCCCTCTCCCCTCACCGCACCATTTTATTGGTCTCATTCATTTACACATTAAACAAATATGTGTTTTCTCCCCAAATCCTTGCTATTCCCCTCTCTCTAACAGCATTTCCAAGTGCCATTTGTGTAAGATGACCATAGAATTTATTGTCCAAACTGGGATATTTTAGCCAGGACAAATGGCAAACCATACGAGATCCTAGGGCATTAAGTGTAAACCATGACTAGTCCATGAAAATGCTAGATATTTTGAGAGACAAAGAGAGACCACATTCATATAACTTTTATTACAGTATATTGTCATAATTGTTTTATTATTAGTTATTGTTGTTAATCTCTTACTGTGCCTAATTTATAAATTAAACTTTATCACAGGTATGTATGTATAAGGAAAAACATAGTATATACAGGGTTCGGTACTAGCAGCAGTTTCAGGCATTCACTGGGGGTCTTGGAACATATCCCCTGTGGATAAGCAGAGACTACTGTAGTTTTAAAGTACCTATGATAGTGATTTGTCATAATTGACAACATAATAGTGTTTTAACATGGTGTGGAAAATTCTTAGTTCAATTTTTTAATTATCAAGAGAAAACTTTACAGTTCATGCAACATGATACAGGCATGGTTTATATAGAGAGATAAACAAAGCAGCAAAATATATTAGGTAAAACAGAAGAAACATAATGAAAACAAAACAAAAAAATCACATCTCTCTGTCATTGACTTTTTAGAAAATGCTGAAATAAAATAAGTAAAATGGCCAAGGATAGTTTCCAAAAATAAAATAGTTAATGCAAATTTTATGTAAATATAAGACTATACACTAGAAAATGTAGCTTCCTTCCTCCCTTCTTAATCCAATTTACCAAAGCTGATCCTACCTTTGTAGGAAAGCATCAGAGTCACAAAAGCAGAAAAACAATGGACCCACTGACCCATAGTGCAGTGTCCTCTGACAGAAATGCCACATTACCTTGCAGTGCCTCCTGCAGTGTTGTGAAGTGTAGACATGGAGATGGGGAAAGAGTTGGTTGGATTGATACAGGGCAAGAATCCACAGAGAAGGTGCATTATAAAAACAAGTTTCATCTCTCTCTAAATCAAACTTACTTCACCCATGATTTATCATTATTCCTTTCCCCACCCCCCCAAATAATCTTTGAAAAGGGCTCCAAGAGGATGTTAGAATTGTAAAAGAACAAGATAACAAAGAATATTGGAGAGGAGAATAATTGTGGGATGGAGATATCAAAATATTCTAAACAATTGAAAGAGATAAACAGTGCCCTTATTGCTAATTGACTTAGCAGAGTGGAAATTCTAAAATCTCTGTGCCTGCAGGGGAGGATGCTGGTGAGTTGTGAGTCAGTTCTCACTTACAGCATCCCAGGAGGGAACAGGATTATGTTCCAAGGGACAGTGTGCAAAACAAAGAAAACAGGGGCCCTGGTCAAGTCTTAATAAGGAGAAGTTGGACCCACAGATTTCCTGTCTCAGGTAATATATTCTAATGACTGCATCTCACACACCCCACGTGGTAGACATAGATATATGCTACCCAGATCCTCCTTCAAAGAAGCACTTTTTACCCTTACTATTGGGAAGACTTAATGGACAGCTTCAAGCTCTCAGCAACTTAAGGGTTAGCCTCAGCTGCAGAGAGAGGCCTCAAACAAGGCAGGCCTCTCCCAGAAAAGACCACATTCAATGATAAACATGAGGGTATAAATTTCAGGTGAGTTGCAAGTGCAACAGAGGTACTCACCCCAAGATGCCATGCAGGAATGAGGAACCATATTGAAACTGCACATATACCCTAAAGCATGACTAGTCCATGATGCTATGTCATGATTTTAAAAATGATGGATTCTAGTACTACAGGCTACAAATAGGAGTGTCTCTCTTTCCATCACACCCAGTGATCCACTTGGATAATGTGTGTGTTTGTTCCCTGCAACTCTGGGCTTTGTGGGTTTGGAGCCTGTGATCCTACAGGTGAGTGTGCACACAAGAGGACACAGCAAAAGTCCCAATAAACTTCAAGTTCAGCTCCACTGGGTCACTTGACATGACAAGAGAGCAACAGGAAAAGAGAGAAGCCACCAAACTGGCGGGAACAATTCCATCTGATGAGATAAACATGCTTTTGCATAGTAGAGACAGGAAATTTTGTGGCTGATCTCCATGAGATCTAACGGCACACCTCCTCTTGCCTAATTTGGATAATAAGGGGACAGATCAAACCACACAGCTGTGAGAAAGACACTGTGACTGAGCTCAGACACCCCAGGGGTAGGTAAACCACGTGGACCAGCCCAGGTGCTCACCAGAGTTGAGGCAAATCTAGAATGGTTGGTGGAGGAGGAGAATGATTAACCTTGGTTACATCCTTGAGACCAACCTGCTCCAGGAATGGGCTATGCTTTCCCAAGGAACGAGTGTAATCAGCTGACAGACCTCAGCTGAGTCCCATTATAAGGATAGCCCTTGGATATGGGATTGTCCAAGCTCAGTAACTCTTGTACAAGCAGCCCATATTAAATAACTGACTGACAGAGTTATGAAGCACCATGCCATTTACCTTCTCAGTAAAGAACTTCTTTCACATTTCACCCAAAAGAGTTCCCATAATTATTGTTTATCTTACAAGTCTTTATTTCTCCTTCACTTATGAAGGATAATTTCACAAGGGACAGAATTCTAGGTTCGTGTCTTTTTTTTCTCAACACTTTAAATATTTCATTCCACTCTCTTCTTGTTTGCATGGCTTCTGAAGAGAAGTCTGATGTAATTCTTATCTTTGCTCCACTATAGAGAAGGTGGGGTTTTTTTCCTCTAGTTTCTTTCAGGATTTTTTTCTTTATTTGATTTCTTGTATTTTGAAAATTACATACCTAGCTGTTGTTTTTCTATGGAATTTATCCTGCTGGATGTTCTTTGAACTTCCTGCATCAGTGGTTTAGTGTCTGACATTAATTTAGGGAAATGCTGCTATTATTTTTTCAAATATTTCTCTGTACCTTTCTCCCTTTCTTCTCCTTCTAGTATTCCCATTACACTTATGTTACACTTTTTTGAAGTTGTCCTGTAGGCCTTGGATATTCTGTTTGGTTTTTTTTTTCTTTCTTTCTTTCTTTTCAGTCTTTGTTCTGTTTGCTTTTCAGTTTTGGAGGTTTCTATTGAGATATCTTCAAACTCAGAAATTCTTTCCTCAGCCATGTCCAGTCTACTAATAAGCCCATCAAAGGCATTCTTTATTTCTGTTATAGTATTTTTTTTTATCTCTAGCCTTTGTTTTTTTCTTAGAATTTTCTTCTCTTTGTTTACATTGCCCTCATCTATCCTTGAATACTATCTACTTTATCCATTAGAACTCTTAGCATAGTAATCATAGTTGTTTTAAATTTCTGGTCTGATAATTCCAACATCCCTGCCATATTTGACTATGATTATGATGCTTACTCTTTGTCTTTAAGTTGTTTTACACCTTTTGGTATGTCTTGTAATTTTATCTTGGTAGCTAGACATAATGTGCTGGATAAAAGAAACTGCTGTAAGTAGGCCTTAATAATGTGGTGATAAGGTGAAGGAGAGCATTCTGTAGACCTATAATTATGTCTCAGTCTTTTAAGGAACGTGTACCTCTGGACTGTGAACTTCACATTTGTTTATCAGTTTCTCCTGAGCTGTTAGGTAGGACAGGATGGCTATAGTAGGCTGGAGTTTGGTATTTCCTTTCCTGTGCATGGAAGGCTAGAGCCAGGTGGAGTTGCATATTTCCCTTCCCCTAGGTCAGTTAGGCTCTGATAAAACCCCAGCAGATTAGGCTCTGGTTAATTAGTTTCTCTTGGGGACAGACCTTGTTAAGAAACACAGAATTCTCCAGTGTATTTTAAAATGGTTTCTTTTCCCCTCCCCCTGTCAGAAGCAAAGGGGGATTTTTTTCCAGTATTTACTATGAGAACCTGCTTGAGCTCATGGAGGAAAACTCACAAAAGTGTGAGTGGCTCCTGATGACTGAGTTCCCTTGGAGTTTTTATCTCTCAGTTTTTCCCACAATGAGCCTCAAACAATTTGTCAATTACAGTTCAGTTTGTTTTGTTTTGTTTTGTTTTTTTTACTCCAACACCATTTCCAAAGACATTTCAGCTCATGAGTTTCTGCTCCAGAAAATTGTAATTCTCTATATTTGCCTGTCAGTCCCTCCAGTTTGTGAGGCAGTGGTTTGCCCTATGACCTCACTTCTTTCTCATATCTAAGAGTTGTTGATTTTTCAGGTTGCTTAGGTTTTAACTTGTCATTAGAATGGAGTGGCAACTTCCAAGCTTCTTATATACAGGACTGGGCACTGCCTCAGTTCATTTTTTAATTTAAGTAATGCTTTAAGAATTTTTTGACAATTTTAACAGCTACTGCCTCAGCAGCATAAGGTTTACCTAATTTAAAATTAATAACAGTTTTATAATAAAAACTCAAGAAAGGTTGTCTTCTTTAGCATTAGTTTTGTTAGAATTTAAATTATATGCGTTTTGATTATAAAAACATTCAGTGAACTTGCTGAAATAAAGACAAGTAAATTTCATGGAATAAATAGCATTTAATTTTTATATTTGTCTTTATTTTATCATTAGTAAAATTTCTGAATCTTAACAGAACACTCAAGACATGTAACCATAATAGTTATGGTCATCTTTTTTAAATTTAATTTAATTTTTTGTTTATTTAAATTGAAGTATAGTTGATTTATAATATTGTGTTAGTTTCAGGTGTATAGCAAAGTGATTCAGTCATATATTTTATATATATATATATATATTTTTTCAGATTCTTTTCCCTTATAGGCTATTGCAAAACATTTAATATAGTTCCCTGTGTTATACAGTAGGTATGTCAATCCCAAACTCCTAATCTATCCTCCCTCTCCCCTCTGGTAACCATAAGTTTGTCCTCTATGTCTGTGGGTCTATCTCTGTTCTGTATACAAGTTCATCTGCATCATTTTTTTTTTTTAGATTCCACATATAAGTGATGTCATATAATGTTTGTTTTTCTCTGTCTGGCTTACTTCACTCAGTATGATCATCTCTAGGTCCATCCTTGTTGCTGCAAATGGCATTATTTCATTCCTTTTGATGGCTGAGTAATATTCCATTGTATAAGTATACCACATCTTCTTTATCCATGCATCTGTTGATGGACATTTTAGTTGCTTCCATGTCTTGGCTAATGTAAATAGTGCTGCAATGAACATTGCGGTGCATGTATCTTTTCGAATTATAGTTTTACCAGATATATGCCCAGGAGTGGGATTACAGGATCATATGGTATCTCTATTTTTAGTTTCTTAAGGAATCACTATACTGTTCTCCATAGAGACTGTACCAATTTACATTCCCACCAACAGTGTAGAAAGGTTCCTTTTTCTCCACACCCTCTCCAGCATTTATTATTTGTAGACTTTTTTTTTTTTTTGCGGTATGCGGGCCTCTCACTGTTGTGGCCTCTCCCGTTGCAGAGCACAGGCTCCGGATGCGCAGGCTCAGTGGCCATGGCTCACGGGCCTAGCTGCTCCGCGGCCTGTGGGATCTTCCCAGACTGGGGCATGAACCCGTGTCCCCTGCATCAGCAGGTGGATTCTCAACCACTGCACCACCAGGGAAGCCCCTGTAAACTTTTTGATAATGGCCATTCTGACCAGTGTGAGGTGAGACCTCATTGTAGTTTTGATTTGCATTTCTCTAATAATTAGAGATGTTGAGCATCTTTTCATGTGCATTTTGGCCATCTGTATGTCTTCTTTGCAGAAACGTCTATTTAGTTCTGCTTATTTTTTAATTGGGTTGTTTTTTTGATATTGAGCTTCATGAACTGTTTATACAATATACTTTGGACATTAATCCCTTGTCAGTTGTATCATTTGCAAATATTTTCTCCCATTCTGTAGGTTTTCTTTTCATTTTGTTCATGGTTTCCTTTGCTGTGCAAAAGCTTTTAAGTTTAATTAGGTCCCATTTATTTATTTTTATTTTTATTTCCATTACTCTAGGAGATGGATCCAACAATATACTGCTGCAATTTATGTCAGAGTGTTCTGCCTATGTTTTCCTCTAAGAGGTTTATAGTATCTGCTCTTACATTTAGGTGGGTAATCCATTTTGAGTTTATTTTTGTGTATGGTGTTAGAGAATGTTCTAATTTCATTATTTTACATGTAGCTGTCCAGTTTTCCCAGCACCACTTATTGAAGAGACTCTCTTTTCTCCATTGTATATTCTGGCCCACTTTGTAATAGATTAATTGACCACAGGTGTGGGGGATTATTTCTGGGCTTTCTATCCTGTTCCATTGAGCTATATGTCTGTTTTTGTGCCAGTACCATACTGTTTTGATTACTATAGCTTTGTAGTATAGTCTGAAGTCAGGGAGCCAGATTTCCTCCAGCTCCATTTTTCTTTCTCAAGATTGCTTTGGCTAGGTCATCTTTAATATGTTGCTAATTTCAGTTATATAAAAACTATAGATTTATACATAATTTTGTACTTTGTGTGATGAAGGTATATTTATATTATGATGGTACTTTCATTATATTTTCAGTTACATGAGAATCATAGCTTTGCACATATTTTATAAGATTATTGCTACGAAGGTATACTTATTTCTCAAAAGTTAGGGCTGGGGTAGGAGCTGGAGATAAAGCTTAAGAAGTCATCAGTGGGATTCATAGATATGGATGAATCATAAACTAAGGGACTGCTTAGAAAATACAGTTTCCATTTCCTCTTAGACATTATGCCAGATGGAATTATCGCCTTGTCCAAAGAAATCACAACTTGTTTGAATCACAGCTAAGGCTAAAATTCCCAGTTTTTTTCACATAATGATATGTTTGAATATAGACTCTAGTTTTATAACTTAAATATCCTTAAATTACAAGAAGGAAGCTCAATAAATATTTAAATAGTAAACATAAAATTTCTTAGATTAATTATACAAACACTTTTTCCATGAAAAGTGGATATCTCATCAACAAATACGCCTTCAGATTTCATCTAAAAAGGCAAATTTTAGAGAAACCAACAAGATGGCAAAAGGGCAGGCAAACCCTATAATAATTTTCTTTCTACTGTCCAGCTTCATTTAAATTCTGTATCTGTGTGTGTGTGTGTGTGTGTGTGTGTGTGTGTGTGTGTGTGTGTGTGTATAGGTGGCCCTGTTCTAATAATTTTCAGGTTGAAAATTAGTTATTTTGCTTGATATATGATTAATGTTTCCTCAAGTTAAAATAATTCATTCCCAAAGAAAACACAGTATAGTAAGATGCCTCTGATGGGTGTGGCCAAGATGGCAGTGTAGGAAGACCCTGAGCTCACCTCCTCCTACAAGCACACTATTTACAGAGCAACTATCTTTGAGAACAACCTAAAGACTAGCAGAAAATGTTTTCCACAGGTAAAGATATAAAGAAGAAGCCACAACAAAATGGGTAGGAAGGATAGAGACATGGTATGGTCAGGACCCATACATCTGGGTCAGCAATCAACAAACAGGAGGAATATCACAACTGTAGATGTCCTCCCCAAGGAGCAAGGGATCTGAGCCCCACATCAGGCTCCCCAGCCTTAGAGTTCTACACCAGGAAGATGAGTCCCAGGATATCTGGCTTTGAAAATGAGCAAGGCCTTATGTTTGGGAGAGCTGAAGGGCAATAAGAAACAGACTCCATTTTTAAAAGTCATGCACAAAATCTCACATGCTCTGAGTCCCAGCACAGAGGCAGTAGTTTGACAGAAAACTGGGTCAGACCTGCTTGCTGATCTTGGAGAGAAGGAGGCATTTGGGACTCCCCCTGGATATGGAGATGCTGGCCGCAGTTTGGGAAGCTCAATACCTCAACAATACTGTCACCTGAGAAGCACCGTTTTGTAATCCTCCCTCTAGCGTTGGAGGTTTGCCCCACCCACCAGCAAACCTGAAGCAGCCACACATCCCCAGGCCACACAGCCAGCCACATGGAGACCTAACTCCACTCACCAGTGGGGCCCACAGCCCCCAGAGGCAGGACTTCACATCCAAGTGGTTTAGGGTGCAGCCTCACCTATGCCAACAGTAGTCACCCCCACCACAAGAGAAGGGAAAATGTAACCCACATAAGGGATACCTCTAAAGCATATAGCTCTGGTGACCATAGGGAAGTGTGCTGCTGGGCCCCATAGGATGCCTACTATAAAAGACCATTTCTCCAAGATTGGAGTTGTAACTGACCTTCCTAATACATAGAAATAGAGACAGAGAATTAGGCAAAATGAGGAGACAGAGGAATACATTCCAAAAAAAAAAAAGACAAGACAAAAATCTCAAGAAAAGAACTAAATGAAGTGGAGATAAGCAACCTACCTAATAAAGAGTTCAAAGTAATAGTCATAAAGATACTCACCAAACTGGGAAGTAGAATGGATGAACTCAATGAGAATTTCTAGAGTTAGAAAATATAAGAAGAACCAAACCAAACTAAAAAATAAAATAACAGGCTAAAAAATACAGACAGAATCAACTGTAGGTTAGATGATACAGAGGAATGAATCAGCAGTCAGGAAGACAAAGTAGTGGAAATTACCCAAACTGCCCCCGAATTTTTTTTAATGAGGATAGTTTAAGAGACTGCTGGGACAACATCATTTCCATATTAGGGGGTCCCAGAAGGAGAACAGACAGGAAAAGGGACAGAGAAATTATTTGAAGAAATAATAGCTGAAAAATTCCCTAACCTGGGGAAGGAAACAGACATTCAGGCCCAGAAAACCTAGAGAGTCCAAAACAAGATCAAACCAAAGAGGTCTACACTAAGACACATTGTAATTAAAATGGTAAAAATTAAAGATAAAGGGAGAATCTTAAAAGCAGCAAGGAAAAAGCAACTAGTTATGTACAAGGGAATTCTCATAAGGCTATCATCTGACTTTGCAGTCTAGAAGGGAGGGGCATAATATACACAAAGTGATGAAAGGAAAAAAAAAACCTAAAACCAAGAATATCCTATTCAACAAAGCTATCATTCACATTGGAAGTACAGATAAAGAGTTTCACAGAAAAGCAAAAGCTAAAAGAGTTCAGCACTGAACTGACATTACAAGAAATATTAAAGGGACTTTTTTAAATGGAAAAGAAAAGGCCACAACTAGAAATACAAAATTAACAAAAGGAAAAATCTCATTAGTAAATGCAAACATACAGTAGTGATAGTGGATCAACCACTTTTAAGCCAGTAGGAAGGTTAAAAGACAAAAGTAGGAAAATCATCTGTATCCACAATAAGTAAAGAGATACACAAAATACAAAGATGTAAAATACGACGTTAAAAACATTAAATGTGGTGAGGGGATTAAAATGTAGAGTGGTTAGAATGTGTTTGAACATAAGAGATTATCAAGTTAAAATCATCACAAATATTGGATATAAAGCTTGTTATATATGAACCTCATGGTGACGACAAAGCAAAAATAGATACAGAAAATAAGAAAGGAATCTAAACATAACACTAAAGATAGCAATCAAATCATAAGGGAAGAAAGCAAAAGAAAAAGAAAGAAACAAAAAGAACAACAAAAATAACCAGAAAACAATTAACAAAATGGCAATAAATACATATCTATCAATAATTACTTTAAGTGTAAATGGACTAAATGCTCCAGTTAAAAGACAAAGAGTAGCTGAATGGATTAAAAGCCAGTAAGACTCATGTATATGCTGCCTACAAGAGACTCACTTCAGATCTAAAGACACACACAGACTGAAAGTAAAGGGATAGAAAAGGGCATTTCATGTAAGTGGAAATAAAAAGAAAGCCAAAGGAGCATACTTAGACAAAGTTGACTTCAAAACAAAGACTGTACAAGAGACAAAGAAAGACATTAAATAATGATAAATAGATCCATTTAACAAGAAAATATAACAATTGTAAAAATATAGGCACCCACTATAGGAACAACTAAATACATAAAGCAAACATTAACAAACATACAGGGAGAAATTGATAATAATACAATCATAGTAGGAGACTTTAATACCCCACTTATGTCAATGGACAGATCATCCAGACAGAAAATCAATAAGGAAACCCTGGCCTTAAATGACACATTAGCTCAGATTGAATTAATAAATATATACTGAACATTCCATCCAAAACCAGCAGAACCCATATTCTTTTCAAGTGCAAATGAGATATTCTCCAGGATAGATCAGATGCTAGGCCACAAAAAACGTATCAACAAATTTAAGAAGTTTGAAATCATATCAAGCATCACTTCCAACCACAAAAGCAAGAGACTAGAAACAACTACAAGAAAAAATCTGCAAAAGAACAAAAACGTGGAGGCTAAACAATATGCTACTAAACAACAAATGGGTCATTGAAGAAATCAAAGAGGAAATGAAAAATACCTGGAGACAAATGAAAACAAAAACACAACAATCCAACATGTATGGGATATGTCAAAAGCAGTTCTAAGAAGGAAGTTTACAGCTATACAAGGCTACCTCAGGAAACAAACAAACAAAAAACCCTCAAATAAACAATCTAACCTTACACTTAAGGAACCAGAAAAAGAACAAGCAACACCCGAACATAGTAGAAGGAAGAAAATAATAAAGATCAGAGTGGAGATAAATAGAAACTAAAAAACAATAGAAAATATCAATGAAACTAAGATCTGGTTTTTGAAGATACAAACAAAATTAATAAACCTTTAGCCAGACTCATCAAGAATTATCATACTAAGTGAAGTAAGTCAGACAGAGAAAGACAAATATCATATGATCTTGCTTATATGCAGAATTTTTTTAAAATGATACTATGAATTCATTTACAAAACAGAAACTGACTCACAGACTTAGAGAATGAACTTATGGTTACCAGGTGGGTGGGAGGAAGGGATAGATTGGGAGTTTGGGATTGACATGTATACACTGCTATATTTAAAGTAGATAACCAACAATGACCTACTGTACAGCACAGGGAATGCTGCTCAATATTCTGTAATAACCTAAATGGGAAAAGAATTTGAAAAAGGATAGATACATGTATATGTATAACTGAATCACTTTGCTGTACACCTGAAACTAACACATTGTTAATCACCTATGCTCCAATGTAAAATAAAAATTAAAAAAAAAGAATAAAAGTGAGCAGCCTCCAAAAAATGAGAAATGAAAGAGAAGTTACAACCAACACCACAGAAATACAAAGGATCATAAGATATTACTATAATTATATGACAAAAAGTTAACCTAGAATAAATGGATAAATTCCTAGAAACATACCATCTCTCAAAAATGAATCAGGAAGAAATAGAAAATATGGACAGACCAATTACCAATAATGAAATTGAATCCATATTTTTAAAATTCCCAGTAAACAAGAGTCCATGACCAAATGGCTTCAAAGGTATTCTACCAAACAGTTAACAAAGAGTTAACACCAATTCTTGTCAAACTATTCCAAAAAATTGAAGAGGATGAAATGCTTCCAAACTCATTGTACAAGACCAGCATCACCCTGATTACAAAACGAGATGAAGACACCACAAAAAATAAAATAAAATTACAGGCCAATATCACTGATGAACATAGATGCAAAAATACTCAACAAAATATCAGCAAATTATATTCAATAATACATTAAAATGATCATACAAATGATCAAGTGGGATTTATCCCAGGGATGCAAGGATGATTCAATATCCATAAATCAACCAATGTTATATATCACATTAACAAACTGAAAAACAAAAAACCTACGATTATCTCAATAGATGCAGAAAAAGCTTTTCACAGAAATCAACATCCGTATGTGATAAGAGCTCTCAACAAAGTGGGTATAAAGAGAATTTATCTCAACATAGTAAAGGCCATATATGACAAACTGATAGCTAACATCACACTCAACAGTGAAATACCAAAAACGTATCTTTTAAGATCAGGAACAAGACAAGGATGCCATTCTTGCCCTTTTATTCAACATAGCATTGGAGGTCCTAGCCACAGCAATCAGACAAGAAAAAGAAATAAAAGAAATGCACATTGGAAAGGAAGAAGAGGTAAAACTGTCACTTTGCATATGACATGATACTCTATATAGAAAATCCTAAAGATGCCACCAAAAACCTATTAGAACTAATACATGAATTCAGTAAAGTTGCAGGATACAAAGTTAATATGCAGAAATCTGTTGTGTTTCTATGCACTAATAACAAACTATCAGAAAGAGAAATTAAAATAACCACTCCATTTACAATTGCATCAAAAAGAATAAAATACCTAGGAATAAATCTAACCCAGGAGGTAAAAGAGTTGTGCTCTGAAAATGATAAGACACTGATGAAATAAATTGAAGATGACACAAACAAATGGATAGATATACCATGCTCAAGGATTGGAAGAATTAATATTGTTGAAATGACCATTATCCCCAAGGAGTGTGCAATCCCTATCAAAATACCCATGGCATTTTTCATAGAACTAGAACAAATTCTAAAATTTGTATGTAACACAAAAGTCCCTGAATAGCCAAAGCAATCTTTAGAAATAAAAACAAAGCTGGAAGTATCATGCTCCCTGATTTCAAACTATACTACAAAATTCCAGTAATCAAAACAGGAAGGTACTGGCACAAAAACAGACACACAGATCAATGGAACAGAATAGAGAGCCCAGAAGTGAATCTATACTTACCCAATCAGTTAATTTACCACAAATGTGGCAAGAATATACAACGGGGAAAAGACAGCCTCTTCAATAAATGGTGTTGGGGGCTTCCCTGGTGGTGCAGTGGTTGCAAGTCCGCATGCCAATGCAGGGGACACGGGTTCGTGCCCCGGTCCGGGAAGATCCCACATGCCACGGAGCGGCTAGGCCTGTAAGCCATGGCCGCTGAGCCTGTGCTCTGCAACGGGAGGGGCCACAACAGTGCGAGGCCCGCGTACCGCAAAAAAATAAATAATAATAATAATAAAAATAAACAAATGGTGTTGGGAAAACTGGACAGTTACATGCAAAAGAATGAAACTGGACTACTTTCTCACCCCATATACAAAAATAAACTCAAAATAGATTAAAGACATAAATGTAAGACCTGAAACCATAAAAATCCTAGAAGAAAACATAGTCAGTAGGCTCTTTAACATTGGTCTTAGCAATATATTTTTGGATATGTTCCCTCAGGCAATAGAAACAAAAGCAAAAATAAACAAATGGGACTATATACATCTAAAAAGTTTTCTCACAGCAAAAGAAACTATCAACAAAATGAATAGGTAGCCTACTGAATGGGAGAAGATATTTTCAAATGATATATCTCATAAGGGGTTAGTATTCAAAATATACCAAGAACTCATGCAACTCAATGGCAATGAAAAGCAAACCAATTAGAAAATGGGCAGAAGGCCCGAATAAAAATTTTTCCAAAGAAGACATACAGATAGCCAACAGACACATGGAAATTGATGAACATGATTAATCATCAAGGAAATGCAAGTCCAAACCACAATAAGATAATATCTCACACCAGTCAGAATGGGTCTCATCAAAATGACAACAAATAACAAGAGTTGGCAAGGAAGTGGAGGTAAAGGAGCCCTCATACACTGCTGGTGGGAATGTAAATTGGTACAGCCACTGTGGAAAACAGTATGAAGGTCCTTCAAAAAATTAAAAATAGAACTGTCATATTATCCAGCAATTTCACTTCTGGGTATTAACCTGAAAAAACAAAAACACT
The DNA here is from genome assembly GCF_002837175.3 of Physeter macrocephalus. Classification (NCBI taxonomy): domain Eukaryota; kingdom Metazoa; phylum Chordata; class Mammalia; order Artiodactyla; family Physeteridae; genus Physeter; species Physeter macrocephalus. The sequence goes on from NC_041214.2 coordinate 17,280,047, forward strand.
AATTTGAAAAGATTATCCACTTTAATGTTCACAGCAGAATTATTTACAATAGCCAAGAGACGGAAGTTTTCATCAATAGTTGAATGGATAAAGAAGTTGTGGTTCAAATATACAGTGTAATATTATTCAGTCATAAAAAAATGAAATCTTGCCATTTACAATAACATGTATAGACCAAGAGAGTATTACACTAAGTGAAAAAAGTCAGAGAGAGAAAGACAAATACCATATAATCTCACTTACATGTGGAATCTAAAAAACAAAACAAACAAAACAAAACAAAATGAAAACAGACTCATAGATACAGAGAACAAACAGGTGGTTATCAGAAAGGTGGGGAATGGGAGGTTGGGCAAAATAGATGAAAGAGATTAAGAGGTAGAAACCTCCAGTTATAAAATAAATAAGCCACGGAGATGTAATAGACAGCATAAGGAATATGATCAATAATATTGTAAGAACTTTGTATGGGGACAGATGGTTAATAGACATCATGGTGATCAGTTTGTAATGTATGCAAATGTCAAATCACTGAGTAGTACACCTGAAACTAACATAATATCATAAGTCAACTATATTTTAATAGACGTAAATGTTTTAAGTATTAAAAAAATAAGATACCATTCAGTTCATCACAGGCTTATAATTATGTAAAAAAGGTAGTTAACTTTTCTGTTTAATGGAATAAAAGAGATGTTATCCGTTACACAACAAACACCCTGCAATCCAACAAACCATTCTTTATCTCTGGTTGCCAGTGTGGTGTGAGTTTGGATGACAGGGCCAAGTTGAACCTGGTAACACACAAGCAAAGTGGAAAATCCTGGGTCTGTGTTTCAGGGACCAGACTGAATCATGCAGGGCTATAGGCAAGTCCATTCCAAGGAGCAGAGCCAAGTATAAGCACAAAAGGAGCAACATCAGCCCTGAGATTTAAGGGATGAGTATGAAACAACAGGCAGCAGACCAGGTAAGAGGTCAGAAACCAAGAACAGGAACAAATCAGGAAATGCACTACCCCCAGAAAGGAAAAAATGATAGGATCAACCCTAGGGTCCATGGCTACAGTTGTATTTGGTGCTGGCCATATGAAGTCAGAGATATCAGATTAGCTGAGTTAATGACTCAGGGCGTGGTCAGACAGTAGAAATGTAAAAATACAAACAAAAACAAAAAAACACACAAAACAAAATAAAAAACCCTCCGATTTTTAAAAAATAGTGTTTCTTAACATATCTAGAAAAAGATTTAGTTGGCAGCCATATGGCCCATCCCCTTCTTTAAAAATCATCCCCTGAGAAAAGGAACATTTTAAATAGTCATTGTGAAATCAAATGTTCTAAGAATTAACTTTGCCAAGTTGGACACTTTCCCTCACTGTAACCCGAGGATACATGTAGAAACCTCATATGCCCTTTTTCTTGTACAACAAAGCTCTTGGAATTTGCTCTTTTATATTGGCACATGTACAGTAATACTTCAAAATTCTCAGTTAAGGATTTTCAAAGATACTCTAGAAATTATCATAACATGTCATCATTTTCAATTCCTTAATAGCAAATAGAAATGAAATCTAAATGTTTGACCACATAAAATTCAGGATTAAAAATGTCAAACTCACTACTCCTGAGATGTTAATGAAGAAATCAAATGGAACATGATTTCATTTGACTTGAGGTAAAACTTTAAAGTTTGTATAAGTCCATGATTATTCATTTTTTCTTACTATTAGTAGTGTCAAAATATAAGACAAACAGTTAATGAAGTACTACAAGTCTTTTTCTCTCTTCGCTTTGCTGCTAAAATTTTTTCTTAATTTTATTTTTACAGTTAATTATGATAGTTTCTCAATTCAAAGATTTCCGGTATTTTACACTTTGGTTTTTCTTAAATCAGAGTCTCTCTTACAACACACATGTATATTTATTGCAAATATTCTTCTTCCTCAGAAGCTGTTACTAATTTGAAAATGCTTATTATTGAATTAAGAAACTACAGCATAAAAATTTGTAATAATCTTTTAAGAAAAGAAATTTAATAAGACATATCTAGATTAGCTAACAAATCCTAAATTTTGCTGTAGAGAATCTGTTGATGTGCAGATTTAGATAGACATTTGGATAGGAGATTGAATACATACACTTATTTTCTCTGCCTCCCTGGATTCCATTAAAATCATATCAAAGAGCTGTCTCAAAAACATATCATCCAAGGACAAAGAGAAAAGGAAAAAAAAAATGCCAGTCACAAAATTTCAGAAGCTATAAGAGAGATGGATAAGTGACAACTGACTTAGCAGTAGCAAAACTAAATTATAAAAGCTAAATCTTAAGCCAGGTAGGAAAAATTAGGAAATAAAATTCATACTGCAAAACCTTAAAACCACAGTTAATTGAAGACATCATGTTCTTCTAGAGGAAAAAGGTAGGGTTAAAAACTGGAGGATGGTTGAATTCTAAGTTAGATGCCAGGTTACCTCTCCCATTCCACATAACTAAACAACTGTCCTCTCCCCCTGGAGGCTAGAGGCTTATTCTCAGAAGACACAGTGCACACAGGTGAAGATAAGAGTGTCAAGTAAAATCTCACTCAACCCTCTTCTCCACTTGATTCCTAGATGCTGATAGCTAGGCCTTTCCACTCAGATAGGAAGTTGGTCAATCACTCTCCTAGAATCTGACCAGCCCTTCCCCCTCCCAAAAATAAGATTAAAATAATGACACAGAAATTTCCCCAATGAAGTGACCCACCCAGAATAGCAAGTGGTAAGCCCGCAATCAACCACTTCTCCCCGATTTTAGTGTCCCATTCTTAAATATGGGAAAACAACCAAAGATCAAAACAAACATCAAAGGAACAGACCGAAACAAACAGATAAAAGGCAAGAGAGATTAGTTGAGTTAAAGAGGGGAAAAAACCCCAAAATAAGCAAACAAAAGTTGGTTACTAATATCCTAGTATAGATAAGAAGAGAAATTACATACATTTTAAAAAAGAATAAAGAATAGGATGCCTGAAAAAAATGTCCTGGATATTAAAACTATGATATGTATAGGGAAGACAAAGTTTAGGAAGTATCCCAGTAATTAGAATAGAAAGATTAAGAGCTGGAAAATAAGATAAAATAAATAAGAAATGGGAAAAATTGACGATTAGCCCAGGAGGTCTGACATCTAAATAACAGGAGCTCCAGAAAAAGAAACAATAGAGGGAAAATATTACTGCTGATGCAATTCAAGAAAATTTCCAAGAATTGAATAAGAACTTTTTTTCAGATTGAAAGTACACACATAGTGTCCAATATAATGATTAAAATGACCATCATAAATTTTCAGAAAGCTGAAAACAAATATAAAACCCAGAAACTTGCAGAAGAAAAATTTAAAGTCACATATTCTTCCAGTTACTAGTATCATGCAACAAATTCCCCAAAACTTGGTGACTTAAACAATTTTATTATGTGCTTTGATTTTGTAGGTCAGAAAATTGGACAGGGTACAATAGGAATCACTGTTTCTTCTCCACAACATCTGCAGCTTCATCTGGGAAGACTCACAGCTAGAGCTAATCCAGTAGATGGATGGAATCATCTGAAGTCTCATTCACTCTCATATTTAGCATTTGATGCTGTCAGCTGGAACCTCAGCTGGAGCTGTTGACAGAAGCGGTCCCTGTGGCCTCTCTCTTTGCCCTGGGTTTCCTTAGAAAATTGTGTCTAGAGCACTCAAACTCTTTTTTTTTTACATTTTATTTTTAATTTAAAAAAAATTTATTGAGGTATAGTCGTACAATATTATATAATTTTCAGGTGTATAACATAGTGATTCACAATTTTTAAAGGTTGCATTCCATTTATGGTTATTATAAAATATTGGCTATATTTCCTATGTTATACAATGTATCTTTGTAGCTTATTTATTTTATACATAGTAATTTGTACCTCTTACTCCCCTTCCCCTATCTTGCCTTTCCCCCCTACGGTATTCAAACTCTTACAGTGCAACTCAGTGTTCCACAAACGACTGTCCCCACAAACAAGGTGGGAATACTTTGCTTTTTCTAACCTAGCCTAAAAGTTCCCACAACATCACTTCTATCACATTGTATTAATTATAAGCAAACCACTAGCCACCCCAGTTCAAGGGAAAAGTACACACAACTCAATCAGAGGGTGAAAAGTTCGTATTGTAGAAGAGCTTGTGAGATTAAAAAAATATTTTGCAGCCATTTTTGGAAAATACAAGCTACCACACCACAACATAAGAAATTAGAATGAGTATTCTCACAGCAAAGGTGAAAGCTGGATGACAGTAGAATGATGCCATCAAAATATAAGCGAAAATAAATTTTAACCTGTAATTTTATTTTTAAGGAAACTATCAATAACATGCAGATGAAATAAAGACATTTTCAGACACACAACATCTCAAGCATTTGAGATCTCCCATGTACTTTTCCTCAAGAAGTTACTGAAGGATATATTCCAAAAGGAAGTCTTATACCAAGAAAGAGGAAGATGTGGGCTCTAGAAACCAGAGGACTTCACACAACACAGAGGCAAAGGAAGTCCCAGAGGAAGTTTAAGAGAGAGTCCAGGATGACAGCTATGCACCTTGTTTCACAAAGACGAGCTTGGTAGAACACATGATGCCCTTACTGACAGGAGATCTACACAACTGGCAACAATTTGGTATTAAAATCACTACATGTATATGGAAAACTAAGGAAAGATATAATAGCAAGATAATTACTATTATTAAATCTTTCTAATTTCAGAAAGAATATAAAAGCGTGCAGGAAAAATCACTGGATACAACATTGCTCAGCTGTGAATAGTATTTACGTACTAATTTACATTTAACAAAACGTATATTGTCCTAATAAAAGGTTAAATTTAAAAGGATGGGGTACGGGATAGGAAGCTTGCATGTGTGTGGTAGGGCGAGGGTGTGAAAGAGAGCAGCATCCTCTTTCTCCATGGTGGGAGTTAATAAAAAATGTGTAAAAATGAAAAATACTGAAGAAGCAATTTAAACATATTATTTAGAAATGTGGAGTGAAGAATCAGCCAAAAAAATTTTGAAGAGATTGTTCCTGCAGAATGGGAAAGAGGGGAATAAATAATAAATTATTATTTATTTTATAATAAAACTTGCAGAGACAATTTATGTGCACCTATAATATTGCCAAAAATAAATAGAAAATAAACAGAAAAGAAGGGGCATAGAAGCTTATCAAATAGTCAAATATGTCTCTGCAGGTTTTCAGGGTCTTAAGTTGTCTTGTTGCTAGTGGCTGTGGTGGTGTTTTGGTGGGTTGGGTGATACTATTTTTCAGTAGGGAGACTCTTCATACTAGTCTGGCTAAACATTAGAACCACCCCATTCCTGAGGCTCACCCCTAGGGATTTTTGCTAATTGTCTAGGGTGGGAGATAGCCCTAGGTATGTTTCTAAATCTCCCAGGTTGAGAGCCACTGCACTAGAGGTGGGTCTGCAAGATTTCTCTGTAAAGAGACAGATAATTACTTAGACTTTGTTGGCCACATATGGCCTCGATCACATATTCCTCTATGTTTTGTTTTACTTTAAAACCCTTTAAAAATGTAAAAACCAGGCTTAGCTCATGGGCCATAAAAAAGCAGGCCCATGGGCCATACAAAAGCAGGGCAGGTTTGGCCAGCAGGCAGTAATTGGCTAAGCCCTGTGCTAGAGATCCTTACCCAGTTATCCTTCAGCACCTAGTACCCTTTGCTTCCTCCCTGTTCATGGCTATTTCAATTAAACATTATATATTCTCCACGTAAGTTTGTTTTCCTTTCCCTCTGGAAACCTTATTAAGTTGACAGTAAAATATTTTAAAAGGTACAAATATAAAGGCAAAGGTGAGAAAGGTGAGGTGATGGCAGCAGATGAGGGATGTCACTAAATCATTGGAAAAGAAAAATGACTAACAAATAGTTGGAAACTGGCACCTGGCCAAGCAAAGTGGAGAAAGCTAACATGTGGGCACTTACTAAGGGGATTACAAGGGTGAATTGAGCCAAAATGCCCTCTGGAAGCCTGTAAGGCCTCAGGACCTGAAGGCACAGCAGAAACTGAGCTAAAGCCACACGTATGCGTGGTAAGGGAGAGCCTATACTCCTCGAGCTGTGGGCCTTGCTCCACTCTCTCAAAACCCCAAGGCAGGGGCTTCCCTGGTGGCGCAGTGGTTGCGCGTCCGCCTGCCGATGCAGGGGAACCGGGTTCGCGCCCCGGTCTGGGAGGATCCCACATGCCGCGGAGCGGC
>NC_041214.2:17286386-17298929 GCF_002837175.3 Physeter macrocephalus
CCTGTCCCCCGAAAAGGGAGAGACCACAACAGAAGGAGGCCCGCATACCACAAAAAAAAAAAAAAAAAAAAAACAAAAAACCCAAGGCAGAGGATTATAGGAGTTTTCACTGTGAAACTGAACAGCTCAAGAGAATACACATCATGTTTCCTGTAATAAGACCACCTTGCTGCCTTATTAACCTACAGTGAAGTCTACTAGCCAACTGTGCTTACACTCCGTGATTCCATTTGCTTCTTAGAGTCTCCTTCTAAATACGAGTGGGGAGCCAGCCATTGCCACGTACTTGAGAAAAGTCTCTGATATAAGAACAGGCCAAAAATAACAGAAATGGAGGCCAGAGAAAACAGAGCATATGCAAGGAGCACAAGAAAACTTCCAAAAATATATCACTTACCTCAAAAAATTAGAGAATGTATTTCAATAACGAAGCAATAATAAGAGTTTATTTAAAAGGAACCAAATAAGAACTTTAAAACAATTAAACAATTAGTAGAATAACTAAAATAAAAATTCAACAGGAGATTTTGGAAGATAAAGTTGTGGAAATTTCTCAGAAAGCTAGAACAAAAAGACAGAAAAAATTTTTTTAAGTTAAGAAAGTTAGAGGATCAGTATAGAAGGCCCAACATCTCAAATAATCATTCAAGGATGAAAAAGCAAAGAAAACAAAGGAGAGAAAATTACAGAACTAATATAAGACAGTTTCCAGAATCAAAGGACAAAAATCTCCAGATGGGAAGGGTTTATCTCATACACAGTACAATGGATGATACACAACATGGCACGTCATGATAAAATTTTAGAACCCCGGGATATTAAAAAAAGAGAAGACCCGCAAAGATTTTAGGAAGAGAAAACAGCTCGTTGAAGAGAGGAATGGAAAATCAAATAACATTAGACTTTCAGCAGCAAACCTAAAATGCAGGGGAAGGGGTGATACAGAGCAATGCCTTTTAAATTCTCCATGAAAAATAGTCTTTGACTTAAAAGTTTTACCCCACCAAACTGTCATTTAGACATGGTAGTTGACTATATACTTGCAAACATGCAACATGTTTACGTCCCATGCACTCTTTCTTAAAGTTAAAAGTTAAAAAGTTTTAGAGGTTGCAGTACCAAAAGAAGGAAGATGTAAGATACAGAAGGCGGGAAGCCCTGTGAAGGAAAGCGATAAAGGAAATCCGAGTAAGACCACTGTGCTGTAGCAGCCTGGAGAGCTACTAAGAGCAACTAGGGCAGATCAGAGGCCTCTGCAGGATGTGCTCCAAGGTAAGTATTGCCTTGATGCATTTGAGTAGGCAGCAAACATTAATAGAATTTGACAGACATGTTTTAGCATTTGGAGAAAAAAATCAGCAGACACATAGAACATAAGTAAATGAGGAAACAGACATTTATTATATATTCCAGGAAAAAACCGAATGATAATCATAGACCATCACTTGGCACAGAAGAGAATTCTTACAATGTAATAATAATGTAAAACTTAGTCTCAATTTAACCAAAATTCGTTTTTCTTTATTTTTTAAATTGAAGTATTGCTGATTTACAATATCATATTAGTTTCAGGTGTACAACATAGTGATTCAGTATTTTCATAGATTATACCCCATTTAAAGTTATTACAAAATAAGGGCTATATTCCCCTGTGCTATAAAGTATATCCTCGTTGCTATTTATTTTATACATAGTGATTTGTAACTCTTAATCCCATATCCCTATGGTGCCCCTTCCCCCTTCCCTCTCCTGACTGGTAACCACTAGTTCATTCTCTGTATCTGTGAGTCTATTTCTTTTTCTTTATATTCACTAGTTTTTTTTTTTTTAGATTCCACATATAAGTGATATCATACAATATTTGTCTTTCTCTAACTTATTTCACTTATCATAGTACCCTCCAAGTCCATAATGTTGTTGCAAATGGCAAAATTTCATTCTTTTTTATGGCTGAGTAATATGCCATTGTATATATACACTACATCTTCTTTATCCATTCATTTGTTGATGGACACTTAGGTTGCTTACTCATCTTGGCAATTGTAAATAATATGGCTATGAACATTGGGGGGCATGAAACTCTTCAAATTAGTGTTTTCATTTTCTTCAGATATATACTTACCAATGGAATTGGTGGATTGTATGGTAGTTCTGTTTTTAGTTTTTTGAGGAGCCTCCATACTGTTGTTCATAGCGTTTGTACCAATTTACATTGCTATCAAGAGTGTACTACAGTTCCCTTTTGTCTACATCCTCACCAACATTTTTTATTTGTAGAATTTTCGGTTATAAACATTTTAACAGGTATGAGGTGATATCTCTTTGTGGTTTTGACTTGTATTTGATGATTGATTAGTGGTGTTGAGCCTTTTTTCATGTGTTTGTTTGTTTCTTGGGACAAATGTCTCTTCAGGTCTTTTGCCCATTTTTAATTGGGTTGTTTATTTTTTTGATACTGAGTTGTATGAGCTATTAATACATTTTGGACATTAACTCCTTATCAGACATATGATTTGCAAATATTTTATCCCATTCAGTAGGTTGTCTTTTCGTTTTGTTGATGCTTTCTTTTGCTGTGTGAAAGCTTTTAATTTAAATTAGGTGTCATCTGTTTATTTTTGCTTTTGTTTCCTTTGCATTAGGAGACAGATCCACACACAAAAAAATATTGCTACGATTTAAATTGAAGATCGTTCTGCCTGTGTTTTCTTCTAGGAGTTGTATGATTTGGGGTCTTAATTTTAGATCTTTAATCCATTTTAAATTTATTTTTGTATGTGATGTGGGAAAGTGTTCTAATTTCATTCTTTACATACAGCTGTCTAGTTTTCCCAGCACCACTTATTGAAGAGACTGTCTTTTCTTCTTTGTATATTCTTGCCTCACTTGTTGTAGATTAATTTTTTGACAATATGCGTGTGGATTTATTTCTGGGCTGTCCATTCTGTCCTACTGATCTATCTTTTTGTGTCTGTTTTCATGCCAGTACCATGCTGTTTTGATTACTGTAGCTATGTAGTATAGTCTGAAGTCAGGGAGTGTGATACCTCTAGCTTTGTTTTTGTTTTTTTCTCAAGATGGCTTTGGCAATTCAGGATCTTTTGTAGTTCCATATAAATTTTAGGATTGGGCTTCCCTGGTGGTGCAGTGGTTAAGAATCCACCTGCCAATGCAGGGGACATGCGTTCGTGCCCTGGTCCAGGAAGATCCCACATGCCACGGAGCACCTAAGCCCGCGCACCACAACTACTGAGCTTGTGCTCTAGAGCTCGCAAGCCACAATGACTGAGCCCGCGTGCTACAACTACTGAAGCCCGTGCACCTAGAGCCCATGCTCCACAACAAGAGAAGCCACCACAATGAGAAGCCTGCACACTGCAACGAAGAGTAGCCCCCACTTGCCACAACTAGAGAAAGCCCACGTGCAGCAATGAAGACCCAACACAGCCTAAATTAATTAATTAATTAATTAGAAAAAAATTTTTTTTAATAAATTTTAGGATTATCTGTTCTAGTTCTGTGAAAAATGTCATGAGTATTTTGATAGGGATTGCATTAAATCTATATGTTGCTTTGGGTACTACAGATACTTTAACAATATTAATTCTTCTAATCTAAGAACATGGGATATCTTTCCATTCCTTTTTATCATATTCAGTTTCCTTCATCAGTGTTTTATAGTTTTCAGAGGTCTTTCACCTCCTTGATTAAGTTTATTCCAAGGTATTTTATTCTTTTTGTTGCAGTTTTAAATGAGATTTTTTTCTTGCCTTCTCTATCTGATAGTTCATTATTAGTGTATAGAAAAGCAACAGATTTCCATATATTAATCTTGCATCCTGCAACTTTCCTGAATTGATTTGTTAGTTTTAATAGTTTTTTGGTGGAGACTTTAGGGTTTTCTATATCATATCATGTCATCTGCAAATAGTGACAGTTTTACATCTTCCCTTCCACTTGGGATGTCTTTTATTTCTTTTCCTTGTCTGATTACTGTGGCAAGGACTTCCAATACTATGTTAATAGAAGTGGTGAGAGTGGGCATTCTTGTCTTTTTCCTGATTTTAGAGAAAAGACTTCAGGTTTTTCACTGTTGAGTATAATGTTAGCTGTGGGTTTGTCATAAGTGGCCTTTATTATGTTCCTTCTATACCAATGTTAATAAGAGTTTTTATCATGAATGGATGTTGAAGTTTGTCAAAAGATTTTTCTGTGTCTATTGAGATGATTCTGTGGTTTTTATCCTTCCTTTTCTAATGTGGTGTATCACATTGATTGATTTGTGAATATTGAACCATCCTTGCATCCCTGGAACAAATCCCACTTGATCATGTTGTCTTGTTCTTTTTATATAGTGTTGAATTTTGTTTCCTAATTTTTTTAAGGATATTTGCATCTATATTCATCAGAGATTTTGGTCTGTAATTTTCTTTTTTTTTAGTGTCATTGCCTGGTTTTGGCATCAGGGTAATGGTGGCCTCATAGAATGAATTTGGGAATCTTCCATCCTCTTCAGTTTTTTGGAACATTTTGAGGATAGGTATTAGCTCTTCTTTATATGTTGGATAGAATTCCCCTGTGAAGCCATCCAGTGTTGGGCTTTTGTTTGCTAGGAGTTTTTTTTTGTTTGTTTTTTTAATTACAAATTGAATTTCACTACTAGTGATTGTTCTGTTAAGATTGTCTATTTTTTCCTGATTCAGTCTTGCAAAGTTGTGTGTTTCTAGACATTTTTAAATCTCTTCTAAGTTGTCCAATTGGTTTGCATATAACTGTTCATCATATTCTCTTATTTTTTTTGGTATCTCTGTGATATTTGTTGTTATATCTCCTCTTTCATTTCTTATTTTGTTTATTTGGATCCTCTCTCTTTTTTCTTGATGAGTCTAGTTAAAGATTTATTGACTTTGTTCATCTTTTCAAAAAAGGAGTTCTGGGTTTCAGTCATCTTTTCTATTTTTTGGTCTCCATTTTATTCATTTCCTTTCTGATCTTTATTATTTCCTTCCTTCTCCTGACTTCGGGTTTTAGTTTTTCTTCTTTTTCTAATTCTTTTGGGTGGTAAATTAGGTTGTTTACTTGAGATTTTTCTTGTTTCTAAATGTAGGCCTGTATCGCTATATACTTCCCTCTTAGAACTGCTTTTGTCATATCCCCTAGATTTTGGAAAGTTGTGTTTCCATTTTTATTTGTCTTGAGATATTTTATGATTTTCTTTTTGATTTCTTCATTGACCCATTGGTTTTTTTAGTAGCATGTTGTTTAGTCTCCACTTGTTTGTGCTTTTCCCATTTTTCTTCCTGTAATTGGTTTCTAGTTTCTTATTGTTGTGGTCACAAAAAATGCTTAATGTAATTTCTCTCCCCTTACATTTGTTGAGACTTGTTTCATGACCCAGCATGTTATCTATCCTGGAGAATGTTCCATGTGCACTTGAAAAGAAGGTGTATTCTGTTGTTTTGGGGTGGAATATTCTGAAGATATATATTAAACTAGTCTAATGTGTCATTTAAGACCACTGTTTCCTTATTGATTTTCTGTCTGGATGATCTGTCCATTGATGTAAGTGGGGTGTTAAAGTCCCCTACTATTATTGTATTATCATCAATTTCTCTCTTTATGTCCCTTAATATTTGCTTTATATATTTAGATGCTCCTATATTAGGTGCATATATGTTAATGAGTATTATATCCTCTTCTTGTATTGATCCCTTTATCATTATATAGTACCCTTTGTGTCTCTTGTAATATACTTTGTTAAAGTCTATTTTGTCTGATATGAGCATTGCTACCCCACTTTCTTGTTACTTTCATTTGCATGAAATATCTTTTACCATTCCCTCACTTTCAGTCTGTGTCTTTAGCTCTGAAGCAAGTCTCTTGTATGTAGCATTATAGGGGTCTTGTTTTTTTATCCAATCAGCAGCACTATGTCTTTTGATTAGAGCATTTAGTCCGTTGACATATAAAGTGGTTATTGATAGGTATGTACTTATTGCCATTTTGTTACTCATTTTATGGTTGTTTTTGTAGTTCTTCTCGGTTTTCTTCTTGTTTTATTTTCTTCTCTTGTGGTTTGATGATTTTCTTTAGTGGTATGCTTGTGTTCCTTTCTCTCTAGTTTTTGTGTATCTGTTGCATGTTTTTGATTTGTGGTTACCATGGGATTCCTATATGTTGACTTATAACTATATCTACTTCTTATAAATTAGTAGTCATTTGAGTTCAAACACATTCTAAAAGATATACATTTTTTACTTCCCTCCCCCTCATTTTGTGTTTTTGATGTTATATTTTACATCTTCATATTTATCCCTTTATTGATTATTGTAGTTATACTTGATTTTGCATTTTTTTGTCTTTTAATCTTTGTACTAGCTTATTTACATGGTTAATCCTCAGGCTTTACTATAAATTTGCCTTTGCTAGTGGGATTTTCCCTTTCCTATAGATACTTACTTCTTGTTACAGCCTTTTCTTTCCCACTGAGAGAAGACCCTTCAACATTTCTTTTAGGGTCAGTTTAATATTGATGAAGTCCTTTCATTTTTGCTTATATGAGAAGTTCTTTATATCTCCTTCAATTATAAATAATAAACTTGCTGGTAAGAGTAACTCATGTTTCAGCACTTTGAGTATATCATGCCACTCTCTTCTGGCCTGCAAAGTTTCTGCAGAAAAATCAGCTGATAACCTCATGGGGGTTCCCTTGTATATGACTCTTTGTTTTTCTATTGCTACCTTTAGAATTCTCTACCTTTAATTTTTACCATTTTAATTGTGAAATATCTTGGTGTGGGTCTGTTTGGGTTCATCTTGTTTAGGACCTACTGTGCTTCCTATACCTGAGTATCTGTTTCCTTCTTCAGGTTTGGAAAGTTGTCAGCCATAATTTTATCAAATACATTTTCAACCCCCTTCTCTCTCTTCTTCTTCTTCTGGGACCCCTACAATGCAAATGTTGGTATGTTTGATGTTGTCTCAGAGGTCCCTTAAACTGTCTTCATTTTTTAATTTATTTTACTTTTTGCTGTTCTGATTGGGTGATTTCCATTATTCTATCTTCCAAATCACTTTTATGTTCTTCTTTATCATCTAGTCTGCTGTTCATTTCTTCTAGTGTGTTTTTCATTTCAGTTATTGTATTCAGTTCTGACTGGTTCTTTTTTATATTTTCTGGTTCCTTGTTAAAATTCTCACTCTGTTCATCTCTTCTTTTCCCTTAATTATATTAACTTTGTTATTACTAGTGTTTTGAACTCTTTTTCTGGTAAATTATTTCTGTTTTGTTAGTTATTTTTTCAGGTGTTTTCTCTTGCTCTTTCAGTTGAAACAAATTCCCCTGTCTTCTCATTCTGCTTGTCTTTCTCTGTCTCTATGAAATTAGGTGAACCAGTTTTCTATGCAGGCTTGAAGGGGTTTCCTTGTGTGGGAGTGTTCCTATACAGTCTGTGTGTGCCCTGTGGCTCTGGCGGGAGAGCTGGATCTGACATGTACACAAGTCATGTCTTTCCACAGGGTGTGCTGGCAATTATCAGCTTGGTGGGAAGTGGGGCTTGAGATGAAGAGGCTAGGGCCAGAGCCAGATGTGAGCTGGGGCTTCTCCTCTGCTCAGTGGCTGTCATTGCCCTGTTTGGTGTGCGGGCAGGTTCCAAGTTTCTGGAGCAGAAACCCTGAAGGTCAGGTTTGAGATGACTCCATTCCCTTTAAGTGTGTGCTCTCCCCTCTCTCAGCACTAGCACCCTCTCCCCAGAGGTGAAGAGTGCTGGAATAAGAGGGGCTGGTGTGGGCACTTGATGTGGGTCTGAGCACAGGCTGTGTCAGCACCAGCTACAGTCAGCAACTAGAACCACTTCTGATGTGCTGCCTTGTAAGCACCAGTGGGGGCTGGCCCCACTCAGCTCAGATGCCACTCCAGGTCTGAGCCACCTTTGTGCCTCACAGCCAAGCTCTCCCCTTGGCTGCAGCAGCTCTCGCCCCAGTGTGGCACTGCAACATGAGGCAAGTGCAGCCAGAGCAGTCGCTAGGTTCAGACAGGGATGCAAGCTGAGTGGTCATGGGAAACATTAGACGTAGTTTCAATCTGCCCTCTCTGCCCTGTTTTGGGAGTAAGCAAGCATGTGCACTCCTCACAAGTGGTGTCCAAGCTTTTCACAGCACTCTGGTTAGTCCCACCAGCCCTCCAATCAGCCAAGGATACTCATCTTCCCAGTGTCAGACCCCAGGGCTGGGACGCCCAATATGTGGCTCAAACTGCTCACTCCCCAGGGAGAATCTCTACCTGTGTAACCTCCTTCCTCTTGTAAGTTCCCTCCCAGGGGCACAAGTCCTGACCTAATCACTTTTCCCTTCCTACCTGATTCCATGTGGAGCTTTCTTACAGACTTGGTTGTATAGGAATCTTTCTGCCAGTCTCCAGTTAGGTTTCTGTGAGCATTGTTCCACGTGTTCGTGGGGGAAGATGAGTTCCACATCTTCCTGTTTCACCACCTTGACCTCTTTAATCAAAATTCTTATATAATTATATTACAAGATTGGAGTAGGGGAATTAATAGAACAGGGCTGTGTAAGAGAGTTAAACCATTTTTTTAACAAAAACAGTATCAGTGGATGGTGTCTAGAATTGGTGAAATAGAACGTATTTTTAAAGATGAGCTTGTTGTTTAGAAATAGAGTGGTACATACGAAAAAAAGTAGTTAAAGATGTAAAACTGTATAGCTTCTAGATAATAAGTGAAAACATGCATAAATATCTTTAATAAAAATATATTAGTTTAACAATAAAAAGTATATAAAACAAACTTCAAATCACCAGTGGCTTAAAGTACTTCCTCCTTGAAAGGATACAGTTTAACAGGATTAAAGTACAATTAGTTTTAAGAACCCAAATGAGAAAACTATAAGCAGTGTCTCTTATGTAAATTCTAACTATAAATATTTCTGTGTTTATTTTACTTTTAAATATTCAAGTCATATTATTAGTGAAAAAAAAGGAAAAAACAGTATGCACAAATGATTCCCAAACTTTTAGAAGAATATAATGCAGGATGTACATTTTAAGAAAAATATGCATGCATATAAATTTATACGAAGGATATCTTTGCAAAGATGCAGCTGATATTGGGAATGATGGTTACTTATGAGGAAGAGAACTGTAGTCTGAAGGTCAGAAATGAGAGGAAGATTTGCTTGTCTCTATATACATTTTTATGTTTTTTATTTTATAATATCTTTATGAACTAATTGGATTTATGTTAAAGTAAGGGAGATTTTGGCCATGGTGATAAAACACAGTAAGTTAATTATAGCATGTGTGTTTTATATCATGTTAAATATTATATATAAATAAAACAAATATTTATATGCATTTCATAGTTCTGACATAAAATATACAGGAAAAGGAACAGTTTACAGCATGGAGATGTAAAATATGGGTTTCTTTTGGAATATGCTGAGTTTAGTGCCCATGTGATATCCAGAATCTGAAGTTCATTTAGGTCATCTGAGCTAAAGATAGAGCAAGCGCTGTTAAAGCCATGAGGTCACCCAGGAAAAATTTAAAGAGTGAAAGGAGTTGGTGAAAGCAACAGTAATTTAAAGAACAGCACAGGAGAAGAGATTGAGATGAAAGCAAAGAATGTGTTAAGGATATCAGTCACAGTAGCTTCACATACACTGCTCTCCCTAAGGAAGCTGCCCTGCTTAAGGGACAGTCATAAGTAGTAGTACTTAACTCTCATTGGCCCCCAATTCCTCTCCCCTCTACAGCTGATTTGTTCCACATGGGCACAAGACCTGCATCCATCCACCCACCCACCCATCCATACATACATGCACACACACACACACACACACACACATATGTATTCTACTTTCTATACATGCTTGAGAGGTGAGGGAGAGGGGAAACAGCCATGGATTTCAGAAGAGGGCATAGGAGGTATTAGGAAGATGAAGTAATAAGGAAATATAAACACTTTGAAGAAAAAGAACTGAAACGTATGCACAGAGAGAAAAGCCAATTGGTAAAAATACAAAATATAAAATCAGAAACATCATCCTCCTTAAAGAAGTGTCGACTTTAATGAATGCACAACTATGAGGAAATATCTAAAAGTACTCACATAATGTGTTTAAGTCCTTTCTATATTGTTACAAGAAAACTGAATTTATGACCTAATAAATTAAATGAAGAACTTTGGTGAGCTAATCTTATTGACATGAAGTTCTAAAGTATGATTATATATGACTCAATTCAGTTTTGTATCATTGCAGATTT
Organism: Physeter macrocephalus; assembly: GCF_002837175.3. Classification (NCBI taxonomy): domain Eukaryota; kingdom Metazoa; phylum Chordata; class Mammalia; order Artiodactyla; family Physeteridae; genus Physeter; species Physeter macrocephalus. The sequence goes on from NC_041214.2 coordinate 17,296,666, forward strand.
CACTATTTTGTTAGCCTCCCATTCAATGTGAAGATACGCTGTCTAAAAATTGTTCTGCTTTAACAGACATATCTGACTTTCTGACATGAGGTTCATAAAACATTTTGAATAGCTATAGAAAATCCAAAATAAGACTAATGTAAGAGAAACTGATAGTTTATGAATGTTAATTACTGCTTATCATGTCAGATATAAATAACTTTAAAAGGTACCCCAGGTGTTCTGAGGTTTTGGTTTTTTCAATCTTAAACCGAATCATTTCTTCCATACACATTATAAAAACTTCACCATGATTCCCACTGTCTGGAACCAAAGTCCCTCAGATGTCTCCCCTCTGCAGTGGTTCAAATAATTTTTTCTGATAATCTTCATGCTTACAATGTGAGGGTTATTCAAGATTTTAATAGTAAGGAACTGAGAAATCCTCAGAAAGAAACTGAATTAATAGTGGATTTCCAGTATGGATCTCCAAAGTTCTTTTTGCCATGAAAGATAACATATTTACATGTTCCAGGGATTAAGATGTGGACATTTTGGAGGCCTATTGCAACAACTTGTGAGAATGTGAAGCAACTGGAAGCCTTATATATTGCAGTGGGAGTATAAATTAGCAAACGCTATGGAAAATGGCTAGCACCTACAAATGCCAAACAATTGCATGCCTCTGAGCTAGCAGTACCACTCTAGACATAGACCCAGGATAAGTAAGTACATTTGTCCACCAAAAGATATTGAATAAGAATGTTCACATCAGTACTATACATAATAGCTCCAAATTGTAAACTACCCAGAGGCTATCAAAAGTAGAAAGGATAACTAAACAGGTAGATCCACACAATGTAGTACAATACACTAATGAGAATGGATGATCTACAAATACACACAATAACATGGATACATACCACAAAAATAATGTTAAGCAAAAGAAGCCAAACACAAGAATACATCCTATATGAGCCCATTCCTAAAAAGTTTAAAAATTAATATATTCTCTTAGAAGTTCAGATAAAGTTACCCTTGGGTGGGGGTAATCAAAAGAGAACAAGAGATCAGAAGGGATGGTAACGTTCTGTCTTTTGATCTGGCGTTGGTTACACACAGGTTCAATTTGTGAAAATTTATTGAGCTGTTCACTTATAAGATATATACACTACAATTCTGTTAAAAAATTTTAAACTATGCTGCTTCATTGTTGCAGATGAGATTTCTTGTAAAAATTCATTGAGTGCTATGCTTATGATGTGTGCATTTATTTTTAAAAAGTCTTCCTCACTTCCACCCACAAAAATTACACTATTGACACTCAGCTAAGGGGACGAGAGACTTATTTGTGTCACTAGGGCTGGAGCTAACACAGGTTCTGCCAAAGGCTTCTCATTCCAAATTCCCTCACTGCTCCGCTTCTCCCATAGATAAGTAGATGATAGGTAGATGGAGGCTGTTGAAATCATCTTAGGTGAAAGAATTACAACCTGGGAATCGTCAAGGATTACTCCTCATTATCTGACTCCTGAGGAACTACCAGTTAGGTGTTGGGGAAGGGTGGGTGTTAGATTACAGATTCATTCTGGTGTAATGACTTTCAGGTGACTGTGAGACATCATTACTGCATCTCAACTTCGTAATGACAAACAAAGAGATAATATGTGCCCTGCTTACCTTCTAGAGTTTGGGAAGGAGTTGAATATGCAAACACATTGTAAGCCAAAAAGTGTTAAAATACTCTTGAGCCAAAACAATTTTCTGACTCTGGTTTTCACGAGGAAGAATTTCTCCAGGCAGTAGTCTCATGCTCCGCCCTTTGCACGCAAACTTCCAGGTGGAGTGCGTTTACCTAGCTGATGAGCTTGAAATAAAGAACCAGGCAGGCTTAGTTTGCTCCTCTCCTCCCATTCCTTTCCAGAACAGGTACGAGGAGGTTCACATTCTGAGTCTCCTTCGAGGTTACAAGCAAGCCTCCGTGGGGAAGCCATCAGTTTTGAGGACTGCTTGTGACTTGTGACTTCTGTAGTCTCATATGAACTCAGCTGGGAAAAGGTAAGAATTAAGTCCCTAATTCTACAGATCTGTACCAGTAGGTAAGCTCTTAACAACAAAGCCCGTTTCCAAGAGCCATGAAGCTGAGATTTTTATCTCCTATCTGCCTGAAATTTTTGTTTCTATCCAATGTTTTTTTTGGGTTTTTTTTTTTTTTTTTTTTTTTTTTTGTGGTATTTTTTTTTTTTTTGTGGTATGCGGGCCTCCCTCTGTTGTGGCCTCTCCCG
>NC_041214.2:17299386-17314712 GCF_002837175.3 Physeter macrocephalus
GCTCCGGATGCGCAGGCCCAGTGGCCATGGCTCACGGGCCCAGCCGCTCCGCGGCATGTGGGATCCTCCCAGACCGGGGCGCGAACCCAGTTCCCCTGCCACTGCGCCACCAGGGAAGCCCTATCCAGTGTTTTTAAAGAGCACTGTCAGAAAGAAAGAAAGAAAAAAAAAAAAAAAGTTTTCTCCTTATTTTGCTGCTTCAAATGCCAATAAAAGCTAAAATATTTTGTTACACAACATATTTCCATTTGTTACCATTACAGTCCCCATAATGTATGTTCAGTCCTAATCCCCTTTCTCTTTCCCTGAACACTTGCTGTCTGTGAAATAATTATAATGGTTTTCAGAGTCCAAGATTTAACTTGCATTCTTTTCATGTGGCATGTAAAGTCAATTAAGCAAACATTTTTATGTGGCTACTAAGTATCTGACATTGTGTTAGACTTGGGGGATCAAAGCAGTGCTTGTATCCTGGACAATTTTTTTTTTTTTCCTCCTTCCTTTGCGGTACGCGGGCCTCTCACTGCTGTGGCCTCTCTCGTTGCGGAGCACAGGCTCCGGACGCGCAGGCTCAGCGGCCATGGCTCACGGGCCCAGCCGCTCCGCGGCATGTGGGATCTTCCCAGACCGGGGCACGAACCCGTGTCCCCTGCATCGGCAGGCGGACTCCCAACCACTGCGCCACCAGGGAAGCCCACCTGGACAATTTTTATCAAAATTTCTTTGTGGGAACTCATTTCAGGTTCTGATATCAGCAATGTTAATGGGAAAAAACAGTATCAAAGGCTTGCTGATTGTGCTTGTTTAATATAGGAACTAGATACTCTTTTTTTCACTTTTATATTCCAATGTATCACACAAAGATTTAGATTCTCATTCCAATTAGGCTGTAATCTTAACGTTTCTTTTACTATCACTTGATTGTGAAATGAGATCATTATAAACCATTATAACATCATTATTTAAGTAAGGGAGAATAAAAACAAAATAAAACAAAGAAACAAGCAAACAAAAACAGTTCAGGTTCTTTTCATGAAGAAAAGAGCACCAGGACTTTTTTTCTTTTTTTTTTGGCCTCATGTGGGATCTTAGTTCCCCGACCAGGGATCTAACCCGCACCCCCTGCAGCAGAAGTGTGGAGTCTTAGCCACTCGACCACCAGGGAAGTCCCCACCAGCCCTTTGTTTAAAAAAAAATTGAGATGTAATTGACAGGTATCACTATATTAGGTTCAGGTGTACAACATTCGGTATTTGTATATTGTGAAGTGACCACCACAGTAAGTCTAGTTAATGACCATCACTACATATGGTTACACATTTTTTTCTTTTTTGTGATGAGAACTTTTAAAATCTATTCTCTTAGCATAGCAACTCTTAAATATATGATACAGTATCATAACTATAGTAACCATGCTGTAAATTACATCTCCAGGACTTATTTTATAACTGGAAGTGTGAACCTTTTGACCCCCTTCACCCATTTTACCCACTCCTCACCCACCCCCCTTTTTTTTAATTTTTTAATTTTATTTTATTTATATTTTTTAACATCGTATCCATGTCAATCCCAATCGGCCAATTCAGCACACCACCATCCCCACCCCCCCGTAGCTTTCCCCCCTTGGTGTCCATACGTTTGTTCTCTACATCTGTGTCTCAATTTCTGCCCTGTAAGCCGGTTCATCTGTACCATTTTTCTAGGTTCCACATATATGCGTTAATATACGATATTTGTTTTTCTCTTACTTACTTCACTCTGTATGACAGTCTCTAGATCCATCCACGTCTCTACAAGTGACCCAATTTCGTTCCTTTCTATGGCTGAGTAATATTCCATTGTATATATGTACCTCATCTTTATCCATTCATCTGTCGATGGACATTTAGGTTGCTTCCATGACCTGGCTATTGTAAATAGTGCTGCAATGAACATTGGGGTGCATGTGTCTTTTTGAATTGTGGTTTTCTCTGGGTATATGCCCAGTAGTGTCACCCACCACTTTTGGCCACCACCAGTCCCTACTTTGTATCTATGAGCTTTGTTGTTGTTTGTTTGTTTGTTTTTAAGATTCCACACATAAGTGAGATCATACAATATTTGTCTGACTTATTTCACTTAGCATAATGACCTTAATATCCATTGATGTTGTTGCAAATGGCAAGATTTCATTCTGTTGATGGCTGAGTGATATTCCAGTGTGTGTGTGTGTGTGTGTGTGTGTACATATACCACATCTTCTTTATCCATTTATCCATCAGTGGACACTTAGGTTGTTTCCGTATCTTGGCTATTGTAAATAATGCTCCAGTGAACATGAGGGTGTAGATAACTTTTCCAGTTAGTGTTTTTATTTTCCTTGGATAAATACCCAGAAGTGCAATTGCTGGATTGTATGGTAGTTCTAATTTTAATTTTTTGAGGAACCTCCATACTGTTCTCCATAGTGGCTGCACCAATTTACATTCCCATTAATGGTGGATAAGGTTTCCCTTTTCTCCACACCCTCACCAATGCTTAACATTTTGTGTCTTTTTGATAATAGCCTTTCTAATGTATGAGGTGATATCTCATTGTGGTTTTGATTTGCATTTCTCTGATTAGTGATGTTGAGCATCTTTTTATGTACCTGTTGGACATCTGTATGTCTTCTTTGGAAAAATGTCTATTCAGATCCTCTGCCAATTTAATCAGATTGCTTGGGGTTTTTTGCCATTGAGTTGTATGGTTCTTTATATATTTTGCATATTAAGCCCTTATCTGATACATGATTTCCAAATATTTTCTCCCATTTTATTTTTTGCCCTTTAATTTTGTTGATAGTTTCCTTTGCTGTGCAGGAGCTTTTTAGTTTGATGCAGCCCCACTTATTTTTATTTTTGTTGTCTTTGCTTTTGGTGTCAAATCCAAAAAATCATCATCAAGACCAATGTCAAGGGGCTCAATGTTTTGTTTTCTTCCTTTTTTTGTTGTTAAGTATTTACTTATTTGGTTGCGCTGGGTCTTAGTTGCAGCATGTGGGATCCTTAGTTGCAGCTCTCTGGCTCCTTAGTTGTGGCATGTGAACTTTCAGTTGCGGCATGCATGTGGCATCTAGTTCCCTGGCCAGGGATCGAACTTGGGCCCCCTGCATTGGGAGTGCAGTCTTATCCACTGTGCCACCAGGAAAGTCCCTGCTTTGTTTTCTTCTAGGAGTTTTATAGTTTCATGGTTTACATTCAAGTCTTTTATCCACTTTGAGCTAACTTTTGTGTATGGTGTAAGATAGTGGTCCAGTTTCATTCTTTTACATGTAGCTATTCAGTTTTCCTAGCATCATTTATTGAAGAGGCTGTCTTCTGCCCATTTTATATTCTTGCCTCCTTTGCCATAGCTTAATTGCCCATATAAATGTGGGTTTATTTATGGGCTCTCTGTTCTCTTTCATTGATCGGTGTGTCTGTTTTTATGCCAGTACCATTCTGTTTTGATTATTGTAGTTTGTAATAGAATTAGAATTCAGGGAGCATGAGGCCTCCAGCTTTGTTCTTTCTCAAGATTGCTTTGGTTATTGGGGGGTCTTTTGCGGTTCAAAGCAAATTTTAGGATTGTTCTATTTCTGTGAAAAATGCCATTGGAATTTTGATAGGGATTGCATTAAATCTGTAGATCAGTTTGGCTAGTATGGACATTTGAACAGTATTCTTCCAATCCATTATCATGGAATATCTTTCCACTTATTTGTGTCATCTAATTTCTTTCATTAATGTCTTATAGTTTTCAGTGTATAGGTCTTTCACCTTTTTGGTTAATTTTATACCTAGGTATTTTATCCTTTTTAATGCAATTATAAATGAGATTGTTTTCTCAATTTCTCTTTTTAATAGTTCATTCTTAGTGTATAGCAATGCAACTGATTCTTGTATCCTGCAACTTTACTGAGTTCATTTATTCCAATAGTTTTTTGGTGGGGTTTTTAGGGTTTTCTATAATATGTCATCTTCAAATAGTGACAGTTTTACTTCTTCCTTTCCGATTTGGGTGTCTTTTATTTCTTTTTCTTGTCTGATTTATGTAGCTAAGGTATCCAATACTGTGTTGAATAAGAGTGGTGAGAGTCAGCATCCTTGTCTTATTCCTGATCTTAGAAGAAAAGCTTTCAGCTTACCACTGTTGAATATATTATTAGCTGTGGACTTGTCATATAGGGCTTTTATTATGTTGAGGGACATTCCCTCTTTACCCACTTTTTTGAAAGTCTTCATTGTAAATGGATGTTGAATTTTGTCAACATATTTTTCTGTATCTGCTGAGATGACCATATGATTTTTATCCTTTGTTTTGTTAATGTGGCATATCACATTGATTTTTGTGGATGTTGTACCATTACTGCATCCCTGGAATAAATCCCAGTTGATCATGGTGTATGGTCCTTTTAATATATTGTTGAATTTGGTTTGCTAATATTTTGTTGAGAATGTTTACATCTATGTTCATCAGGGGTATTGACCTATAATTTTCTTTTCTTGTATGGTCCTTATCTGGTTTTGGTTTCTGGGTGATGTTGACCTCATAAAATGAGTTTAGATTGGTCCATTGTCTTCTGTTTTTTGGAAGAATTTGAAAAGAATTAGTATTAATTTTTCTTTAGATGTTTGGTAGAATTCACCAGTGAAGCCATCATGTCCTGGACTTCTGCTGAGAGATTTTTGGACTACTGATTCAATATCCTTACTAGTAATTGGTTTGTTTGAAGTGTTCTATATTTCATGATTCAGTCTTGGTAGGTTGTATGTTTCTAGGCTTTTTAAAAATTTTTCTTCTAAGTTGTCCAATTCGTCGGCATATAATTGTTCATAGTAGTCTTTTATCATCCTTTGTATCTGTAGTATCAGTTGTAGTCTCCTCTTTCACTTTGGTTTTATATACGAGTCCTCTCTCTCTCTTTCTCAGTGAGTCTAGCTAAAGGTTTGTCTATTTTGTTTATCTTTTTAAACAGCCAGTTCGAAATTTTATTGATATTTTCTGTTGTCTTTTTAGTCTCTATTTCATTTATTTTCACTCCATCTTTGTTTACTTTTCTACTAACTTTAGGTTTAGTTTTTTTCCTTTTCTAATTCCTTGAGGTGTAAAGTTAGGTTGTTTATCCAAGATGTTTGTTTCTTGATGTAGGCATTTATCACTAAACTTTCCTCTTAGAACTGCTTTTGCTGAAACCCATAATTTTGGTATGTTGTATTTTCATTCGTCTCAAGATATGTTTTTATTTCTCTTTTGTTTTTCTTTGACCCATTGGTCAAAGAAAGTGAAGTAAATGAAGTAAGTCAGAAAGAAAAACAAATATTGTATATTAACACATTAATGCATATATGTGGAATCTAGAAAAATGGTACAGATGAACTGGTTTGCAAGGAAGAGATAGAGACACAGATGTAGAGAACAAATGTATAGGCACCAAGGGGGGAAGGTTTGGGGGGGATGAGATGAATTGGGAGATTGGGATTGACATATATACACTGATATGTATAAAATAGATAACTGATAAGAACCTGCAGTATAAAAAATAAAATAAAATTCAAGAATAAAAAAAACTTTAAAAAGTACCATACTAATGTTAGATGTTAATAATAATATTATTATGTTAATAATAATAATAATAGCAGAAATTGTGTGGGGGGTTTATGGAAATTCTGCAATTTTTCTGTAAATCTAAAACATAAACTTTAAAAAAAATCTAAAAAAAAAAATCTATTTCTCCATTTGTTACAGTGCTATGGGACCTGCAAACATAGGCCCTGCTGGCCACCAGAGGCAGGTGACCAAGGGGTGTTCCCTGGGTAGAAGCTGCAAAAAAGGGGGTACCACATGTGTGTACAAATTCCTTTCCAAGAGATACTGATGAGTGGGAGTGAGGCCGAGGGAGAAGGTGAAGATAGTCCCCACTCTCCGAGGTCTTTGGAGAGGATCATAGTAGGCCCTTAGATAAATTTTTAGTTAGAAGTCTGTTTTCAGGCTGTAGTTTTGAAGATAAGCAAATAAGACTCTTTCACACGAAGACTGAGTGTTTTTCCGTCAGCTGCCTCAGCTCTGGTCCTTGGGAGTAGCCAAATAATTCTATGCAAGCCCTTAAAGAATTGTTTCTCAATTCACTAGAGCCTTGTGGGTCTTGTGGACACAAGCCCTCTTGGCTTTCAAAGCTTGATATTTTGGGGGCCAATATCTTAGGATCAGGTCTTAAAAGTTGGGATGCCTGATAGGGAGTTCAAATCTTTAGCTCCTCAGGGAGACATTCAGGGTTGTGAGTTCCCTTCCACTTGTAGGTTGCCATACCGGGGCTGGGAATTACAGTGAAAGTGTCTCAGCCTCTCCTACCTATTTCAGTGTGGGATTTTCTCATTTACCTGATGTGTAGAAATTGCTCACCTAGTTTTCAGGTTTCCTTCAGAGGAGATTTTTCTATATGTAGCTGTAGATTTGGTGTGTCTGTGAGAGGAAGTCAGTTTAGGATACTCCTACATTGCCATCTTGAACTAGAACTTGCTGGCACCAGGCTTTTTAGGCTTTACTTCATAATTATTAAATAAATATACTCAGGAAACAATAGAACATGCAATAATAGACTTCCATGGTCTTCGTGCTTCTGGTGGTCACAGAAGTGAAGCATCACAGTTGTAAGCAACTTCTAAGAGTATAAAATATTAAGTGTTTATTAGTTGTGCCTCAGAATGTGCCTTTGACTCTGCCTCTGAAGATGAGGTGCAGGTCCTTCCAAAGACTTGGAACTAGATGTGACCCATGGCAACAATTAAGGATCCCATAAGCATCTATCTCTGCCAACTCATGGAATCAGGAAAAGTGGAGAGTAAATATTAGAGTGATTTGAAACCTAGGAAGCAGGAGAAATCATGAGAGAGTTTCTAGTTGCTCTGATTATTTCAAATCTCTTGGCCTGGCTAAACTGCATCTCAGGGAACATAGAGAATGTGTGGCTATAATTACTGAACCACCGAGGGTATTCATTGGGAAACCATGGAAAACAGGAGACATGCCAGGAGACTGAGGGATGGAAAGTGTTGCTACAGTTTTCAGAAGAGAAAGAAGGTAGATTTATTGAATTACAGATTATAGGGCTTGACAAAAATCCTAGAAGAGATAATTTTTTAAAAAAATACATGAACACTTAGAAAAGGAAGCAGTGAAGACCAGAATTAGAATGGCTTCATCAAGAACAAGTCACTGCAGACCAACATCATTGCTTGGTTTTTGACAGTATTACTAAATTTGGTAGGTGGAAGAAGATGTTATAAACTAGATTTTAACAAGTAAATAGCAAACTTTTTCATGATAGCCTCATGTACACAATGGGGAGGAGCAGATGGTCTAGATATTAGAACAGTTAGCTGTGAGTGATTGAATGATGATATCCCCATCCAAAGGGTACAGACTAATCTAATGATGGGCTTTAGTTCTCTCTTCCTGGCCTCATCCTCATCAATATTTTTCTATGGTTTTGATGAAACTCAATAGCCTGTTGTTCTTATCAGATTTCAGGTGAAAGTTATAAATCTTAAGGCATCTGTCTACCATTGAGAGAGTGACCCAAGCCAATTCTTTACTCCTAAGTTGCTATAGATTATGCTGTGTACTGAATAAATCCAAACCTCCTTCTCTAGCCATAGCTGGTTGGCCAAGGTCACAGTGCATGAGCCACATCAACTATTCATGAAATCAACCCTATGGGGGCAGAAAGGCCACCTTTGAGATGGCTTACCCCCCCCAAAAAAATCTTCCCTTAGGGGTTTCCCATATTAAATCCATACAAATAGACCCAATCAAATATTGTCATTGAAAATAATAAATGCTAGAATACAAAATAAATTTCTCTACGTTTTTTGTTCCCTTAAATTTTGTGTTTTTTCAAGACTACAGTTTTTTTTAAAAAATTCTCATTTTTATAAGCAATGACATTTTACACAGAAAGCTATGTAAGCTCTTCTTAAGAATTATTTTTTCTCTCCAGGTGGTCTAGTACATTCCACATTTGTTTTTTTTTTATGGCCTGAGGTGCCAAAAGCTGATAACCACAACTAGAACTGAACATAATTCTTGACTATATCCCACATAAGTGAGGTATGTAGATTTTTGCTTTCAAGTGTTGAGTTTTATTTTTTAGCTTTATTGGATATAATTGACAAATAAAATTGTAATATATTTAAAGTGTACAATGTGATGGTTTAATATATGTATACATTGTGAAAGGATTCCCATAATCAGAGAATAAATTTAAATTCTCTAGTTTGGGAATCTAGCCCTTATTAGGCCTTCTGTTTTACAAAAGCAGTAGGACCCAGAATTGACAGTTCTTACAGTCTTCAACAACAAAGATAATTTGCCTGTGTTGTGATGTTAAAGGGGCTGACTGACCATAATTTAAGGATCAGAAAAAGCTAGTACTATAATGTGTTATAGAATTAAGACCCTAAATGATCAACATGTTGGAATAATGAGCCAAATTGAAAAAAATTAAAGGAGAAAGTAAAAAGAAAGAAAAAAACATCTTTTTGAGCTTCTATTCAAATCAGGTACTTTAGATTCAACATCCCATTTAACAGGAAAAAATGTTAAGCTTTACACTAGAATCAGAGGGCAGATTTAAAATGAGGCTGAGGAAACTTAACTTTCAGGCCATCTCATTTGCATGGACTCTTTCCAAAGCTGCCGTGTAGGCCCACAGTGTTAGTGTTGCCAAATAAATACAGGATGCCCAGTTAAATTTGAATTTCAGATAAATGGTGAATAATTTTTTAGTTTTTCCCAAATATTGCCTGCATCCTATATTTTTAATTGCTAGTTAAATCCTACACAGGGAAGAATCAGCACCCCAGATTGGGGCATCATCCTCTTGGCCCTCTTGGTGGTCTTAGATCCATAGATGAGGTTTACAGGTTACCCTACCTCTACATCCTCCAGGGCCCAGTGACAACCCTGTCCCAGGAAAACCTGAAAGAGTATCCAGACTCTCTGATGCCAAGGAAAAGGACATGAATGAAACTCTGCCCTGCTCCCCACTCAAGGGTCTCTCACTGATAGGACTTCATGGGTCTTCACCACCTCCTCCCCCCACCCACACCAGGACAAGTGGCAGTGGTGCAACAGGAAACAGCAGTAGCTAGGACTTGGCCAACCTAGAAATCGAAGCTACCAAGGAACATCCAGATCAAGATCAAAGTGCTTCAGTCATCTGAGGATCCGCCCCTAAAAGTAGTGCCATCTCAGCGAAATTGGAGCTGGAGTTACATGTGTGGCATTATCAGTCACGAGCTGTAAAGCTGAAAGAAACTTTGCTAAACCATCAATACTTTAAAAATGAATATGACTGAGCATCCAAAGAAAAGACTGGATTATTTTTTTATTCTCCCCATTGAAAACATTATAAAACTGCCATATTAAAAAAAACAAAACAAACTGCTGTGATAGGATACAGCCACCAAAGAATGTACAACCAAAGAAGAAAAATAAGTAGTTTAGAAGTGTGTCTGGAGGTAATTTATTAAAATTAAAATATTATCAATTTTCTGGATTTGTGATATTTATAACAAGATTTACCATTATTTATGTATTTGTAGTTTATTATCATTTTTAAATTTAAATTTTCAAATTTAGACATGTGTCTCTAATTTTTATTCACAATGTTATATGCTTTCTCTTAAAAGGCCTTCAAAACTGTATGAGATTTAGGCCCCACAAAACCTGGGTCAGTCCTTGAATAGAATAAACTAATAGAATAAAACTAAATACTACAGCTAAAGGAAAGAATGAACAGAGTAAAAATGGAGGAAACAAGCATCTGAGAGTCTATTATGGTTCAGGTTTAATGATAATTAAACTAATATTGATAACTGCTATTAAGAGCTTTCTACATGCAAGCTCTGTAAAGAGCTTAACCTACAGGATTGCATTTCATCAGCATGGTACTGGGAGAAAAGCACTCTACAAGTATTATCTCCATGGTGGAGAGAAACTGAGCCTTAAAAATATCAATTTGCTCAGGTTATCTATCTATTAACTGCTTGAGATAAAATCCAAATCTAGGTCACCAAAATAATACCCTTTCCTCTCTTCTTTCTTTTCATTCATCTTCCTTTTACACTGGAAATCTTTTTTTTTTTTTTTTCCTGGAGCAATTAACACTGGGACGTAAATCTTCATGTGCTCCTTTATCACTCAGTTAACACTTCTATTGGGTATGTACCATATAAAGTAACTCAAAAGTTACCTTAAACCCAAAGGTATTTACAGGGACAGTTAAATCTTTCATTTTGCTGCTATATAGAGAAGCCATTACCCACTTTTCAAAAATGTATTGTCCCAGAAGAAACTCTGGGATTTTGTTTTTTCACTGGGAATGGATGCCCTCACAGCCATCTTTGAGAGAATTCTGAGAATGGAAGCAGTATGGTGCATAAGTGAGCCCAAAGAGGAGTGGATCCAGCTCCCAGTGGTGTCCTCTGGACCTGTTCAGCAGAGTGAGATGAAAATCTTCCTGTTTGCCTGAGTCGGGTTGGAAGGAATTTTCTGTCATTTACATTCAAAGGAATTCTGACAGATGCAAGTTTCCAAAGAGGAAAGTGACTATTCTGGAATCAGTAGTGGTTTTTGCAGCCAATGGGATAGAGTGATGCTAGCTATTTTTGTTTTTAAATCTTTTCTACAAATTCTACTAAAACTTAGAAAGACCAGATCTATATTGGGTTTAGGTCAAGTCAAGAAAAGCAAATTCAGTGACTTAATACTCACTCGTCACTCTCTTGCTCGCCCCTTCACACATGTCATACTTGGATTGATACGGTGGCAGCAGGAAAGCACACACATCCTCCACAAAGCATCTGATCAGAAGGTGGGAGGAAGGTCATCCAGTGGGGATTGGGTGAAGGTAAGGAAGGTACAGCCTCATTAGAGAGAGCCAGGATGATGAGAATGAAGGAAATGAAGAAGACTGAAGTAAATCTGAAAGCAAATATTTCTGAAAAGGAAAATGAGATCAATTGAGAAAGAACATCAGGGAAGAAATGACAATTTTTTTTTACTAGTAGAGGACCAAGAAGACCCTACGTAAGTTCTTTACGTAGAAAAAAAATTAACAGATAAACCATAGATCAGAAACTTACAGGAAGAGGCTAAACTTCAACTGACAATAAAATCTTTGTGGTAATATAAAGTCTATGGAATAGATGCTATGAACCCATCTTGAAGACTTCACATTTTAAAAGACACTAAAAGATAAAATATAATGCAATATGAAAAAGTTCTACATTTTACCAAGATTGTTTGAAGAATTAGTTTGAAATAAGTGTATTTCAGTCTAAATTGACAATTTCATGAAAATTACCAATTCATTGACAGTTACACAATTTGAAAAAAAAAAAAAAAAAAAGAAAGAAAGAAACAAGAAAGGCAAAGTGAGCCAAACAGGAAAGGTGTGGATCCTGGAGGGAGGGGTGGGGTTTGGGGAGGTGGTCAAGGGTTTGGGGCCAGACAATCTGAAAGATGAGCATCTCTTGAGAAGAAAAAGAACAAGATTTGCAGACGTTTCATCTTCTAATGCCTTCACTCTGTTGTCCAATCCCTTCAACATGTAGCTTAAACTTTGTGCTTTGGGTTTTGCCAAATGTTAGTCGGAGGTATTGTGGTCATATGCTAGACATTTTATTCCTTGACACTAAGGTGCTCAAGTGACAAGAGGTCTTGGAGCAACAAAGGGTTAAATTGACATTGCAGGGAGAATGCTGTGATCCCAAGATTTCTTCCCCCAGCTGTATATGTTCTGTATTATCTCCTCCTCTTGAGAGTCAGTGAGACGGTGAATGTGACTAAAACTCCTGTAATTAGGTTACTTTATATGAAAAAGGTGAAGGGATTTTGCAGATGTAATCAAGTCCCAAATCAGTTAACTGAGTTCTTCAAAAGGGCGCTTATCTTTGGTGGGCTTGACCTAATCAGATGAGTTTTTTTAAAAGGATTGTGTTCTTCCTGAAGGAGGAGGTTAAAAGGGTGAAAGTGTGAGAGGGCCATGTGGCAGGGACATGAGAATATCACCTAGGAGCTACAAGTGGTTCCCAGCCAATAGCCAGGATTGTGTTCTTCCTGAAGGAGGAGGTTAAAAGGGTGAAAGTGTGAGAGGGCCATGTGGCAGGGACATGAGAATATCACCTAGGAGCTACAAGTGGTTCCCAGCCTATTTAGCCAGCAAGAAAACTGAGAATTCTGTCTTACAACTCCAAAGAACTAAGTTCTGCAGCAATCTGAATGATTTTGGAAGCAGAGCTCTCCCTAGTCAAGCTTCATAGGTGAGAATGCAGCTGGCTGACACCTTGATTTCAGCCCTTGTCAGGCCCTTAGTAGAGGATCTGGCTAAAATGTGCCAGACTCCTCCTAACCCATGGATTGTGAAATAATAGATTTGTTTTATTGTTCTTAAGCAGCTAAGTTTGTGGTAATCTCTTATACAGCAATAGAAAACTGATAGAATTAGGAAATTCAGTTGCTACTATATTGTTTTAAAAAAAAACAATCTTGTTTTCCTTGTGGCTGTCTGTAGCCGGAGCAGCTACTAAATTGGAACTAAAACATACAATATGGATGTATATGAGCCTTGTTCTTTAGTGCAGCCTTAATTGTCCCTCTCTGAACTACTTGAAAACATGTCAGGAAAAGCTGTTTGTAATGAGCACATGTGATGTGCACCTAGAATTGCAATGGTTTCGTCTTAAAGGAGAATGAAAGGATTTAAAAGACGCATTACAAAGATCATTTATTTCAGAGTGAAAATACAGCTGAAAGCGCCATTTTATTTGATACTAAAAGGGAAAGAAAGAAGGAAGGAAAGACAGGAGGAAAAGAAGGGAGGGGAAAGGAAGAAAATGTCAAAATCTATGTTGAACCTGAAACTTGCCCTTTCTACATATGTCAAACCAGCATGTGGAATCTCTTGAATGCAAAAAGTATAGTTTTTATTTACCAGAATATTTCTATGAATGCAGCTTTTCATCAGGGGAAGGAAATTTTTGATCCATTTTATTTGCCTGTTGTATATGTCTGAGAAGTAATTTCTCTTTCATTTCCCTAAGCTGCAGTAGAAGTACTTACACAATACTGGTATTTACTTTCCTATCCAAGATATGCTTAACAAACTAGACCACTTAAATACACTTTGGCAAATTGTGTTAACAATTATGGCCTCTGCAATGTTTTATAAAACATTTATTTTAATAAAGTCACTGTACTAAGACATAAGTTTGGTCAGGATTAGCTGGTAGCTACAAAGTAAATCAATAAAATAAAATTCTGAATATCTGAAAAAGGTAAATCACAATGTGTTATTGTAACCTACCATTTTTTATGAAGCCAGGAGTTCTGTGAAGTACAGTTGTCCCTTGAACAATGTGGGCTTGAACTGTGAGGATCCACTTGAACGTGTATATTTTTCAGTAGTAAATACTATAGTCTACATGGCTCATGGCTGGTTGAATTCAAGGATGTGGGGGAACTGTGGATATGGAAGGCTGACTATAAGTTATGCACAGATTAACCCCTACGTTGTTCAATGGTCAATTGTATATATTTACATGGATATCACTGGAAGGATACAAAGTTTTAAAAGTAAAAGAAAAAATAAAATGTGGGAAGGGAATCTTGAGGACTGAAGGTCAGGGTAAAAAACAACTGAGTTGTCATCTTATATCCTTTAGTACTGTTAGAATTTTTTAAACATTCAGGTATTATTTCAATATGAGAAAGTTAAATCCCCAATAGGTGTTACAACAAAATAATCACATTAACCTTTCAGCTTGCAATGTCAATATATTGCTTTCACTAGGAGGTTATTATTAAAAGAATGCAAATAGGAGCCAGCAGGCCCACGAGGTCCAAGGCCTTGTGGTCAGTGGCTCTTCATCATTCACAGTATGGTGGCATATCTGGGGAACTTGTCATTTCATTTCCCCTTCAGAAGTGAGAATCCATTTGATTAGGGTGAGTGATCCTTTTAATGTGGTATTGAATTCAATCTGCTAATATTTTGTAAAGGATTTTTGCATCTGTGTTCATCAGGGATATTGGTCTGTAATTTTCATTTCTTGTAGAAATTTTGGTGTCAGGGTAATGCTGGCCTTGAAAGATAAGTTTGGAAGTATTCCCTCCTTTTCAATTTTTTAGGAAAATTTGAGAAGAAGTGACATCAATTCTTTAAATATTTGGTAGAATTCACCAGTAAAACCATCTAGTCCTGGGCTTTTCTGTGTTGAGAGGATTTTGAGTACTGACTCAATCTTCTTGTTATTGGTCTGTTTAGATTTTCTATTTATTCAGGATAAGGTCTTGGTATGTCATATGTGTCTAGGAAGTTATCCATTTTTTCAAGGTTATACTGTTCATTGGCATATAATTTTTCATAGTAGTTTCTCATGATCATTTGTACTTCTGTGGTGTCAGTTGTAATGTCTCCTCTTTCATTTTTGAGTTTATTTCTTTGGATCCTCTCCTTTTCTCAGTTAATCTGACTAAAGGTTTGTCAATTTTGTTCATCTTTTCAAAGAACCAGCTCTTAGCTTTGTCGATCTCTCCTATTTGTTTTTCTGGCCTCTTTTTCATTTATTTCTGCTCTGATCCTTGTTATTTCTTTTTTTTTTTTTTTTTAACATCTTTATTGGAGTATAACTGTTTTACAATAGTGTGTTAGTTTCTCCTTTACAACAAAGTGAATCAGTTATACATATACATATGTTCCCATATCCCTTCCCTCTTGCGTCTCCCTCCCTCCCACCCTCCCTATCCCACCCCTCTCATGGTCACAAAGCACAGAGGTGATCTCCCTGTGCTATGCGGCAGCTTCCCACTAGCTACCTAATTTACATTTGGTAGTGCATATATGTCCCTGCCACTCTCTCACTTCGTCACAGCTTACCCTTCCCCCTCCCCACGTCCTCAAGTCCATGCTCTAGTAGGTCTGTGTTTTATTCCCATCCTACCACTAATCTCTTCATGACATTTTTTTTCTTAGATTCCATATATATGTGTTAGCATACGGTATTTGTTTTCCTCCTTCTGACTTACTTCACTGTGTATGACAGACTCCAGATCTATCCACCTCATTACAAATAACTCAGTTTCATTTCTTTTTATGGCTGAGTAATATTCCATTGTATATATGTGCCACATCTTCTTTATCCATTCATCTGTTGATGGACACTTAGGTTGCTTCCATGCCCTGGCTATCGTAAATAGAGCTGCAATGAACATCGTGGTACATGACTCTTTTTGAATTATGGTTTTCTCAGGGTATATGCCCA
>NC_041214.2:17319193-17320955 GCF_002837175.3 Physeter macrocephalus
TCCAGCACTGTTCGTTGCTGGTCCTTGAGTGAAGCTGGGTCTTGGTGTTGAGATGGAGATCTCTGGGAGATTTTAACCGTTTGATATTGCATGGAGCTGGGAGGTCTCTTGTGGACCCGTGTCCTAAGGTTGGTTCTCCCACCTCAGAGACACAGCCCTGATGCCTGGCTGGAGCGCCAAGAGCCTGTAATCCACACGGCTCAAAATAAAAGGGAGAAAAAATAGAAAGGAAAGAAAAGGAAGGAAGGAGGGAGGGAGGGAAGGAAGGGAGGAAGCAAGGAAGGGAGGAAGGAAGGGAGGAAGGAAGAAAGGAGGAAAGGAGGGAAGAAAGGAAGGAAGGAGGGAAGAAAGGAAGGAAGAAAGGAAGAAAGAAAGGGAGAAGACAAAATAAAGTAGAATAAAGTATATTATTAAAAAGGAAGGAAGGAAGGGAGGAAGGAAGGAAGAAAGGAGGGAAGGAGGGAAGAAAGGAAGAAAGAAAGGGAGAAGACAAAATAAAGTAGGATAAAATATAGTTATTAAAATAAAAAATTATTATTAAGAAGAAAAATTTCTATTAGAAAAACAAAAAACGGGTCGGTCTAACCCTAGGACAAATGGTGGAAACAAAGCTATACAGACAAAATCTCACACAGTAGCACACACATACTCACAAAAAGAAAAAAGGGTAAAATAATAGTATATCTTGCTCCCAAAGTCCACCTCCTCAACTTGGGATATTTCGCTGTCTATTCAGGTTTTCCACAGATGCAGGGCACTTCAAGTTGATTGTGGAGCTTTAATCCGCTGCTTCTGAGGCTGCTGGGAGAGACCTCCCCCTCTCCTCTTTGTTCGCACAGCTCCTGGGGTTCAGCTTTGGACTTGGCCCCACCTCTGCTTGTAGGTCGTCCGAGGGCATCTGCCCTTCGCTCAGACAGGACAGGGTTAAAGGAGCAACTGATTCGGGGGCTCTGGCACAGGCAGGGGGGAGGGAGGGGCACGGATGTGGGGCAAGCCTGCGGCGGCAGAGGCTGGTGTGATGCTGCACCGGCCCGAGGCGTGCCTCACGTTCTCCCGGGGAAGCTGTCCCTGGATCCCGGGACCCCGGCAGTGGCGGGCTGCACGAGCTCCCGGGAGGGGCGGTGTGGAGAGTGACCTGTGCTCGCACACAGGCCTCTTGGTGGCGGCAGCAGCAACCCTAGTGTCCCACGCCCGTCTCTGCTGTCCGCGCCGACAGCCGCAGCTCGCGCCCGTTTCTGGAGCTCCTTTACGCGGCGCGTTTAATCCCCTCTCCTCTCGTACCAGGAGACAAAGAGGCAAGAAAAAGGTCTCTTGTCTCTTCGGTAGCTCCGCGCCCGTTTCTGGAGTTCCTTTAAGCGGCGCGCTTAAACCCCTCTCCCCGCGCACCAGGAAGCAAAGAGGGAAGAAAAGGTCTCTTGCCTCTTCGGCAGCTCCAGACTTCAACCGGACTCCCTCCTGGCCAGCCATGGCGCACTAACCCCTTCAGGCTGTTTTCACTCTGCCAACTCCAGTCCTTTCCCTGGGATCCAACTGAAGCCTGAGGCTCAGCTCCCCGCCCCCGCCCTCCCCAGCAGGTGAGCAGACAAGCCTCCCGGGCTGGTGAGTGCTGGTCGGCACCGATCCTCTGTGCGGGAATCTCTCCGCTTTGCCCTCCGCACCCTGTTACTGCGCTCTCCTCCACGGCTCCGAAGCTCCCCCCTCCGCCACCCGCAGTCTCCACCCACGAAGGGGCTTCTAGTGTGTGGGAACCTTTCCTCCTTCA
>NC_041214.2:17320986-17326690 GCF_002837175.3 Physeter macrocephalus
CCTTTCCTCCTTCACAGCTCCCTCCCACTGGTGCAGGTCCCGTCCCTATTCTTTTGTCTCTGTTTATTCTTTTTTCTTTTGCCCTACCCAGGTACGTGGGGAGTATCTTGCCTTTTTGGAGGTCTGAGGTCTTCTGCCAGCGTTCAGTGGGTGTCCTCCTTGTTATTTCTTTCTTTCTGCTAGCTTTGGGCTTTGTTCTTTTTCTAGTTCTTTGAGGTGTAAAGTGAGGGTCTTTGAGATCTTTCTTGTTTCTAACTATAAGAAGACATATTTATATTGATATATTTATCACTATAAACTTGTCTCTTAGAACTGATTTTGCTGTATTCCATAGGTTTTGATATGTTGTACTTCCATTTTCTTTTGTTTCAAGATGTTTCTTGATTTCCTTTTTGACTTCTTTGACCCACTGGTGTTCAGGAAGGAGCATGTTGTTCAATCACCACATGTTTATGAATTTTCCAGCTTTCTTCCTCTTACTGATTTCTAGTTTCAGACTGTTCTGGTTGGGAAAGATACTTGGTATTATTTCAATCTTCTTAAATTTGCTAATATACATTTCGTGACATATCATGTGATCTATACTAGAGAATGTTCTATGTGCCCTTGAAAAGAATGCATATTCTTCTGCTCTTGGATGGAATGCTCTGTATATGTCTGTTAGGTTCATTTAGTCTTAAGTGTCATTCAAATCCATTATTTCCTTATTGATTTTCTGTCTGGATTATCTATATACTGTTGAAAGTTCCCTACTACTATTGCATTTCTGTCTATTTCTCCCTTCAGATTTGTTAATAATTATTTAATGTATTTACATGCTCCAAAACTGTGTGTATATATTTATAATTGTTATACCCTCTTCATGAATTGACCCCTTTATCATTATACAATGACCTCCTTTGTCTCTTGTTACAATTTTTTAAAGTCTATTTTGTCTGATGTAAGTATAGCTATCCCTGTTCTCTTTTGGTTTCCATTTGCTTGAAATAATTTTTCCATTCCTTCACTTTCTGCCTGTGAGTATCTTTAATGTTTCAGTGAGTCTCTTGTAAGCAGCATATAGATCTTATTTTTTTATTCATTCAGCTGCTCTGTGTCTTTTAATTGGCAAATTTAAACCATTTACATTTAAAGTAATTATTGATAGGTAAAGACTTACTGCTGACATTTTGTTCATTGTTTGGTTGTTTTGTGGTTCCTTAATTCCTTTCTTCCTTATTGTCTTTTTTTTAATGAGTTGATGAATTTTTTGTCATGGCTTGCTTTGATTATTGTTTTTCTTTTGCGTACAGTATCTGTTACAGGTTTTTGCTTTTTCATTACCATGCGACTTTCATAACACATCTTATCGTGAGAACTCTGTATTTTCAGCTGATAACAACTTCAGTTGCATAAGAAAGTTCTACCCATTTACTTGCCCCCCCAATTAATGTTGTCTTCGTAATTTACATCTTTTTTATTTTGTGTGTCTATTACTATAATTTTATAGTTAGAGTTATTTTCAACAATTGTGTCTCTATATGCTAGATTTCAAAGAAATTTACATACCATGAAGCAGGACCAGAGTTTTTTGTATTTTTGTTTTTTTCTTTTTTTTTGGCTGCACTGCACAGTTTGTGGAATCTTAGTTCCCCGAGCAGGGATTGAACGAATGCCCTTGGCAATGAAAGCACGGAGTCCTAACCACTGGACCACCAGGGAATTCCCAGTAACAGAGTATCTGGACTTGATTATATATTTACTTTTAACAGTGAAATTTATATTTTCATATGTTTCTATGTTACTAATTAGTGTCCTTTTGTTTTAGCTTGAAGAGCTCCCTTTAGCATTTCTTGGAGGGCAGGCCTAGTAATGATAAATTCCCTCAGTTTTTGTTTGTCTGGGAGAGTCTTATTTCTCTATTTCTGAATGACAACTTTGCTGCGTTACCTATTTTTGGCTGGAATTTTTTTTTAAACATCTTTATTGGAGTATAATTGCTTTACAATGCTGTGTTAGTTGTGCTCTATAACAAAGTGAATCAACTATACATATACATATATCCCCATATCTCCTCCCTCTTGAGTCTCCCTCCCACAAAGCACCTACCTGATCTCACTGTGCTATGTGACTGCTTCCCACTAGCTATCTATTTTATATTTGGTAATGTATATATGTCCATGCCACGCTCTCACTTCATCCCAACTTACCCTTCCCCCTCCCCATGTCCTCAAGTCCATTCTCTACGTCTGTATCTGTATTCCTGTCCTGCCCCTAGGTTCTTCAGAACCTTTTTTTTTTTTTAGATTCCATATATATGTGTTAGCATATGCTATTTGTGTTTCTTTATTTCCTTATTGATTTTCTGTCTGGATTATCTATATACTGTTGAAAGTTCCCTACTACTATTGCATTTCTGTCTATTTCTCCCTTCAGATTTGTTAATAATTATTTAATGTATTTACATGCTCCAAAACTGTGTGTATATATTTATAATTGTTATACCCTCTTCATGAATTGACCCCTTTATCATTATACAATGACCTCCTTTGTCTCTTGTTACAATTTTTTAAAGTCTATTTTGTCTGATGTAAGTATAGCTATCCCTGTTCTCTTTTGGTTTCCATTTGCTTGAAATAATTTTTCCATTCCTTCACTTTCTGCCTGTGAGTATCTTTAATGTTTCAGTGAGTCTCTTGTAAGCAGCATATAGATCTTATTTTTTTATTCATTCAGCTGCTCTGTGTCTTTTAATTGGCAAATTTAAACCATTTACATTTAAAGTAATTATTGATAGGTAAAGACTTACTGCTGACATTTTGTTCATTGTTTGGTTGTTTTGTGGTTCCTTAATTCCTTTCTTCCTTATTGTCTTTTTTTTAATGAGTTGATGAATTTTTTGTCATGGCTTGCTTTGATTATTGTTTTTCTTTTGCGTACAGTATCTGTTACAGGTTTTTGCTTTTTCATTACCATGCGACTTTCATAACACATCTTATCGTGAGAACTCTGTATTTTCAGCTGATAACAACTTCAGTTGCATAAGAAAGTTCTACCCATTTACTTGCCCCCCCAATTAATGTTGTCTTCGTAATTTACATCTTTTTTATTTTGTGTGTCTATTACTATAATTTTATAGTTAGAGTTATTTTCAACAATTGTGTCTCTATATGCTAGATTTCAAAGAAATTTACATACCATGAAGCAGGACCAGAGTTTTTTGTATTTTTGTTTTTTTCTTTTTTTTTGGCTGCACTGCACAGTTTGTGGAATCTTAGTTCCCCGAGCAGGGATTGAACGAATGCCCTTGGCAATGAAAGCACGGAGTCCTAACCACTGGACCACCAGGGAATTCCCAGTAACAGAGTATCTGGACTTGATTATATATTTACTTTTAACAGTGAAATTTATATTTTCATATGTTTCTATGTTACTAATTAGTGTCCTTTTGTTTTAGCTTGAAGAGCTCCCTTTAGCATTTCTTGGAGGGCAGGCCTAGTAATGATAAATTCCCTCAGTTTTTGTTTGTCTGGGAGAGTCTTATTTCTCTATTTCTGAATGACAACTTTGCTGCGTTACCTATTTTTGGCTGGAATTTTTTTTTAAACATCTTTATTGGAGTATAATTGCTTTACAATGCTGTGTTAGTTGTGCTCTATAACAAAGTGAATCAACTATACATATACATATATCCCCATATCTCCTCCCTCTTGAGTCTCCCTCCCACAAAGCACCTACCTGATCTCACTGTGCTATGTGACTGCTTCCCACTAGCTATCTATTTTATATTTGGTAATGTATATATGTCCATGCCACGCTCTCACTTCATCCCAACTTACCCTTCCCCCTCCCCATGTCCTCAAGTCCATTCTCTACGTCTGTATCTGTATTCCTGTCCTGCCCCTAGGTTCTTCAGAACCTTTTTTCTTTTTTAGATTCCACATATATGTGTTAGCATATGCTATTTGTGTTTCTGACTTACTTCACTCTATATGACAGACTCTAGGTCTATCCACCTCACTACAAATAACTCAATTTCATTTCTTTATATGGCTGAGTAATATTCCATTGTATATATGTGCCACATCTTCTTTATCCATTCCTCTGTCAATGGACATTTAGGTTGTTTCCATGTCCTGGCTGTTGTAAACAGTGCTGCCATGAACACTGTGATACATATCTCTTTTTGATTACGGTTTTCTCAGGGTATAAGCCCAGTAGTGGGTTTGCTGGGTCATATGGTAGTTCAAACTTTAGTTTTTTAAGGAACCTCCTTACAGTTCACCATAGTGGCTGTATCAATTTACATTCCCACCAACAGTGAAAGAGGGTTCCCTTTTCTCCACACCCTCTCCAGCATTATTGTTTGTAGATTTTTTGATACTGGCCATTCTGACTGGTGTGAGGTGATACTTCATTGTAGTTTTGATTTGCATTTCTCTAATGATTAGTGATGTTGAGCATTCTTTCATGGTTTTGTTGGCAGTCTGCTTTGGAGAAATGTCTATTTATGTCTTCGGCCCACTTTTGGATTGGGTTGTTTGTTTTTTTTGATATTGAGCTGCATAAGCTGCTTGTAAATTTTGGAGATTAATCATTTGTCAGTTGCTTCATTTGCATATATTTTCTCCCATTCTTTGTTGTCTTTTGTCTTGTTTATGGTTTCCTTTGCTGTGCAAAAGCTTTTAAGTTGGGCCTCCCTGGTGGCGCGTGGTTCAGAATCCGCCTGCCGATGCAGGGGACACGGGTTCGTGCCCCGGTCCGGGAGGATCCCATAGGAAGTGTTCTAATTTCATTCTTTTACATATAGTTGTCCAGTTTTCCCATCACCACTTACTAAAGAGGCTGTGTTTTCTCCATTGTATATTCTTGTCTCCTTTATCAAAGATACAGTGACCATATGTGCATGGGTTTATGTCTGGGCTTTCTATCCTGTTCCATTGATGTATATTTCTGTTTTTGTGCCAGTACCGTACTGTCTTGATTACTGTAGCTTTGTATTATAGTCTGAAGTCAGGGAGCCTCATTCCTCCAAGTCCGATTTTATTTCTCAAGATTGCTTTGGCTCTTCAGGGTCTTTTGTGTTTCCATACAAATTGTGAAATTTTTTGTTCTAGTTCTGTGAAAAATGCCCGTGGTAGTTTGATAGGGATTGCATTGAATCTGTAGATTGCTTTAGGTAGTATAGTCATTTTCGCAATGTTAATTCTTCCAATCCAAGAACATGGTATGTCTCTCCATCTCTTTGTGTCATCTCTAATTTCTTTCATCAGTGTCTTATAGTTCTCTGTGTACAGGTCTTTTGTCTCCTTAGGTAGGTTTATTCCTAAGTATTTTATTCTTTTTCTTGTGATGGTAAATGGGGGTGTTTCCTTAATTTCTCTTTCAGATTTTTCATCATTAGTGTATAAGAATGCCAGAGATTTCTGTGCATTAATTTTGTATCCTGCTACTTTACCAAATTCATTGATTAGCTCTAGTAGTTTTCTGGTAGCATCTTTAGGATTCTCTATGTATAGTATCATGTCATCTGCAAACAGTGACAGCTTTACTTCTTCTTTCCCGATTTGGATTCCTTTTATTTCTTTTTCTTCTCTGATTGCTGTGGCTAGAACTTCCAAAACTATGTTGAATAAGAGTGGTGAGAGTGGGCAACCTTGTCTTGTTCCTGATCTTAGTGGAAATGGTTTCAGTTTTTCACCATTGAGAACAATGCTGGCTGTAG
>NC_041214.2:17326820-17329697 GCF_002837175.3 Physeter macrocephalus
GAATCCTTGCATTCCTGGAATAAACCCCACTTGATCATGGTGTATGATCCTTTTAATGTGCTGTTGGATTCTGTTTGCTAGTATTTTGTTGAGGATTTTTGCATCTATGTTCATCAGTGATATTGGCCTGTAGTTTTCTTTCTTTGTGACATCTTCTTTTTTCTTTTGTTTTAAATTTTATTTTTATTTTTTTAAACATCTTTATAGGAGTATAATTGCTTTACAGTGGTGTGTTAGTTTCTGCTTTATAACAAAGTGAATCAGCTATACATATACATGTATACCCATATCTCTTCCCTCTTGCAACTCCCACCCTCCTTATCCCAACACTCTAGGTGGTCACAAAGCACTGAGCTGATCTCCCTATGCTATGCGGCTGCTTCCACTAGCTATCGATTTTACATTTGGAAGTGTATATATGTCCATGCCACTCTCTCACTTTGTCCCAGCTTACCCTTCTCCCTCCCTGTGTCCTCAAGTCCATTCTCTTGTAGGTCTGCATCTTTATTCCTGTCCTGCCCCTAGTTTCTTAATAATCATTTTTTTCATTTTGGATTGCATATATATGTGTTAGCATACAGTATTTGTTTTTCTCTTTCTGACTTACTTCACTCTGTATGACAGACTCTAGGTCCATCCAACTCACTGCAAATAACTCAATTTCGTTTCTTTTTATGGCTGCGTAGTATTCCATTGTATATATATTCCACATCTTAATCCATTCATCTGTCGATGGACACTTAGGTTGCTTCTATGTCCTGGCTATTGTAAATAGAGCTGCAATGAACATTGTGGTACATGACTCTTTTTGAATTATGGTTTTCTCAGGGTATATGCCCAGTAGTGGGTTTGCTGGGTCGTATGGTAGTTCTTTTTTAATTTTTTTAAAGAACCTCCATACTGTTCTCGTAGTGGCTGTATCAATTTACATTTCCATCAACAGTGAAAGAGGGTTCCCTTTTCTCCACACCCTCTCCAGCATTTATTGTTTGTAGACTTTTTTGATGATGGCCATTCTGACTGGTGTGAGGTGACACCTCATTGTAGTTTTCATTAGCATTTCTCTAATGGTTAATGATGTTGAGCATTCGTCCATGTGTTTGTTGGCAATCTGTATATCTTCTTTGGAGAAATGTCTATTTAGGTCTTCTGCCCATTTTTGGATTGGGTTGTTTGTGTTTTTGATATTGAACTGCATGAGCTGCCTGTAAATTTTGCAGACTAATCCTTTGTCAGTTGCCTCATTTGCAAATTTTTTTTCCCATTCTGAGGGTTGTCTTTTTGTCTTGTTTATGGTTTCCTTTGCTGTGCAAAAGCTTTTAAGTTTCATTAGGTCCCATTTGCATTTGTTTATTTTTGTTTTTGTTTCCATTTCTCTAGGAGGTGGGTCAAAAAGGATCCTACTGTGATTTATGTCATAGAGTGTTCTGCCTATGTTTTCCTCTAAGAGTTTTATAGTGTCTGGCCTTACATTTAGGTCTTTAATCCAT
Organism: Physeter macrocephalus; assembly: GCF_002837175.3. Lineage (NCBI taxonomy): Eukaryota > Metazoa > Chordata > Mammalia > Artiodactyla > Physeteridae > Physeter > Physeter macrocephalus. Next base: position 17,328,311 of record NC_041214.2, read on the forward strand.
TTTGAGTTTATTTTTGTGTATGGTGTTAGGGATTTCTAATTTCATTCTTTTACATGTAGCTGTCCAGTTTTCCCAGCACCACTTACTAAAGAGGCTGTGTTTTCTCCATTGTATATTCTTGTCTCCTTTATCAAAAATAAGGTGACCATATGTGCGTGGGTTTATGTCTGGGCTTTCTATCCTGTTCCATTGATGTATATTTCTGTTTTTGTGCCTGTACCGTACTGTTTTGATTGCCGTAGCTTTGTAGTATAGTCTGAAGTCAGGGAGCCTGATTCCTCCAGGTCCGTTTTTCTTTCTCAAGATTGCTTTGGCTATTCGTGGTCTTTTGTGTTTCATACAAATTGTGAAACTTTTTGTTCTAGTTTTGTGAAAAATGCCCGTGGTAGTTTGATAGGGATTGCATTGAATCTGTAGATTGTTTTGGGTAATATAGTCATTTTTGCAATGTTGACTCTTCCTTTCCAAGAACATGGTATATCTCTCCATCTGTTTGTATCATCTTTAAACTCTTTCATCAGTGTCTTAATAGTTTTCTCCTTACAGGTCTTTTGTCCCTTTATGTAGGTTTATTTCTAGGTATTTTATTCTTTTTGTTGCAGTAGTAAATGGGAGTTTTTCCTTAATTTCTCTTTCAGATTTTTCATCATTAGTGTATAGGAATGCAGGAGATTTCTGTGCATTAATTTTGTATCCTGCTACTTTGCCAAATTCATTGATTAGCTCTAGTAGTTTTCTGGTAGCATCTTTAGGATTCTCTATGTATAGTACTATGTCATCTGCAAACAGTGACAGTTTTACTTCTTCTTTTCTGATTTGGATTCCTTTTATTTCTTTTTCTTCTCTGATTGCTGTGTCTAAAACTTTCAAAACAATGTTGAATAATAGTGGTGAGAGTGGACAACCTTGTCTTGTTCCTGATCTTAGAGGAAATGGTTTCAGTTTTTCACCGTTGAGAATGATGTTGGCTCTGGGTTTGTCATATATGGCCTTTATTATGTTGAGGTAAGTTTCCTCTATGCCTACTTTTGGAGGGTTTTTATCATAAATGGGCGTTGAATTTTGTCGAAAGCTTTTTCTGCATCTACTGAGACGATCATATGGTTTTTATTCAGTTTGTTAATATGGTGTATCACGTTGATTGATTTGCCTATATTAATGAATCCTTGCATTCCTGGGATAAACCCCACTTGATCATGGTGTATGATCCTTTTAATGTGCTTTTGGATTCTGTTTGCTAGTATTTTGTTGAGGATTTTTGCATCTATGTTCATCAGTGATATTGGCCTGTAGTTTTCTTTCTTTGTGATGTCTTTGTCTGGTTTTGGTATCAGGGTGATGGTGGCCTCATAGAATGAGTTTGGGAGTGTGCCTCCCTCTGCTATCT
>NC_041214.2:17329818-17342306 GCF_002837175.3 Physeter macrocephalus
AGAGGGAAGTTTATAGCAATACGATCCTACCTCAAGAAACAAGAAAAATCTCAAACAACGTAAACTTATACCTAAAGCAATTAGAGAAAGAAGAACAAAAAAATCCCCAAAGTTAGCAGAAGGAAAGAAATCATAAAGATCAGATCAGAAGTAAATAAAAAAGAAATGAAGGTAACAGTAGCAAAGATCAATAAAGCTGAAAGCTGGTTCTTTGTGAAGATAAACAAAATTGATCAAACATTAGCCAGACTCATCAAGAGAAAAAGGGAGAAGACTCAAATCAATAGAATTAGAAATGAAAAAGGAGAAGTACCAACTGACACTGCAGAAATACAAGGGATTGTGAGAGACTACTACAAGCACTATATGCCAATAAAATGGCCAACCTGGAAGAAATGGACAAATTCTTAGAAAAGCACAAGCTTCCAAGACTGAGCCAGGAAGAAATAGAAAATATAAACAGACGAATCACAAGCACTGAAATTGAAACTGTTATTAAAAATCTTCCAACAAACAAAAGCCGAGGACCAGATGGCTTCACAGGCATTTTTTTTTCCTTTCAGCACTTTGAATATATCATCCCACTCTCTCCTGGCCCACAGGTTTTCTGCTGAGAAATCTGCTGATTGCTTTATCAGGATTCCTTTGTATGTAATGATTTTTTTCTTCTCTGGCTGCTTTCAAGATTCTCTCTGTCTTTGATTTTTGAGAGCTTGATTATAATGTGTCTCAGTGAAGATCTCTTTGGGTTGAATCTGTTTGGGAATCTTTCAAATTCCTATACCTGGATGGTCATATCTCTCCCCAGATTTGGGAAGTTTTTAGTCATTATTTTTTTTAAATAAGGTTTCTATCCCTTTCTCTCTTCTCCTTCTGGGACTCCCTTAAGGTGAATATCGTTTCTTTTGATCATGTTCCACTGTTCACTTAGACATTTTTGCTCTTTTTAAAATTCTAATTTTTTTATTTTCCTTGGTGCATATCAAGAGATCTGTCTTCAAGCTCATGGATTCTTTCTTCTACCTGACTGAGCCGACTGTTGACGCTATCTATTGCATTTTTCATTTTCAATATATTATTTTGGTGTCTTCATCTCCAAAATTTGTTTGGTTCTTTTTTATGATTTCTAATTTTTTGTTAAGTTTCTTGCTTTTTTCATGTTTCCTAAGTTCAGTGTTTGTGTTCTCATCAATCTCACTGAGCTTCCTTAAAATAATTATTTTGAATTCTTTTTCAGATAACTTGCCTATCTCCATTTCTTTGGGGTTGGTTACTGGAATATTATTGTCTTCCTTTGGTATATCGTGTTTCCATCCTTCTTCATGTTTCTGATGGGTTTGTGTTGGTGTGTATGCGTTTGAGGGCACAATCATCCTAGTTATTTCAGAGTGGCTTTAGTAGGGAAAGATTTTCACCTAGAGGTGGCTGTAAAGGTGCCAACCAGGTGGGATGCAGCATGTCTGGTTCCTAGGAAGGCAAAATGGCCCAATCTCCATGCACTCCATTGGCTGAGGTTGACATTGGCCAGACTGTGGAAATCTTCTTTGGCCAAGGTTATTGGGATCTTCAGAAGTGAAGTCTGCTGGGTCTTCCTATTCTTTTTGTTATTGTTATTGTTTGCCTATGGGAGGAAGGTCTAGCTGAGGGGGGTCCTTCTTGGTGCATAGTCTGGCATGCGGACACTCAGTGCACTCATAGTGGTATTAGAGACGGGGTCCTAGGATCAGATGCATGTAGAACTACCACAGCATCTGGGTCCTGGCGTGTAGGTGCAGTTGTTGTAACTGCAGCGCTGGTGTCCAGGGTGTGGGGATGCACAGATATCCCATGGAACTAATAATACCTGGGTCTCAGGGGCTCACCACTGTGACTCCAGCTGACAGGTGGGGGTGGAGAGAGGCAGAATGCAGCAGTGGCACAGGCCCTGAGATGAAAAGGTGCAGCAGTGACTCAGGCCCAGCAGATAGGGTGTAATAGTAGCACAGCTTAGGGATGGTGGGTCAGAGTCTCAACTCTGGCCCCTGGGGGCAGTCACAGGATGCGGTCACAGCGGCAGCATGACTCTGCTGGTGGTCTATTAATGCCATGTGTTGGTACCTGGGGGACTGGGCTCAGAGCAGTGGAAGCACAGCCCTGGCAATGACTGGTCAGAGATGTGAGCTGGGATCTGGGGAGTGGGGTTCAGGGCAGTGGCAGCACAGTCTCAGCACGGATGGGTCAGGGATATGACCTTCATCTAGGGGCAGGGATTAGGGCAGCAGCAGTCTGGTCGTAGCATTGCTGGGTCAGAGCCATGACCTAGAAGAACCCAGGAGGTAGCATGTAGGGCAGCAGCAGATCAGTCTCAGAAATGATGGTTCAGAGTCTTGACCTAGGAAAGGGGGATGGGCCTCAGGGCAGCATCAGTGCCTCCGGAAATGGCTATTCAGAGCTGAAACCTGGAACTCAGTGAGTGGGACTAAGGGGGAGGCAACACCATCAGATAATGACAGCCAAAGAGAGACTTCGGACCCTGGGGGCGTGGCTCAGGGCAGTGGAGGTTTGTAATGGTGGGACAAACCCCTAACCTGGGGTCAGGTGTGGGCACAAAGCAGTGGCATCTCCACTCCTGTATTTGGTAAGGTGCTATGGCAGCTTAACCATGAGAGCAGAGCACAGCAGCAACCGGGGCCCCTGAGGGCAAGTCTCACCTCAGCAACAGCTCCAGCCTCTGGAAGCAGAAGCAGAGAGGGGGCACTCCTGGCTCTTCTATTATCTAGGATCAGCATCCATGATGACTGTGGGGGACCTCTGTAACAAAAGCTGCCAACATCCACAATGGTGAAGCTTGCTGGGGTTCTCCCGCTCTCCTTCTCTCCACGTGGTGAAATTCCTCTGAGGGGATTCCTCCTAGTGTCCAGCAGCTCCAGACTGGGGCATGGAGTAATGCAGGCAAAACACTTCCTGTACTTTTTTATGTGGCCATTCTTAATTTTTGAGCCCTGCAGGGATTTTGTTGCTACTTCTTTATAGTCTAAAATTCTCCCGGAGCTGTTTTCTTCCGTTTTTAGTTGTTTATTCATTCCTGTTTTTTTGTGAGTGAGGTAAGTGTTGACACCTTCTAGCCCTCCATCCTGCTGACGTTCAGACACTATCTCTTTAAATATTACATTTGCTTTATTCTCTCTCTGGAACTTCTGGAATTCTGATTGATTATGTTAGACCTTCTCATTCCCAACTCCATGTCACAGATTCTCTTTTCTGTTTCTTTCCATCTTTATGCTGCATTCTGTATAATTTCTTCCAATCTCCCAGTATACTAATTCTTTGTGTCCAATCTAGTCATTGAATTCTTAATTTTTATTATATATTCATTTCCAGAGATTCTATTTGGATCAATTTCAAATCTGTGTCACTTTGTATTGCTTGTTGTTCCTGCAAATATCTTTAAGTTTGCATTTTATTGCTTTTAAAGATAATAATAATAATTGTAGTTTATTGTCTGTGGCTGGTTTTTTTAAGATCTGAAGCTCCTGTGGGTCGGCTGCTGTTGATTCTGCTTGGTTTTTTTGTTTTTTGACTTGGGAAAAGGATATTATTTTATTACTACTTTCCCAATTAAACATGTAGAATTACATTTTAGGCTTTTAAAATATTAATCTGAAGATACATTTTTATGTTGTAAAATAATGTCAAGACTAAATAAAGAGAAATAATACCTACTAATATCTGGAAAGGAAACAGCTAAACCTCATAACATCTATATGTTTCAATTCTGTAAACAAGAATTTTATTGTGAATTCAGTTTAGTAAAATATTTCCAGATAAGTATTCCATAGTTAAACTACATTGTAGACAATGAATTCTAGCTTATAGATACCACAGCAGACAAAAGAAAAAGCATATTTGAATAGTATATTTAGGTAATAAAACTTGTACTACAGCAAAGCAATTGCCTTATTAGTTGTATATTCACATCCATGTGCCTAATTCCTGGTCTTAATCTGATTCTTGAAATAATGTTGCAACTTGGAAGGAAGCTGAGAGGTTATCTAGTTCAACCTGTCACTCAGTGACTCTTTTACAATGGTAACTTGAATTTCCAGTATCTTCTTATATATTGATATTTTCAGTGCAAGTAGATTCACTGCCTGGAAATGTGTCCAGTCTGCTTTTTAAGAGTTCCAATTAATGTGTTCATTTTATTGGATCAAAAGTGGCCTCTCCCTGACTTCCTTCCAGAAGTCATATATATACTTGAATCACAAAGAATAAATTTTATCTATCTTCCATTTATGATCCCTTTAAATAGCTAGGACAGCTGTTTACATAATGTATTCTGCTTGTTTTCACTCCTGCTATGTTAGTTACTTCCTACCGAGCCTGATAATCTTTGACTGTATATTGTTCATTGTCCTTGAACATTTACTTAAGGATTATTTTGGGGTTTAAGAGAAAGTGTATTTCTCCAGAGAAGATTTGACTTTACTCTGAAACTATCAGTTGGGACCCCTTATTTCATGTTCAGGGCTTGAAATTCATTCCTTTGTAATATGATCTCAGGCTGCAAGGGCATGTGAGGGCTCTTCTACTCTGATATACTCTGAGTGATGCTGGAGTCCCAGCTTATTCTGGAGACAGTCTGCAGTTAGATTCCCATTTCAATCAGACATGGGCATTTAATTTCTATTACTCTCACTAAAGAGGCTTTCAAAATGAAAGTTCAAATTTGCTAAAGTCACAAAAGCCTTCACGAGGAAAGCAGCTCCCCGGTTTCCTTATCTCTCTAAGGTCCTGTTTTCCTTTCAGTTTTTGGGTGGTACTTCCTTCCTGTATTGTCAGCTCTTCATGTTTTTTAAGAAGGATTGTTTTTAATAATTTATTTGAGCTTGGTAGCTCTTTTCAGTAAGAGGGATGGTCCAGATAACCAAGCCTGCCAATACTGGAAACTGAAGTCTTCTCATTTCAAGTCTCAAAATATTTTAAAGCAATTCGAAAGGTAATGATATATAATAACTTTATAATATCACTATTAAAATGGAGAATTGGGGCATTACATAAAACTAGGTTGAAATAAATACCCTGTGCTCTGGATTTTTCTCTACTAAGGTTTAGCTGAAAGCAAGAGGTAGGGGGACTTCCCTGGTGGTCCAGTGGTTAAGACTCCGTGCTTCCACTGTTCGATCCCTGGTTGGGGAACTAAGATCCCACATCCCGCATGCCACACAGCATGGAAAAAAAATTTTAAAAAGACGTAGGTGTAGCAAAATCTGTAGAGACTGCTTTTGTTTAGTTGTTTTTTTAGTAGCGTTGAGGTCCTGTGAATACCATGCCAAAATATCAGGCAAAGAGTGACTGAAATACATGTTATCCATAGATTCTTCTCCCTACCCACCTTCCCTTATACATGAACCCATGCCTTTCTCTAAACTCCTAGATAATTCATATTTTTAGATAAAGAAGGGTTTACTTACAGAATGTTAAATTTTCTCCCGAGTTCATTTTTGTTGAAAACAAAAAACCTTCTGGCCAAGTCATCAATTCTACCTACTCACACAATGAAAAAAAAAAACAAACTGATAAAACTTGTTGTTTGATACTTTACATATCAAAAAATTCCTGAACTTTTGGCTCCATGAGACATGGCTGTGGAGTGTCATAAGTGTCATATGAACACTTAGACAAGGCAAACAGCCACACATGCAGTCATGTGGCTGGATACATGGGGTGCAGAGGAGAACCTGTTAAATAATTTCCCATTATCTTAGCAGTGTTTGGATTCATCACTCTATACAGATCTAATCTGAGACTCTGATTTAAAGTAGAGAAGAACTAAAGAGAAATATGCTGAGGAATAAATGCTGAGCTGTTGTTATCATTTTTTGTGTAACTTTACTGGCAAGAGCAAAAGGTCTCTGGCTATTTATTTCCCCAAAATAATGTTAAAATTATATTTTAAAAATATGTGAAAAGTTCAAGGAAACAGAAGTTTGTGAACCTGTAGTTTTCAGACTTTTTTACCTACACAAACACTCAATGTTCCTATGAGGGCTTGGTTGACCGTTGCTGAGACACAGATCTATTGATTATCATTTTGTGTTTATTCTTCTAAAATTCCATCTATCTACCTGCATTCTACACATTTTGGTCAAACCAATAACTCAACATTTCTTAGAGGGGTCTGCGGATGTGTTGTCATGACATTCTTAGATTTCAAATTTGAGGAATATTCCATTTCCTGATGATTGGTTGACAGCAGTTCCTTGTACCATTATTGTGTACTATTCTTTAAAATGCCTTCTGCATACCAAGCATTATACAAAGTGCATTATTTTCAATATCTCTAATCCTGGAGAGTAGGTATTTTGATGATCCCTATTTTACAGATGAAGAAAAAAACAGATCAGAGAAGCTAATAAACTTGTTTCAGCTCATAAATAGCTGGAATTCAAATCCTAATCTACATAACAGAAGTGCAGAAGACAGGAAGCTTGAGGCAAAGTTAAGAAGAAAGAAAAGAAGACAAAAATGCCTCAAACTGCCTCATAGCTCATCTCCATGGCTGTAATCAGCCCTTGCATTTCTGGACAGGGATCTTTTTATTTTGCTATTAGCAGGCTTGTGATCAGATCAGCTCTTGCTACTACGGTGGTAGATTGTATTCTTGTTCAAAATATCCATTCCCCCTTTTGAGGTGCCCCTCTCCATGGGAGGATAATACATCTGTGCTTCCTTGAAATCAGATTGGCCACATGACTTGTCTTGACCAGTGATATATGAACAAAAGTGACAGAACATTTAAGAGGCAACTCAAGATCTGCTTTGTTGTTTTTAATCACTGTCATGAGTCTGGCAACAACCATGATAGGGGCTGCTCCTTAAGGCTGAGTACCAGGGTACAGATGATAGGGAGTATACCTGCAAACATGTGATGGACAAGTAATGTTGGTGAGAGAGAATTCTTTGTTGAAACCACAAAGACTTTGAGTCATTTATTATCATTGCTTTTGCTTTTTTGAGTCTTGATTTCTTCATCTGTTAAATGGTATGATAATACCCATTTGTAGATATTGTGAACATTGGGATAGACTGCCCCCTAACAAAATGAAGATATCATCCCCATGTAAAATTTGGTAGCAAAAAAATTTCTTTGCAAGTCAAAATAATAAGAGCAAAATACACCAGTTCATTCCCCCAATATTAATAACTATCTGTCATGTATCAGGCACTGTGTTTAGTACTTAGGGGATACACATGCATACACACACACACACACACACACACACACACACACACACACACAGAGATTCAGGTTTTTTCCCTAAAGGGCAGATAATCTAGTGGATTTATTAAACTTTGGTAGTGAGTTAAAGCTTTACAGATTGAGGGATAAACTAGGAGTTGGGATTACATGTCTTATTTTAATACAGGTATATTACCTTCTAGAAGAAGAAGTCAAACCATCAAGGTAGTGTGCCTAAACAGATACCTGATTGGGTCTGCTACAATGGATAAACAGAATTTATTAGTAATTAATAACAGCACTAACAGTAAATAATATTTTAAAATAACCATTTTCAAAAAGATAATCTAGTTCACGTTTTATTTACACTACACATTTCATCCATTCAAAATAAAAAGGTTAAACTTCAGTCCAATCCAAATCTAAGGACACCAAGTTCCTCACCACTAAATTAGGAATTGATTATAATTTGCTGTTATACATAACATGGCAGTGAGCACATTTATCAAGCCTTCAGAAGTACCTTTCTTTGCCTGCAGGTTTCATGTTTTATTTGTTGGTTTTCACAGCTCAGACACGTGACAAAGTGCATTTCCATCCCATCAGAAGCCATAGACTTGGAGTGAATGAGGTACTCGAACTGTGTGAGCTGAACCACTTGGGTGCAAAGTGCAGAGGTAAGAGCATCACCAGTTGAGACTTGGGAGCCCAGGTATAGCATCCCATCTCTATGGCTCTCAAGGGACCAAAAATTATTTATTAAAATAAAAACATTAATGAGGCATTTACTATGAACACAACACCCTGGTTTGTAGAGAGCTTATACAGAGTACCACAGATATTGAAAGCACCTTCTCTGACCTCAAAGAACTCAGCCGAGTTCAATAGCAAAAACTATATTGTAATCCTTGATTGTTATTACTGAGAATTGGGTGAGAAGAAGTGAAATCAGTTCTCTGGATCCTTGGAAATATTGACTGTGTATTGCCACATGTTTTTTTATGGCAGAAAACAATACAGTTCCCTGCCAGTGGCAAACTGACATCATTTAATTAAGTATTCTAAATGTATGCTTTCACTCAATTCTCTGTCAGCATTACCCTTTAGTAAAAGATCTACTGCAAGCACTGGCAAGCTTTTTTAAGTCAAATAAAATGAAAGAATTGTTTTGGGTGTAATGCTCTTGCTGCCAGACTCTCTCAACGAGATTAATAATTCAAGTGAAATACACAGCCAAAGGAATTGTATGCTTTCTCTCATTTGAACAAATGTTCAACTGTCTGCAGATGTGCTGAAAAACCTGTACAAAAGTAAAATGTATCACTTGCTACCACTTTAAATGTAAATGCATCCTGTGGCTTCCTTTTGCATATTAAGGAATTTTAAAAGTAAACATTTGAGTGAAACATCTTTCCAAATAAAATCTTACTAAAAACAAATACAATGTGAGCCAAGATGTCCATTTTAGTAGCCCATTCCTGAACAAATATTAGCCTCTGTTGAGGGAAACTGAGCTGTTGGAATTGAAATAATCAGGATGTTCAGGTCTAAGTAGACTTTCTGAAAATACACAAAGCATTTGGTCCATTGTGGGGAAAAATTCCACCTCATTTTCCCCTGCCATGACCTGCTTATTCCATTTATGAACCGGCAACCTGCTTTTTAGCTCATTTCCCATCAAAACCTAAAATGTGTCTGAATTTTAAATTTTGATGCTTACTCTTACAGCTTCATGTCCTAAACATTGTGTAGCTCATAGTATTTGACTTCAGAACTGCTGTTGAGCTATGTGGCCTTCCAATAATATCTACCTTCTGGAAGCATGCATACAAGCCAACAAGGAATTTGTCCTGTCTTTCAGGGTCAAGGATGGCTTCTATAGGGGCCATATATCCAAAGTATTACATAAGTTCTTTACTATTATGGCATCATATAGATTTTGACACATGCATCATACTAAAACTTAATCATAGGCCAGTACTGGCCAGTGGTATTGTAGATGTAAGCAAATATAGTAATAATCCATCAAATCTCAACACAAAGAAGCTTTAAGATCAGAAGTACAAGATGAAACTTTGGTCCTACTCAGCCTAGTGTAGATGTGGCAGGAAGTGAGAATATATAAATATACACATACATACATGTACACAATAAAAAACTGTCTAGATACAGTTCATCAATTTCCAGAAAATTATATTATTTGGTGGTTAAGTAACCAATTTGTGAGCAATCTACAACCCTTGGCTTGTGTCCCCCTTCTTTTCTGGCTAGATGGCTTTTGGCCATTTCACTCCTCAGGAATATTTCCAGCTATGAGTAGTCAAGGGGAATAAAAATGGTGAATATCAAATTAGTCATTTGGCCTGCTTGTCATTAGCTCTTAGGAAGGTTTGATGGAGAAAACAATGAAAATTAGATTTGTGGGTTGTCAGCCTCAGTAATTTCTTCATTTTTACCTCTGATTTTTCATGGATAATGTAGAATTGGTGTTACTGCTCAAATGTCACAATTTCCAAGCTTGGCTTGTTTTTATTGATTAAGTCATGAATATTCATTAATATTCATGGTAGATCATATTCTTAGTCATAGCAGGTTTCATTTCCAAGGTCTCTGTTTAGTTTTTACATAATTGTATTTGTGTAAATGACCTTCTGTGTTATACAAGAATATATTTAGGATTTGGTACTTTGAGCACAGAAATTTTTCCATTTCAATCATAACTTCTAAGTTACAGAGACAGCAATTTTAGAGTAACCTGTACTAAATCTGTTATGCTCGGAGAATAAGTTTCACTTGAAAGAAACAAAAAGAAGTTATGTACGTCTTAAATTGTGATGGAAAGTATGAATGTCATTTCTATTTTCCAAGTAAACTTCAGCATATGCATTGGTGTTTTTCCTTCATGTGATAGTGAGTAGCCAGACCAGGAGAATGTTCCTCCTCACCATGTGTACACTGAGTGTGCTCTCAAATAATTGTTTCTATGCTTCTCAAAAACCTCAATATTGAATTTAAAAAGTACTAAGCCCTTCCCAGAAAGCTGCTGAGAAACATGTGGAATATTTTACCCTGAAATGTGGTTGTGATTTAGTGGCACTGCATTAAAGAAAATATAGTTGTTAGACAAACCCTGCTAATTATCTTGTTTTGCCAGCAAATACTGGCACATGTGTTTTACAGAGGTGTAATATAATTCATTACCATTAAGAGGCAAGAAAGTTGTCATTAATGTAAGCTGTGCTTTGGGCAGAATCTGTGAGCAAAACGTAAACTTTCCAGTATTTCTAATATTAAAGGATAATTATCTTGTGAGTACAATCAAATGTAGTTATAATCAAAAGTTGATTATTAAGTACTGAACCAAAGTAAAAAGAATTGTATTCCTGAATTATATTTGTTATTTGCTCATAAAGTCATTCCTAATTTTCCATAAACAAAAGCCATCGCTAAACAATACAGAGGGGGGGAAAAGTTCAAGTTTCGTGTTACTTGAATTAGTAAGACTGCCTTTATGATTATTTTTTATGCAGTTAGTGGGTTTGTTGTTGTTGTTTGGCTGTGTGGCATGTGGGATCTTAGTTCCCCAACCAGGGATGGAACCCGTGCCCTCTGTATTGGAAGCGCGGAGTCTTAACCACTGGACCACCAGGGAAGTGTAGTAGTTAGTGTTTTAATAGGAATTTGAAGCCTTCTCATTCAAGATTTGCCTAAGCTTTTTGTACATATCCCCTTCCCCTCCACCCACCCATCTTCCTCCCTAACTAGATAGAAAATTCTAGGTAAATCATTATTTCTTCTTCCTCTTTTTTCTTTATTTCATAGAAAACAGCATTTTAGAGTTAAAGTCAAACTAGTGTTTACATTAACCAAAATATACTTTTGAAAACCTGGAATTCTGTATCCTTTTCCAAGGAATAAAACTTTATAAGGTACTTTGGAGAAGGTGAGTTTATAGTTGTGGTAAATTAAAGCTACTCAATTAGAAAATTCTCAGTGTTTTTCTCTTTTTTCATAAAGCATTTCTTTATTAAACATTAGTAATAACTTAGGCTCAGACCTACAATATAAATTCTGGGTTTTGTCTCTCTTCTTTGTAATGCTCCCTTAGGCATACTATGCTCTAATCCTCTATTGCTGTGTAACAAATTACCTCCCAAAATGTAGTGGCTTAAAACAACACGCATTTATCATCTCACAGTTTCTGTGAATCAGCAGTTTGGAAGCCATGTAGCTGGGAGACTCTGACTCAGTGTCTCCCACCGGGTTGCAATGAAGATGCTGGATGGAGCTGCATCATCTTAAGAGAAGCAGGATCTGACTGTGGGGTTGGAGGACCTGCTCCCAAATTCACTCTATGGCTGTTGACCAAAGATTTTAGTTGCCAGAGACTGCAGTTCTGCACCATGTGAGTCTCTGCAAAGTGTTACTTGAATGTCCTTCTGATGTGGCAGATGGCCTCCCAGAGAGGGAATCAAGGAAATCCCACTTTTATTTATTTATTTTTCCTTTTCTAGTTCAGCCAACAGGTGAACCCCGGACAGTGAGCTGCACTGCCATACCAAAAGAGGTGGCACAGAGACTTAAAACCCTTTTTTTTTTTTTTTAACATTTTAATTGGAGTTTAATTGCTTTACAATGGTGTGTTAGTTTCTGCTTTACAACAAAGTGAATCAGTTATACATATACATATGTTCCCCTATCCCCTCCCTCTTGCTTCTCCCTCCCTCCCACCCTCCCTATCCTACCCCTCTAGGTGGTCACAAACCTCCTAGCTGATCTCCATGTGCCATGCGGCTGCTACCCACTAGCTATCCACCCTATGACTGGTAGGGTATATATGTCCATGCCACTCTCTCACTTCGTCACAGCTTACCCTTCCCCCTCCCCATATCCTCAAGTCCATGCTCTAGTAGGTCTGTGTTTTATTCCCGTCCTACCCCTAGTCTCTTCATGACATTGTTTTTTCTTAGATTCCATATATATGTGTTAGCACACGGTATTTGTTTTCTCTGACTTTCTTCACTCTGTATGACAGACTCCAGGTCCATCCACCTCACTACAAATAACTCAATTTCATTTCTTTTTATGGCTGAGTAATATTCCATTGTATATATGTGCCACATCTTCTTTATCCATTCATCTGTTGATGGACACTTAGGTTGCTTCCATGTCCTGGCTATCGTAAATAGAGCTGCAATGAACATTTTGGTACATGACTCTTTTTGAATTATGGTTTTCTCAGGGTATATGCCCAGTAGTGGGATTG
>NC_041214.2:17342847-17344191 GCF_002837175.3 Physeter macrocephalus
GTTCCCTTTTCTCCACACCCTCTCCAGCATTTATTGTTTCTAGAGTTTTTGATGATGGCCAATCTGACCGGTGTGAGATGATATCTCATTGTCGTTTTGATTTGCATTTCTCTAATGATTAATGATGTTGAGCATTCTTTCATGTGTTTGTTGGCGATCTGTATATCTTCTTTGGAGAAATGTCTATTTAGTTCTTCTGCCCATTTTTGGATTGGGTTGTTTGTTTTTTTGTTATTGAGCTGCATGAGTTGCTTATAAATTTTGGATATTAGTCCTTTGTCAGTTGCTTCGTTTGCAAATATTTTCTCCCATTCTGAGGGTTGTCTTTTGGTCTTGTTTATGGTTTCCTTTGCTGTGCAAAAGCTTTTAAGTTTCATTAGGTCCCATTTGTTTATTTTTGTTTTTATTTCCATTTCTCTAGGAGATGGGTCAAAAAGGATCTTGCTGTGATTTATGCCATAGAGTGTTCTGCCTATGTTTTCCTCTAAGAGTTTGATAGTGTCTGGCCTTACATTTAGGTCTTTAACCCATTTTGAGTTTATTCTTGTGTGTGTTGTTAGGGAGTGTTCTAATTTCATACTTTTACATGTAGCTGTCCAGTTTTCCCAGCACCACTTATTGAAGAGGCTGTCTTTTCTCCACTGTATATTCTTGCCTCCTTTATCAAAGATAAGGTGACCATATGTGTGTGGGTTTATCTCTGGGCTTTCTATCCTGTTCCATTGCCTATATTTCTGTTTTTGTGCCAGTACCATACTGTCTTGATTACTGTAGCTTTGTAGTATAGTCTGAAGGCAGGGAGCCTGATGCTTCCAGCTCCATTTTTTTTTTTTTTTTTTTTTTTTTGCTGTACACAGGCCTCTCACTGTTGTGGCCTCTCCCATTGCGGAGCAAAGGCTCTGGACGCGCAGCCTCAGCAGCCATGGCTCATGGGTCCAGCTGCTCCACGGCATGTGGGATCTCCCTGGACCGGGGCATGAACCCATGTCCCCTGCATCGACAGGCGGACTCTCAACCACTGCGTCACCAGGGAAGCCCCTCCAGCTCCATTTTTCATTCTCAGGATTGCTTTGGCTATTCGGGGTCTTTTGTGTTTGTATAGTATCATGTCATCTGCAAACAGTGACAGATTACTTCTTCTTTTCCGATTTGGATTCCTTTTATTTCTTTTTCTTTTCTGATTGCTGTGGCTAGAACTTCCAAAACTATGTTGAATAAGAGTGGTGAGAGTAGACAACCTTGTCTTGTTCCTGATCTTAGTGGAAAAGGCTTCAGTTTTTCACCATTGAGGACAATGTTGGCCGTGGGTTTGTCATATTTGGCCTTTATTATGTTGAGGAAAGT
>NC_041214.2:17345525-17345923 GCF_002837175.3 Physeter macrocephalus
CAGCTTTTAGTTTTATTTTAGTTTTCTTGGTCTTTCCTAATTTTTTTTTCATTTATTTCTGATCTGATCTTTATGATTTCTTTCCTTCTGCTACATTTGGGGGTTTTTTTGTTCTTCTTTCTCTAATTGCTTTAAGTGCAAACTTAGGTTGTTTGTTCGAGATGTTTCCTGTTTCTTAAGGTAGGATTGTATTGCTATAAACTTCCCTCTTAGAACTGCTTTTGCTGCATCCTATAGGTTTTGAGTCATCGTGTCTCCATTTGTCATTTGTTTCTAGGTATTTTTTGATTTCCTCTTTGATATCTTCAGTGATCACTTCGTTATTAAGTAGTGTATTGTTTAGCCTCCATGTGTTTGTATTTTTTACAGATCTTTTTCTGTAATTGATATCTGGTCTC
>NC_041214.2:17347241-17387015 GCF_002837175.3 Physeter macrocephalus
TGCACGTCCAGAGCCTGTGCTCCGCAACGGGAGAGGCCACAACAGTGAGAAGCCCGCGTACTGCAAAAAAAAAAAAAAAAAAAAAAAAGAAAATATGACCCTGAAATAAAAACTTCCGTGGATATCTTAAATGGCAGAAAGGAGATGACAGAAGAAAAGGTCACTGGACTTGAAAACTAGTAAAATAAAATTACCCACTCTGGGGAACATAGAGAAAAAAAGATTGAAAAAAATTTACAGAGTTTTAGGGACTTGTGGGAGAATGGCAAAATGTCTAAAATTTGTGTCATTGGAGTCCTGGAAGAGAGAAAACATGAACTGGTATAAGAAAATAGCTGAAAACTTCCCAAGTTTGGTAAAAGACATAAATTTTCAGATTGAAGAAGCTCACCAAATTCTAAATATAATAAACTTAAAACAATGCTCAGAAATATCTTAATAAAACTGCTGAAGACTGAAGAGAAAATATCATGAAATCAGCCAAAGAAAAACAACACATTACTTGTAAGGGAACAAGATTTCTCAATCAGAAACCATGGAAGCTAGATGACAGTAGGAAAACATCACTGAATTGTTGGGAAAAGACTGTTAACAGTTTTACATCAACTTCTATACCAAGAGAAAATATTCAAGAATAAAGACATTCTAGAGGAAGGAAAACTAAGAATTATTCTCCAACAGATTTTCTCTAAAAGAAATACTACAGAAAGTTCCTCAAGCTGAAGGAAAGTGGTAAAAGAAGCAAACTTGGAACTTCAAGAATAAAAGAAAAACAGAAATGGTAAATATCAGGGTAAATAAAGTAGACTATATTTTCTCCTCTTACTTTTTTTCAATATGAATGACAAAAGCAAAAGCTGTAATGTTTGCTGGTGGGGTTTTCAGAGTATGTAGATGAAAACATGTAACAACTATAACATAAGGAGTAGAAAGTAGAGACCTAAATGATTGTGATGCTTTTCCATTTTATTTGAAATTGAAAAATTATAACTTTAAGAAGGCTGTAAGGGGTAAGATATATATATACACATATATATATATTATATAACATATATATACTATAATCCCTAGATAAGCTACTAAAAACATAATAGAAAAGATAGACAAAAATCCAATAGATAAATTTAAATGGAATTAAAAAGTAAAATAATCCAACAGGAGGCATGAAAGTTGAAAGAGAAACAAAAAACAAAGGAGAAAAACAAAGCAAATAATAAAATGGTGAATCTAATTATACCAATAATCACATTAAATGTAAATAAACATACTAAGTGAAAAACAAAATTGTCAGGTTGGCTATATTTAATGTATTTACTTTCAATTGAATGATTCAGGTAAGTTAAAAGCATGGAAATGATATACCATGCAACCACTAATCAAAAGAAATCTGTGGTGGCTATATTAATACCAGACAAAGATTTCAGGGCAAAGAAAATTACCAGAGGTAGAGAGGAACATTAGATAGTGTTAAAAGGGTCAATTCACCAAGAAGACATAACAGTCCTAAATTTGCACATACCTACCACCAAGGTTGTGGTAGGCAGAATTCCAGGATGACCCTCCCTGGCATCCCCAATCTGGTGTACACAACTGTATAATCCTTTCCTTCAAAGTGTGGGCAGGACCTGCAACTACATTACGATATCACTCATGGAATTATGTTATACTGCCTGGCAAAGATGAAGGGATTTGGCAGATGTAATTAGGGTTCCCAAGTCAGTTTTGACTTTAAGTTAATCAAAGGAAGATTTTCCTTTGTGGGTCTAATTTAGTCAGGAAAAACTTCTTAAAGGGTTAAATGGTCTCTTCACGAAGAAAGAAATTTGCCTGCTGGCTTTGAAAGAGGTATGCTGCCATATTACAAGAGGATCTGTGAAAGTGCTACATGGAAGGAACTGTAGGAGCTTCTAGAAGTTGAGAGTAATGCCCAGTCAGTTGCCAGCATGAAAACTGGGACCTCAGATATACAGAATGGAGGAATTAAATTATGCCAATAACCTAGGTGATCTTGGAAGAGGACCTTGAGTCTCGGATGCCAACACTGACTTGGCTAACATGTTGATTTCAGCCTTATGGGACCATGAACAGAGAACACACCTAAACTGTGCCTGGACTCCTGACCCACAGAAACTGGGAAACAATAAATGAGTGTTATTTTAAGCTGCTAATTTTGTGGTAATTTGTTGCATAACAATAGAAAACTAATACAAGAGCTTCCAAATACACAAGTGAAAAGCTTATAGAACTGGAAGGAGGAAGAGCAAATCCAAAATTACTGTGGGAGATTTCAACACTCCTCTCTCAATAAACAATAAAAAAAGAAGACAGAATATCAGCAAGGACATAGAGGAACTGAACACCATCAACCAACTGAAACTAAGTTACATTTATAGAAGAATACTTCTCCCAACCATAGCAGAATATACATTCTTTTCAGTTGCACATGAAACATTTACAAAAAAAATTCTGGACTATAAAAACCAATCTTAATACATTTATAAGATGTGTAATCAAACAAAATATGTTCCATGACCATAACGGAATTAAACTAGAAATCAAAAAGAGATATCTTAAAAATCCCCAAATATTTGAAAATGAACAATACTTATAAATAACTCATGGATCAAAGAGGGGTTCTCAAGGGAAATTATCAAATAGTTTTAACAAAATGAAAATACAACATTAAAATTTCTGGGATATAGCTAAAGCAGTGTTTACAGGTAAATTTATAGCAGTAAAGGCTTGTATTAGACAAAGTCTCAAATCAATAACCTAAGCTTTAAGTAACTAGAAAATTAAGAGCAAATTAAGCCCAAAGTAAGTCAATACAATTGATAAAACTTTACCCAAACTGACCAAGAAAAAAGATACAAATTACAAAAATCTAAAATGTAAGAGACATCACTGCAGATTTATAGACATTTAAAAAGCAATGAGAAAATACTATGAACACTCTTTGCCCATAAATTTAATAATTTAGATGAAATGGACAAATTCCTTAAGGTAAAAATATTATCAATTCTATCCAACCTCTTCCAGAAAATAGAAGAGAAGGATAAACTTCCTGACTCATTTTATGAAACCAGCATAACCCTGATACCAGAATCAAAGACAATAAAAAAAGCTCCAAATCAATATACCACATGCATATTGACACAAAAATTCTGAAACCAATTAGTTAGTTAAATGCAGCAATAATTATAAAATGATAAAACATCATGACCAATTCAGATTTACAAAGTGAATGAAAATCTGGTTCAACATTTGAAAATCAACTCTACTAACTGACTGAAAAAGAAAATCCACAGGATTATATCAATAAATACAGAAAATGCATTTGACAAAGTTCAACATTCATTCATGATTAAAAAAAAAAACTCTCAGCAAACTAGGAATGGAAAAACTTTCCTAACGTGATAAAGGGCAGCTATCAAAAAAAAAAAGAAAAAAAAAAAAAGAAAAAGCAATCCTGCAGCTGACTTCATATTTAATCATGAAAGACTGAATGCTGTATAAGATCTGGAACAAGCAAGAATGTCCACTCTCTCCCTTCCTCTTCAATATTGAATTATAAGCCCAAACCAGTGGAGTAATGCAAAAGAAAAATATAATAAGATGCCTACAGATAGGAAAAGAAAAAAACTATCTTTAATCACAAATGATATGTATGTCTATATAGAAAATTCCAAGAAACCTACAAAAATCTCAGGCATCATGTCATTTCGTGTGTGTGTATTTCACAATACCTCTGAGATAAAGACTCTTTTTAAAAAAATCCTCTTTTCTTTAAAAAAAAATAAAACACTATTAAGAAAATGAAAAGTCAAGCTTTTTATTTGTAAAATACATATCTTTCAAAAAGCTTATATCCAGAATATATAAAGTAGTCTCAAGAATTGAGAATAAGAAAACAACTCAATTTTTTAAATTGACAAAATACCGAATGGATGTTTCATCGGAAGATATATATGGAAGGCAAATAAGCACATTAAAGATGCTCAACCTCATTAGTAATTAGGGAAATGCAAAATAAAACAATGAGATTTCACTACTTAATAAGATTTCATTTATTAGAATAGCTAATTTCAAGAAAATAACACTACAAGTGCTAATGAAGAGGCAGAGCAACTAGAACTCTCACATTTGTTGGTGAGAATGCAAAATGGTACAGCCATGTTGGAGAACATTTTAGAAGTTTCTTATAAAGTTAAAAACATAGTTATCATAAGATCCAACTACGGAACTCCTAGTATTTATCCAAGAAAAATAAAAAATTTTGTTTTCACAAAAACCTGTTTATAAGTGTTTATAGCAGCTTTATTCAAAATTTACAGAAAATAAAAACAACAAAAATATGCTTCAACTGGAGAATAACTAACTAAGCTAATCGCACAATGGTTTATTATTCAACAGTAAGAGGAACAAACTCTTGATGCAATCAACAGCATGGATAAATCTTGAATTCATTGTGCTGAGTGAAAGAAGCCAGACTAGACTATCATTTAATTTGAATTGACATTTTTTTTAGT
The DNA here is from genome assembly GCF_002837175.3 of Physeter macrocephalus. Classification (NCBI taxonomy): domain Eukaryota; kingdom Metazoa; phylum Chordata; class Mammalia; order Artiodactyla; family Physeteridae; genus Physeter; species Physeter macrocephalus. The sequence goes on from NC_041214.2 coordinate 17,351,771, forward strand.
GTTAGGTAGCGGTCAAATTTTATACTTTTTTCTAAGCAGTTGTTACCATGGCAGTTATTACCATGGTATTCTAATGGGGATTTTCTATTTCTTTCACACATTTCCACATTTATTAATTGAATTTCTTCTCTAAGAAAGATTTGTCCCCTCTCCAACATTTATTGATATTAGCATGAATTCATGGACATTCATTTTATTCTTTGGGTTATAATATAATGCTGTAATTATTTTGTTGCTCATATTGTTCCAACTCTGACCATTAAGTGTTGTGTCGCTTTGACTCCTAAGTCCTTTTGACATGCCTCCATTTTTTAAAAGTACTTTCTTACTTTCTGACACAAGATCATTCAGATTAATTTTCCTGTTCAAGCCCTGAAGTCAGCCATTTCTCCAAGGAGCTTTGGTTCTTTTTATTGGAAAGTGGTATTTAGAACCTAAGATCTGAGCACTTTTGCTGGCATGCCACTTCTTTCAGGCCCTGTCGATGAACACAAAAAATTATACATTCTGTTATCTCATTAATATAAAGTTCAAAAGCAAGAAAAATTATTCATAGAGTAGAAATTGTTATTGGTTACCTTTGAGGAACAGGGGAAGTGTAATAGCAGCCAATATGAGGAAGACTTCTGGGATGCTGGTAATGTTCTTGATTTGGATGGCAGTATCATAGAGACTTTCACTTCATTGAGTTGTACACTTACAAATTTTTGCTATTTTGTATTTCATTTCTTAATATAAAAGTTTGTATATATATATTTTTAGTGTACATGAGATGCATTTACACTCCCAGCAGAATAGCTGAAGTTTAAAATGGGAAAAATAAGCCTGAAAGTAAAAGACTAAGAATACCAAATCCTGAAGAGGATATGAAGCATCAGGAACCCTCACACACTGCTGGAGGGAATGTAAATCAGTACAGCAGCATTGTTTGGCATTATCTACTAAAGTTGAACATATGCAAACCCTATAACCCAGCAATTACACCTAAGAATAAATAGGAAGAAAAGAAGGAAGAAAGCAAGAAAGATGTGTACATATGCAGCATTGTTTATGATGACCTAAAGTTGGAAACAACCCAAATGCCCCCTCAATAGTATAATGGATAAATAAATTATGGCCTAGCCATGCAATAGAATAATATTCTGTAATGAAAATGAACAAACTGTAGTTAATCACAGCAACATGGCTAAAGCTTACAATATAATACTAAGGAGGAAAAAAACGTACAACAGATAAGTGTGAATTATTTAAAGTTCAAAACAGACATAAATAAACTATGGTTATAAAAATCAAGGTAGTGGTTACATTTAGGGGGGATGGAAAAAGTTGTAAGAAGAATAAGAGGACACTTATAGGATGTTAGTCATCTTTCTTGAATTAGATGGTAGTTATAAATATTAGCTTTTTTGATAATCCATTGAGTAACACACATTGGTCTGTACATGTATTCGTTGCCGAGGGCTGCTACAGAAATTTATTCTTACAGTTCTACAGGTTAAAAATCTGAAATCAAGGTGCTGGCAGGTCTTCACTTCCTCCAGAGACTAGAGCGGAATCCATTCTTTGTCTCTTCCAGGTGCTGGTGGCTGCCAGCACTCCTTGACTTAAGGCTACATCAGTCCACTCTCTGCCTTCATCTTCACACCACCTTCTCCTCTATATGTTCTAACCTTTCTCTGCCTCTCTCTTATAAAGTTGCTTGTGATGGCATTTAAGGCCCACCTGTATGATCCAGTATAGTCTCACCTCAGAATCCATAATTTAATCATATATGCAAAGACACTTTTTCCAAATAAGATGACTTTCAGAGGTTCTAGGTATTTGGATGTGGACATATCTTTAGGAAGCATTAGCAGGTTACCCCAGTGTACTTTTCAGTTTGTGTGTCCTATTTTAATTAAAATTTTAAGTTAAAATAATGAAAGATACTTAGTGAACTAGAAACAAAGGAGAATGTTTTTTCTTCCAGTTTTATTGAGATATAGTTGACATACAGCACTATATAAATTTAAGGTGTATGTCATAATGGTTTTGCTTACATATATCATGAAATGATTACAATAAATTTAGTGAACATCCATCATCTCATATAAATACAACATTAAAGAGATAGAAAAAATACAAATCTGGTCTCTTTTTCTATGAGTTCTTTTGTTTGTTTGGTTCTTTGGTTGGTTTTGAAGTATAATTGACCTACAATAGAGTATTAGTTCCTGCTATACAACATAGTGATTTGATATTTCTATACATTTTGAAATGACCGCCACAATAAGTCTAGTATGATCTATCACCATACAAAAAGATGTTACCTAATTATTGACTATAATCCTCACACTGTACATTTCATAGCCATGACCCATTTACTTTGCTACTGGAAGTTTGTACCTCTTAATCTGTGTCATCCCTCACCCCTTTGGAAACCACCTGTTTGTTCTCTATACCTGTGACTTTGTTTCTCTTTTGTTATGTTTGTTCATTTATTTTTTGGGGGGCTCCACATGTAAGTGAAATCATACAGTATTTGTCTTTCTCTTTCTGACTTATTTCACTTATCATAATCTCTAGGTCCATCCATGTTGTTGCAAATGGCAAGATTTCATTCTTTTTTATGGCTGAGTACTATACCATTCTGTATATATACCATATATTCTTTATCAATTCATCTATTGTTGGGTACTTAGGTTGCTTCCATATCTTGGCTATTGTAAATAATGCCGCAATGAACATAGGGGTGCCTATATCTTTTCTAATTAGTGTTTTCGTTTTCTTCAGATAAATACTCAGGACTAGAATTGATGGATCATATGGAAGTTCTATTTTTAATTTTTTGAAGAATCTCCATACTGTTTTCCATAGTGGTTGTACCAATTTACATCTCCACCAACAGTGCATGAGAGTTCCCTTTTCTCCATATCCTTGCCAATATTTATTAGTTTCATGTCTTTCTGATAATAGACATTTTGACAGGTATATGGTGATATCTCATTGTGGTTTTCACTTGCATTTCCCTGTAGTGATGTTGAGCATCTTTTCATGTGCCTGTTAGCCATCTGTATGTTTTTTTTTTATAAAAATGTCTATTCAGATCCTCTGCCCATTTTTAAATTGGGTTGTTTGGTTCTCTGATGTTGAGTTATAGGAGTTATTTGTATATTTTGGATATTAACCCTTTACTGGATATATTGTATGCAAATATCTTCTCCCATTCAGTAGGTGGCCTTTTCATTTTGTTGATAGTTTCCTTCACTGTGCAAAAGCTTTCTAGTTTGATGTGGTCTCTGTATTTTTGCATTTTTTCCCTTGCTTGAGGAGACATATCCACAAAATATTACTAAGACCAATGTCAAAGAACATACTGCTTATGTTTTCTTCTAGAAGTTTTATGATTTGAGGTTTTACATTTAAGTCTTTAATCCATTTTGAATTTATTTTTGTGCATGGTGTGAGAAGGTAGTCCAGTTTTATTCTTTTGCATGTAACTATCCAGTTTTCCCAACACCATTTATTGAAGAAGCTGTCTTTTCTCCATTGTATATCTTGCCTCCTTTGTCATAGATTAATTGCCCATATAAATATAGGTTTATTTCTGGGATCTATATTCTGTTCCATTGATGTATTTGGTTTTCTTCTAGAAGTTTTATGATTTGAGGTTTTACATTTAAGTCTTTAATCCATTTTGAATTTATTTTTGTGCATGGTGTGAGAAGGTAGTCCAGTTTTATTCTTTTGCATGTAACTATCCAGTTTTCCCAACACCATTTATTGAAGAAGCTGTCTTTTCTCCATTGTATATCTTGCCTCCTTTGTCATAGATTAATTGCCCATATAAATATAGGTTTATTTCTGGGATCTATATTCTGTTCCATTGATGTATTTGTCTGTTTTTGTGCTAGTACCATACTGTTTTGATTACTGTAGCTTTGTAGCATAGTTAGAAATCAGGGAGCATGATACCTCCAGCTTTGTTCTTCTTTCTTAAGATTGCTTTGGCTATTTGGGGTCTTTTGTGTTTCCATGCAAATTTTAGAATTATTTGTCCTAGGTCTGTGAAAAATACCATTGGTATTTTGATGGGGTTGCATTGAATCTGTAGATTGCCTTGAGTATAATAGTCATTTTAACAATATTAGTTATTCCAATTCATGAGCACAGTATATCCTTCCATCTGTTTGTGTCATCAATTTCATTCATCAGTGTCTTATAGTTTTCTGAATACAGGTCTTTTACTTCCTTAGATTTACTCCTAGGTGTTTTATTCCTTTTGATGTGATTGTAAATGAGGTTGTTTCCTTAATTTCTCTTTCTGATAGAGCGTTAGTGTATAGAAATGCAACAGATTTCTGTATATTAACTTTGTATTCTGCAACTTTACTGAATTCATTAATGAATTCTAATAGTTTTTTGGTGGCATCTTTAGGATTTTCTATGTATAGTACCATGTCATCTGCAAACAGTGACAGTTTTACTTCTTCCTTCCAATTTGGATTCCTTTTATTTATCTTTTTCTTGTCTGATTGCTGTGGCTAGGACCTCCAATACTTTGTTGAGTAAAAGTGGCAAAACTGGACATCCTTGTCTTGTTCCTTATCTTAGAGGAAAAGCTTTCAGTATGATGAGTATGGTGATAGCTATAGGCTTGTCATATATGGCCTTAATTATATTGAGGTATATTCCCTCTATACCCACTTTGTTGAAAGTTTTTGACATAAATGGCTGTTTAATTTTGTCAAAAGTTTTTTCTGCATCGATTGAGATGATCATATGGTTTTTATTCTTAATTTTGTAAATGTGGTATATCACATCGATTGAACTGCAGATATTGAAACAGCCTTGCATTCCTGGGATAAATTCCACTTGATCATGGTATATGATCCTTTTAATGTATTGTTGAATTTGGTGTGCTAATATTTTGTTGAGGATTTTTACTTATATGTTCATGAGTGACATTGCCCTATAATTGTGTGTGTGATATCTTTGTCTGGTTTTGGTATAAGGTGATGCAGTCCTCGTAGAATGAGTTCAGAAGCTTTCTATTCTCTGCAATTTTTTGGAATAGTTTGAGAAGGATACGTGTTAACTCTTCTCTAAAAGTTTGGTAAAATGCACCTGTGAAGCCATCTGGTCCTAGACTTTTGTTTTGGGGGATTTAAAAAATATTACTGATTCAGTTTCATTACTAGTAATTGAGATGTTCATATTTTATATCTCTTCCTGGATTGGCCTTGGGATATTGTACATTTATAGGAATTTGTCCATTTCTTCTAGGTTGTCACTTTTATTGATGTGTGATTGTTCATAGTAATATCTTATGATCCTCTGTTTTTCTGTGGTGTTGGTTGTAACTTCTTTTCCATTTCTGATTTTGTTTTGGGCCCTCTTTTTGTCTTGATGAGTTTGGCTAAAGTTTTATCAATCTTGTTTATCTTTTCAAAGGACCAGCTCTTAGTTTCATTCTTTCATTTTCCTTTGCTTTTTCTGCAATAAAATTGTCTCTATTTTATTTCTTCTCTATTCTTTATTATTTCTTTCTTTCTAGTAACTTTCAGTTTTGTTATTCTTTTTCTACTTCCTTTAGGTATAGGGTTAGGTTTGAGATTTTTCTTGTTTCCTGTGGTAGGCTTCTATTGCTATAAACTTCCCTCTTAGAACTGCTTTTGTGCATCCCATAAATTTTGAATTGTTGTGTTTTTGTTTTCATTTGTCTCCAGATGTTTTTTGATTTCTTCAGTGATCCATTGTTGTTTAATAGGATATTGTTTAGCCTCCACATGTTTGTGTGTTTTGCAGTTTTTTTCTTGTAGTTGACTTCTAGTCTCATAGCCTTGTGGTCAGAAAAAGAAGTTTGATATGATTTCAATCCTCTTAAATTTACTGAGACTTGCCTTGTGACCTAACATGAGATCTATCCTGGAGAATTTTCCATGTGAACTTGAAAAGAATATGTGTTCTGCTTTTGGATGGAATGCTCTATATATATTAAGTACATTCGATCTGATGTGTCATTTAAGGCCAGTGTTTCTTTATTGATTTTCTGTCTGGATTATCTGTCCATTGATTTAAGTGGAGTGTTGATGTCCCCTACTATTATTGTGTTATTGTGAATTTCTCTCCTTGTGTCTGTTAATAATTACTTTATGTATTTAGGTGCTCCTGTGTTGGGTGCATATGTTTACAATTGTTATATCTTCTTCTTGGTTGCTCCCTTGAACATTATGTAAAGTCCTTCTTTGTCTCTTGTTACAGTCTTCTTTTAAATTTGATTTTGTCTGATATAAATATGTATACCCAAGCATTCTTTTCATTTCTATTTGCATGGAATAACTTTTCCCATTCTCTCACTTTCAGTCTGTGTATGTCTTTAGATCTGAAGTGAGTCTCTTGTAGGCAGCATAAATATGAGTCTTGTTTTTGTGTCCATTCAGCCACTCTATGTCTTTTGATTGGAGCATTTAGTTCATTTATATTTAAAGTAATTATTGATAAGTATTATTGCCATTTGTTATTTGTTTTGGAGTTGTTTGTGCAGTTCTTTTTTGTTCTTTTCTTCTTCTTTTGCTCCCTTCTCTTTTGATTTGATAACCATCTTTACATTATGTTTAGATTCTCTTTTTTGTATGTGTATATATTATAGATTTTTGGCTTGTGGTTACCATGAGGTTTATATATAGCAATCTATATGTATACATGATTATTTCAAGTTGCTTATCCCTTAAGTTCAAACATATTTTAACAACCCTGCATTTTTACTACCCCCAACCAGCGTTTACTATTTTTAACCTCATATTTTGTATCTTTTTGTTTTGTTTATCCCTTAACTACTTATTGTGGATACAGATGATTTTACTACTTTTTTCCTTTAACCTTCCTACTAGCTTTATAGGTGGTTGATTTACTTCCTTTACTGTATATTTGTCTTTACCAATGAGATTTTTCCTTTTATAAGTTTTATATTTCTAGTTGTGGCCTTTTCTTTTTTACTTAGAAAAGTCCCTTTAACATTTCTTGTAAAGCTGGATTCATGATGCTGAACTCTTTTAGCTTTTGGTTGTCTGTAGAACTTTTGATCTCTCCTTCAAATCTGAAGGAAAGCCTTGCCAGGTAGATTGTTCTTAGTTGTAGGTTTTCCTCTTTCATCACTGTAAATATATCATGCCATTCCCTTCTGACCTGCAGGGTTTCTGCTGACAAGTCAGCTGATTGCCTTATGGGCGTTCCTTTGTGTGTAACTTGTTGCTTTTCCCTTGCTGCTTTTAATGTTCTCTCTTTATCTATAATTTTTGCCATTTTAATTACAATGTGCTTGGCATGGTCCTCTTTGGCTTGATCCTGTTTGTGACCCTCTGTGCTCCTTGGACCAGAATGTCTGTTTCCTGTCCCAGATTAGGGAAGTTTTCTGCTATTCTGTCTTCAAATAATTTCTCTGCCCCTTTATCTCTCTCTTCTATAATACAAATGATAGTATGTTTGATGTCGTTTCAGAAGTCTTTTCTTTTTACAGTAAGTCCTCTACATACGGATGAGTTCCATTCTGAGAGCACATTCATAAGTCCAATTTGTAAGTCCAACAAAGTTAGCCTAGGCACCCAATTAACACAGTCATATATATAGTACTGTACAGTAATAGGTTTATAATAGTTTTCACACAAATAATACATAAAAAACAAACACAAAAAATAAAAGAAACATTTTTAATCTTACAGTACAGTACCTTGAAAAGTACAGTAGTACCAGCTACATCACCGCTGCTTTTACACTTGCTTCCGGACATCCTGGCCTTGAAATAAAGATACTATACTACTGTACTCTATACAGTACTGTACAGTAAAGTACACAAAAGCACAACCACTTGTAGAGCATGCACGCAGGTGACAATGTATGCCAGACACGTGAAATAACTTACATGATTGAACATGCAAATGCATGTTTGCCTCTTTGAAAGTTTGCAACTTGAAGGTTCATATGTAGGGGACTTACTGTATTCTTTTTTTCTTTTTTCTGTTCAGTTTCAGTGATTTCCACTGAAATTCTGTTCTTTAGTTTGCTTACCCATTCCTCTTTACCATCTAAACTACTGTTGATTCCTTCTAGTGTGTTTTTAATTTCAGTTATTATATTCTTCAGCTCTGCTTGTTCTTTATGTTTTCTAACTCTCTGTACAATTCTCACTGTGTTCACTCATTCTTCTCCTGAGGCCTTTGAGCATCTTTATGAATATTACCTTGAACTCTTTGTTGGGTAGATTTCTTATCTCTACTTCACTTAGTTCTTCTTCTAAGGTTTTATCTTAGAAGATAGAAACATATCTATCATTATAGATAGATAAAGTTAGAAACATATTCTTCGTTAGAAACATATTCTATTGATTCATTTTGCCTAATTCACTGTTTTTATGTAGTTGGTAGGTTGGTTACATTTTCTAGTTTTGGAGAACTCTCCTTTTGTAGGAGACATCTTATGTGTCGCAGCAGTGTACTCCCCTCTAGTCACCAGAACTGTATGTTCTAGGGGTACCCCCTTGGTGGGCTGCATGGGTCTTTTTGTTATAGGTAGCTGACTACTGTGGGAAGTCCAGTTGGCATGGCTGCCCCCCGTCTGGTTGGTTGTCAGACCCTGTCTTGTGTGGAAGCTACTAGCCACTGGTGGGTGGAGCTCTGTCACAGAGCAGCTGGTTCAGAGCCCCTGAGGGCCCAGGGTTGGTGCTGGCTCACTGGTTGGCAGAGCCAGGTCCTAGGGTTTGTGTTTGTGGATCCAGGGGTCCTGCATCTACTGTCTGCCTGCTGATGGGCAGGGTAGGTTCCCGACATGGCTGGCTGCAGGGTCAGAGGGTGTCCCAAAGCTGGTGTAGACTGGCTGGTGAGTGGGGCTGGATCCTGGAGTGGCTGGCTGATGATCCTAAGGTGTCTCAAAGCTGGTGTCAGCCTGATAGTGGGTGGGGTTAGGTCCTGGGTATAGTACTGTTCCTCTGGTGGATGGAGCTTGGTCCTGGGGTCTTTGGTTTTTGGGCCCAGGGGTCTGGAGCTGGTGTTTACCCACTGGTGGGTGGGCCTAGGGACCCTCTGGGTGGCTCAGTGTTGGGTGGAGCCAGGTCCCAGTGTCTCTAGCTGCTGGGCCCTAGGGGTCTCGGAGATTGTGCCTGTCCTCTGGTGGATGAGGCTTGTCCCAGTACTAGTGTCAGCCCAGTAGTGGATGGAGCTGTGTCCCAGGGTTTCCGGCTGCAGGACCCTGGGGATCCTGAGCCTAGTGCTGGCCCACTATTGCGTGGAGCTGAATTCTGTGGTGTTTGGATGCAGGCCCCTGGTGCTCCAGAGTTGGCTTTGGCCAACTAGTTAGCAGGGTCAAGTCCCAGGGTGCCAGTTCACTAGTGAATGGAGCTGTATCTTGTGGTCTCTGGCTACAGGGCCCTGGGGATCCTGTAATTGGTTTGGCCTGCTGGTGAGCAGGCTGGTTCCTGACATGACTGGCTGCAAGGCCTAGGGTATCCCGAAGCTGCTGTCAGCCTGCTGGTGGGTGGGGTCAGATCCTCAGGCAGTGGCTGAGGCCCAAGGTGTCCCAGAGCTGATGTTTGCCCACTGTTGGGTGGGGCCAGGGCCCAGGTGGTCCTGGGGCCAGTGCTGGTGCGTTGTTGGGCAAGGCTGGGTCCTGGGCCCTCTGTAGATGGGGTCACATCCTGGTGGCAGCTAGAGGCTCAGGGAGTCCTAGTGCAGCTGGCCTGCTGGTGGGTGGGGCTATGTCCCTGCCCAGCTAGTTGCTGACCTTAGGCATCCATGTACTTGTTCTGACACTGGGTGGGGTCAGGTCCCGGTGCTAATAAGCTCAAGGGAAAACTCCAAAATGGCACTTGCAAGCACCATTGCCTTCATGGTAGAATGAGCTCCTCACAATGGCTGCTGTCAGCATCTATGTCCACCAAAGTGAGCTCCAGTTGCCTCCTGCCTCTCTGGGAGACTCTCCAAGATCAGCAAATGGGTCTAACCTAGGCTTCTTTCAAACTATTGCTTTTTCCCTGGGTTTCAGAGTGAGTGAGATTTTGTGTGTGCCCTTTAAGAGTGGAGTTTCTGTTTCCTACAGCCCTCTGGCTCTCCCCAATATAAGCCCTGCTGGCCTTCAAAGCCAAATGTTCTGGTGCTCATCTTCCCAGTGCAGGAAACCCCAAAGTGGGGAGACCAGTGTGGGGCTTGGACCCCTCATTCCTTGAGGAGAACCTCTGCAATTATAATTATCCTCCCATTTGTGGGTCCACCCACCTGGAGGTATGAGTTTTGACTATACTGCATCTCTGCAGTCTTCCTACCCATCTTGGTATTGTCTCTTCTTTACATCTTTAATTGTAGAAGATCTTTTCTGCTAGTGTTTAGGTCTTTCTTATCAATAATTGCTCTGTAAATAGTTGTAATTTTGCTGTGCCTATGGAAGGAGGTGAGCTCAGGCTCTTCCTACTCTACCATCTTGGCTACTTCCTTGAACAGGTATTATTTTTAAAAACCAAAGCAACAATAAACATATGGCCACCTTCACACATGGCCATTTATGTGTGTACCCCTCTATAGGTAACTGTGATAAAGGTGATGATTGACCATTTATCTTGTTCTCTTCATTAGATTATTAACTCCTCAAAGCAAAGACTGTGCTTCTTCATGATGTAACTCTTTCTGTAGAGTGCATGGTGCATTGTGCATTGCTGATGCAAGTAATGATGGCATTGAAGAGGAGGATTCAAATTACATTCCATATAATAATTTATATGTAAATGGACCTCTTTCCAAACTCTGAAGTCACTCCATAGATGTGTTTTCTGTATTCTCTGACATTGTTAAATTAAAAAAAATTTTTTTTAAATTAATTTATTTTATTTTTGGCTGCATTGGGTCTTCGTTGCTGCATGAGGGCTTTTCTCTAGTTGCGGAGAGTGGGGGCTACTCTTTGTTGCAGTGCATGGGCTTCTCATTGTGGTGGCTTCTCTTGTTGTGGAGCACGGACTCTAGGCGTGCAGGCTTCAGTAGTTGTGGCACACGGACTCAGTAGTTGTGGCTCACGAGCTCTAGAGTGAAGGCTCAGTAGTTGTGGTGCACGGGCTTAGTTGCTCTGTGGCATGTGGGATCTTCCCGGACCAGGGCTCGAACCAGTGTCCCCTGCATTGGCAGGCGGATTCTTAACCATTGTGCCACCAGGGAAGTCTCCCTGACATTGTTAGAAAGTGACATATTTACAAGTTATATATTTAGAGTTCTCTGATCCCAGTAAAAACTCTTGGTCCTAACAAGGAAAGGTCTGCTCTATGCTTTTACTTTGGCAGAGGACATGTTTAAACACTGTGCTAACTGGTGAACTGTTCTGTGTATATGTCCATAAAATTAGCCAGGAGTTTCTTATATTATAGTATATCTATTAAGTGGAGAATTTAGCTTTAAATAGTGAGTAGTAAGTAGACTACTCAGTTATATTCCTTTGAGGGACAGGGCTAAAACTATAAAAGAGTAGAAAATAAAATTAATTAAGACATTTAAACTTTGTTTTCACATTAACCAGAAAGAACAACTCGTTTAAATATATGCAGGAGTCACCCAGTTTCTAGCTATTTTCTTCATCAAGACTTGCGGTGAATCTATCCCAGCTTATGAATGACCAACATCCTACTTTGCTTCCAGCATTGTATTTAATTTTTATATAGGAAAAGAAAAGTTCATGTATGTGAACTCTTTCAACTTCAGCTCTTTCAACTCTTAGAACTGCTGCAACTAGGATTTCTTTGACCTGGACTATGTGATGTGGAAAAGTCTTGCTGCTCTATATTTGCAGACATGACTTTACTAACTTAAATCAGATTTAGCACAAAAATAAGACATATTAAATTGTAAAGAGTATTTGCCTGAGAGCTCAGGTGTTAGGAGATTATAGCAAATTAAATACTGCTTTTTGAATATTTGATTAGTCTTTCCCTGGATATTTTTGGTTTAGGCTAATGTTTCCTGAGTGTATATCAAATTAATTTAATATGAAAGGGCTTTATTTTATCTCATCCAAAGCTGACTCTATGACTTCATTCTATCACTTAAACTTCTCCTCCCATATCACACACTTTTTAAGTCCCTAAGGATGAGCTTTGGCTGTCCTTTTATTTTTTAGGATTTGTCCTTCTTTTCAAATGCAAAATGGTTTATTCTTATGGAGCGTTGGAATTTGATTAAGTCTTCTAATAATGGTCAGAAGTAAATTCTCCCTTTCCTAAATATAGAATTCCAAGAAGAAAAGGGGCATTTACTTGTGAACTGCAGAGTTTTAAATTATCTGTTTATTTAGGCCTCATTTAAGCACTATGTCAGAATCTTGACAATGCTGGCATATGTCACTGCTGTATTCTGGCAAGATTATCACAGAATATTGCATGAAGAAACTCCAAATTACAAAACAGTTATGATCCATCCAGAAAGTGACTTTTGACTGCTGAAGATAAATCTCTTAAAGCATGTTTGGCCATTCAGTCCTAGACTTTGAAGTGAAAGAAAACCCTCAAACTCTTCCCTTTTATATTTGATATGTTAGATCACATGTGACACTGAATGCTGGTGTTCAGATCACGTCTCCACCACAAAGGACCCAGTGGGAATGCTTAGCTCTAAAGCAGAAGTAGGCAAACTATGGTCAGATCCAGTCCACTGCCTTTTTCTGTATGGTGTGTAAGTAGAGAATTTTTTTTTATATTTGTAAATGATCGAAACAAAATCAAAATAATAATATTTTGATATATTATTATATATATTAAAATTATATGAAATTTAAATTTCAGTGGTTATAAATAAAATTTTATTGGAACACAGCCATGCTCATTCATTTATATATTGTCTATGGTTGCTTTCACTACAATGACAGGATTGAGTACTTGTGATAGAAATCCTATAACCCATAAAACCTAACATATTCACTACTTGCCCTTTGCAGAAAAAGTTTTCTGACCCTACTTTCAAACCATAGACCTTCCTCTGCATTGTTCCATGGCTGTTCTCAGAGTGTGTTAATTAAAACCTCTATTAGGAGAAGTGAAAAAACAGAGTAACTTCTCTGTGATAATTGTGGTCTTTGGAATCTTTACTGAATCTTTCCACATAAATCTTTGTTCTTTCATAATGTCCTAACATGTCTGTAGCTTATTCCAAGAGAATGTCTAATATATTTTACAACTATGCTCAGTGACTTAAAATAACAATGAAGAATAAAAAGGAAAACTATTTTTTTGTGATTATGATATATGTAAAACAAATCCTAAAATTCTAAGACACTGCACCGCTAAGAAACTCCACTAATCCTATCTATGTTTAATGCTGTAAAGTACTTGAAAATGCAGCTGTGTGTGTGTGTGTGTGTGTGTGTACACACACGCATATGGCTTTATTACTTTTCCCTATCATCAGAGAGACTGGATCTGGAAAATATTGTATTTGTTATCTGTGAAGAAAGGGCAAGTTTCTAATAAAACCTTAGAAGTAAGTCAAAGACTCAAACTGAGCTAAGAGAACAGTAGAAGGGAGAGATAAGAATGTAAGTAGTGTAATTTACAAGAGGACACGGGGTGGGAGGGGCAAGCTGGGGCGAAGTGAGAGTAGCACTGACATATATACACTACCAAACGTAAAATAGATAGCTAGTGGGAAGCAGCCGCATAGCACAGGGAGACCAGCTCGGTGCTTTGTGACCACCTAGAGGGGTGGGATAGGGAGGGTGCGAGGGAGACTCAAGAGGGAGGGGATATGGGGACGTGTGTATGCATATGGCTGATTCACTTTGGTGTACAACAGAAACTAACACAGTATTGTGAAGCAATTATACTCCAATAAAGTTCTATTTAAAGAAAAAAACCAAGAATGTAAGTAGTGTAGTTGTTGGCTTAAAAAAAATAATTTTTCAAGGCATCATCTGACAAGGATGTGATTCTCTAGAACTCACCCCTTCCAAAATTCCTGCCATGTGTGTCAGGACAACAAAAGTATCCCTACTCCAAAACTCAGTACCTCAGAATACCTGTGTTATGGAAAGCTTCCTACAGTGGCCAATGGCTTAACTAGACATTGTGTATGATCTACCCATAATTATAGTTTTGGATTCCTCCCTCCTCTTCGCAGTGGCTGACCTCAGAAACCACCTCGAAGTTCTTCCTCCTCAGAAATCAACTTCTAGGGTTGTTAGTGTGGTTGACTATAGTGCCCTTGAGTTTTCCCTATGTACTAGCTCACACTCTGTTTGCTCTTAGAAAATGCTCATGAAATTCTACCAACATTGTACCACTACTACATTGTACCATCCCCTTTTCACACACAGGACATTCACCTTTGGACAACCTCTGAGATTTCATCTCATAGATCTGAGAATCCTTGGATGTATCTCCTGCCCATGCTTAAGAAATCATGACGAATTCTTTAAATATCCACCAATGATGGCCTTTGATACAGTACCTGTTAGAAAAGCAACATGTAGCATTTACAGGGACCAGTGTACAATGTTACAGTCAGCAAGGGTACCCTCTAGACATCTCTTAAAGTCTTGACAGCTGTGGATACTTGGTTATTATAGCGCTTCTTCTGCCTTGATCTTTTCTCAGGTCTGCATCTCTGTGGGGTTCTCACTTTTATCTGCATCAGCCCTATTTTTCCCAGGATCCTTGGAAGTCATTGACGAAAAATGTTAAGATTCATCCATCATTTCTCTTTTATTTCTCCTTTATTCCCCCTTTATACCCCAAATACATTCTTAACAATTCTGGTTCCTACATGCCTCTTCTACCTAACATCTTTCTTTACTCTCAAAACCACTAACTTAGTTTGTCATTTTGAGGCTGTACTATTACAATTGCCTCCTAAGTACTTTGTCTATTTCCTATAATCTGGAGCCTATGAACTCATAAGAGAATTATGCATTGGCTTCAAAATGTCTCTAAATCTTCCAAAATTCTACCTATACATAGCATTCTGAATGACTAAAGGGTTAAGAGTGTGGAATATTAATTGTTCATTGAAAAATAAGTGCCTTAGGGTCTGCAGCTTGACTTCCGTTGGCTGAGATGCAATTGTATTGGATCAGGGCTTATTCTGACTGATTTTGATATCCTTTTTCTGTACTATTTCTCTTCATGGCACTTATCACTTGCACCAGTAGGCTGTAATTTCAAAAACAAAAAAAAGTGGCCAGGATTTTAGGTCTACTTCACTGCTATTGTATTCACTAAGCAGGTGACTTGATTGTTTGGTTAGTTGATCAATTAATAAGAAAATTGTGGGGCTGGGGGCTAGTAATGATCGGTCCTGATTAATAGATATGTAACAATTTTAGCATTTGTTTATCATTGATATGCATATGAGTGAGTTTCAAAATACATGAGCTCAGGAGTTCCCTGGTGGCCTAATGGTCAGGATTTCAGACTTTCACTGCCGACACACAGGACATTCACCTTTGGACAACCTCTGAGATTTCATCTCATAGATCTGAGAATCCTTGGATGTATCTCCTGCCCATGCTTAAGAAATCATGACGAATTCTTTAAATATCCACCAATGATGGCCTTTGATACAGTACCTGTTAGAAAAGCAACATGTAGCATTTACAGGGACCAGTGTACAATGTTACAGTCAGCAAGGGTACCCTCTAGACATCTCTTAAAGTCTTGACAGCTGTGGATACTTGGTTATTATAGCGCTTCTTCTGCCTTGATCTTTTCTCAGGTCTGCATCTCTGTGGGGTTCTCACTTTTATCTGCATCAGCCCTATTTTTCCCAGGATCCTTGGAAGTCATTGACGAAAAATGTTAAGATTCATCCATCATTTCTCTTTTATTTCTCCTTTATTCCCCCTTTATACCCCAAATACATTCTTAACAATTCTGGTTCCTACATGCCTCTTCTACCTAACATCTTTCTTTACTCTCAAAACCACTAACTTAGTTTGTCATTTTGAGGCTGTACTATTACAATTGCCTCCTAAGTACTTTGTCTATTTCCTATAATCTGGAGCCTATGAACTCATAAGAGAATTATGCATTGGCTTCAAAATGTCTCTAAATCTTCCAAAATTCTACCTATACATAGCATTCTGAATGACTAAAGGGTTAAGAGTGTGGAATATTAATTGTTCATTGAAAAATAAGTGCCTTAGGGTCTGCAGCTTGACTTCCGTTGGCTGAGATGCAATTGTATTGGATCACGGCTTATTCTGACTGATTTTGATATCCTTTTTCTGTACTATTTCTCTTCATGGCACTTATCACTTGCACCAGTAGGCTGTAATTTCAAAAACAAAAAAAAGTGGCCAGGATTTTAGGTCTACTTCACTGCTATTGTATTCACTAAGCAGGTGACTTGATTGTTTGGTTAGTTGATCAATTAATAAGAAAATTGTGGGGCTGGGGGCTAGTAATGATCGGTCCTGATTAATAGATATGTAACAATTTTAGCATTTGTTTATCATTGATATGCATATGAGTGAGTTTCAAAATACATGAGCTCAGGAGTTCCCTGGTGGCCTAATGGTCAGGATTTCAGACTTTCACTGCCGTGGCCTGGGGTTCAATCCCTGGTCGGGGAACTGAGATCCCGTGAGCCACAGGGACAACAACAACAACAACAAAACCTGAGTTGTTATGATTGTCAGGTGATATATGATGTAAAAGCTTAGACTGGATTTGTCGGTGTTAATTGCTCTGACTTAGGGGTGAAATGAAAAGTGGCACGGTTGATTTGTTAAGGATGAGGAGTAAGAAGTACATAAATACCAAAACGGGTAATGAGCCATGTCAATGACAGAGATGGGGGAGATGTAAATTCCCAGGGGTGATGTAAAGGGTAAAAAAAGATGTATATTTATTGTCATGTTTACTAGAAAAAAATATCAAACCTGTGAATTTACTGATATTATTGTTTAGGGAAAGACTTAGAAAAAAAGAAGGAAGGAGTGATTTAAAGAAAAATATTAGGTAAACTATAGTGAGAGGTAATTAAAATGGCAGACCATCCTGAAGGCGTAGGTTGAAACACAGTTTATAGTCCAGGAGGCACAGGGTTAGGAGTTCAGGTTAACTCCAGATGTGAGTTTGGCAATTCATATACATAGTCAGTCTCAGCTTCTTCTTCTATAAAATAGAGTTATTATCATTGAGTTTTACTTATTTCTTGTAAACATTAAATGAAGCCATATTCAAACATGAAAGAGACTTGTACACTGTAAGAATCTATAGAAACAAATTGCATTATTAAGTATGGTTAGAAAGGAGACCGGTCAAACTTTCATCTTTGATATGCTGTGAAGCCTCCAAATTTTACAGCAGTGTAAATGTAAACAGAAGTGGAGGAGGCTGGGAAAGGTAGGGCTTAAGAACAGGGGCCTCAGAGGTTTAAAATTAATTCAGTATTGTATTCTGGCTCTTAATTATTCCAGAGTATCACCTGAAAATGGGTATAATTTTAATGCCTACCTCATAAGAATATGTCTGAGAATTAAGCAACACATATAAAGCTTCTGGCACATATATGCTCTGACTACAATAGCAATTATTATTATTACTATTATTGTTATTAAATAGGGCAAGTTGAACTAGAATTAGTCCCAACATGCCTTTCAAGCTTCTAATAATTCTGGCAGATTAAATAAAAAGTAGAAAATACAGGGAGAACTCTGACACAAAGCAGTTCTAGAAATATCTCTCATTAAAACCCTTAAAACAAGCAAACATTCCTAACAGGAGTTCTTTTTGAAACTGACAGCAAATAAAATGACCCCATGTAACCATCCTGGGGAAGAAAAAGGAGCATAACATGCTACGGTCATCTTTCTGTGATTCATGCTAGCAAGGGTCTGGGAGTCCAGACCTTGGTTAGAAATTGACAAAAGAGTATGAAGCCATGAGGTTGGTCACCAAGGAGCTTTGGAAGAAAAACTGTGGGTGCGAAGAATCCACAAATATGCCGTATTTCCCAAGCAAGCTTCTAAGTCTAGAGATCACATGTGAATTTTTAACTTAAAGAACCATGTCAGCTCTGCAGAACTAAAGACCATGTTCAAAAAAAATAAATAAAATAAAATAAAAATAAAGAACATGTTCACATCACACATACTTCTAGAGTTACTTCTGAGTCCCTGATTCTAGAATTCGACCATGGTCACTGACTCACTTATTACTAACTATAAATCACTTGAATGTTTAGCTACTGGATATGGGACATTCCCGATGTTTGGCTGAGTGAGGCAGCTGCAGCTTTGTGGCTAAACATTCAGGCTGGAGAGCCAGGTGCCTGGGTTTGAATCAACTTTGGCTTCTCTACTTACAAGCTGGCAATGACCTGTGGTGAGTCACTTACCTTTATGTGCCTAACCTGTAAAATGAAAATGACACAAACATTTTCCTTTTAGGTTTTTTGGTGTTTTGGGTGAGGTTTAAATGAGTCAATATTTGTAAAATGCCTGTAGTAGTATTGCCACAGGGTAAACCCCATTGTCATTATGAGAAGTTATTTCCTTAAACCAGCAATCCTCAAAGTTAGCTGCATGGGAATCATCTGTAAGGCTTGTTAACACAGGCGCCAGGCCTCATCCCTGCAGTTTCTGATTCTGTGGGTCTGGGAAGGAGCCTGAGAATTTGTGTTTTTTAACAAGGTCCAGGATAATGCTGAAGCTGCTGCTCCCAGAACCACACCCTGAGAATCACTGCTCAAAAACGTTCATTTCAAATTTTCATCAAAAGTTTAAATACATCCGGAGCCTGTGCTCCGCGACGGGAGAGGCCACAACAGTGAGAGGCCCGCGTACAGCAAAAAAAAAAAAAAAAAAAAAAAAAAAAAAAAGTTAAATGCAGTGTAACTGAAGTGAAAAGGGTCATTTTAGTTATACTAAGCGTTTATGAGTCAAGATATCGGGAGCCCTGTCTCCAAGGCAGGCACTATTAAATGAGGTCTGAGTTGCTAGGGGCGATTCTGGAGGCTATCTTCATGGATGGGGGTGTTGGAGATGAGAGAGGGGGACGCAACTCAAACAGAAAAAAAAAAAAGTATTTAAACCCAGTGCTCTGGTCATCCTGCTCCCAGGGGAGATTTCTCCAGTTGGGTCAAACAGAAAATTCAAACTGCAGGTATCATAGGTTATCATGGCTACCTCTCAGCCTTCAGACAGAGAACACTGATGAACCTCAGAACCGAGAACAGCTCGTGGTGATTCAAGCAAGTCCTTACACCAAAAGATTTACCACCTGTCAGCAGGTGGAGGAGGTAAACGTGGGCTTTGCAAAGGTCCCGCAGCTGAAACGGACCTGCCCACCAGCCAGAACGCGCCAGAGAAATCCAGGGAATTAGAGAAAGAGGAGGAAATAAGACAGAAGGCGAGCAGGCATCCGCGCGTTCCGAAAAGTAAAGAGGAGTCTGGTGGTCGCTCATAAGCCGCGGGCGACGGAGCCTCGGCGCAGTCCCCAGACACATAAATCAACGTCGCCCCGCCTCGCCTCCCCTCCCTCAGCTCTGGGCGGTCCCTGCGTCCCGGGCAGCGGAACCCAGGACACGCCGGTGGCGGGAGCCCGTTGGTCCCCTGGGCAGAGAGGTGAGCGGCTCTGGCAGTCCCTCCCGGGGAAGGGGACGGGACGCATGCCCGGGCCAGGGGCAGCGGAGAGGGGGCTCGGCGTGGGAGTGCAGCTAGTCCTGGGGCCCGAGCCAGGGCAGGCCCAGCGGAGTGGGAGGGGTGAGGGTCGGGAAGGGTGGAACACGCGCCAAAGACGGAGGAGGATTACAGCAAAAAGGAGCAGGTCGCTTCCTCGGTGACTCACGCCAAGCGAAAGACAGACTCTGAGCAAAGATTCACCAGTAGGTGGAGACCCTTATGGTGGGCACTTACGACAGATCTGCCCCAAAAGGATAAGGGAGGACAAGCTCCTGGGACTTGGGGGCAAAAGGGAGCGATGTGAATCCATATATTTAAATGACAACTTTAGGGGGAATTTAAGCACGCCGTTGAGGGAGGAGAAAGGACATTTTAAAACAAACCTCCACTTTGCTTTTTGTTTCTGTAGCAACAGTTATAAAGGCACACTGCTGACTCACGTGAGCTCCGGTTATCTAGCTGCGGCCGGGCGGGTGCCGCCAGGTCTCTCCCCAGAGTAATACCCCTGAGCTGCAAGCCAGAAAGACCAAGCCACTGGCTTCACTTTGGAGCAGAGAACTTTTCCTCACGCAGGTTTGGATACGATCTTCCATTTCTTGGGAAGATTTTCAGTCTCTGCCTATGTCAGGAGAGGATTTAGGACCAGGACAGAGAGCTCAGGTATTGTCAATTTCTATCTACTTCGTTATACACATTTTCAGGTTAAAGTTTGTGGGACTCCACTATCCACGTGTTCTTGTAGACTTTTGATTCTCTTTTCAATAACTCTCAAGTGGGCATACCCGTAACTTCTATTTTTCTAGCTGGATGAGAGAACTACCTTCATCCTATTGTTCCTTTCTTTGCTTACCTAATGTTGAGAAGGTGGAAATGCTGTCTCCGGTCATACATTTATTTTAAATGTTTGTAACCAGACGGTTACAATGACAAAATGTGTCATGGGATTAATCCTACAGTAAATTTCAATTGGGGCTCTATTCTAATAATTCCATTATCTTTCTATCTAGACGGAGATACAAGCAATTCAGCATTCATGTTATTTTAAATGTGGTTTATAGCTAAAGGATGGTTGCTGGTAGAATCTAAAAGAAACCATTTTATGAAGGTCACTTTTCTTAGAGAAGCATAATAAAGATGTTATTACAATCTTTGTATATTCTGAATGTCAGGCAAAAACTAGGTTTGGATCCTTGGGCTTGACCCACATGTGGGTAACAGATACCATTTTTCCAACAAGCTGAGCATATTTCTTCCCTGGTTATGCTCCCCCACCTCCATGGCAGACGTGAGGAGGAGGAGGAGAAGGGACCAAGAAAAGAGGCAGAGAGATGTTCTAAGCAGAGCAAAAGCAGACAGCATAATGCCTGCGAGGGGTCAGCGCGGCCCACTGCGGCGCGGGTGCAAGGCTCAAGCCCTCTCAGCCAGTCAGTTACTATTACTTACGGTCATCATTTGGCAGTGACGTGTACAATGTGTCTTTTTTGGCAAGGACTTGAGGACATGTTAGAAAGAGATTTATTCATCCTTTCAGTGGATTATTACGGCTCTTAAAAATGTTTTTGAAGAAGGTTTAATAAAATGAAAAAACAAACATATGTTCAATGATAAAAGTGTGTTATGAAGTTTCATTTGATCATCTATATGCAGTAACATACAACCCAATATGTAAAAGGCTGGAAGGAGTACAGCAAAATGTTATTGATTATACCTGGGTGGTGGGACGTATGAGTAATTTTATTTTCTTTTTTCTACTTATTTACAGCTTCTAAATTTTCTGTTGCACATGTATTAGTTTTATAATCAGTTTTTTAAAGTCTAAAAAAACTAAAGCATGAAAAGGAAACTAAGCTTTATGTACTTCAGTTGTCACAATATCTCCATTACGGTTTCCACTTTCCTTTTTTAATGAATCTCTAAGTAATAGGGATTGCTGCTTTTCATTAAGAAGTGAAAAGCGGTAAAGGAATTTCCCAACAATAAATATCCTGCTTGGATCACAAGGATCCATATGAGGCCAGCATACACTATGGCTTTGTAAAGAGTAAGCTTTACCATAAAAGTTGTGACTGAAATTGGCCCCTTACGACCTTTTAGGAAGGTCTCCCAGGTTACCAGGTACTGTGTGTGGTCTGCTGGAACTTTGCTCAAACCATATTTATAACGCGGAGGTATGATGTTTTTTCAGGATGAAGGTGAAAAGCAGGGGAAGCACCAGCTTACTGGTCTCCTTCGCGGCAGTCTGCCTGGTGGCCGTCCCCAGGGGCAGGGCCTGTCCTCGCCGCTGTGCCTGTTACGTGCCTGCAGAGGTGCACTGCACGTTTCGGTACCTGACCTCCATCCCACACAGCATCCCATCCAACGTGGAACGTATCAATCTAGGGTGCGCAGGGGCCCTTGTCTTGCTTCCTTCTCAAGGAGGGATTGATTACACTGGTGACTTGTCCTCAAAACACTTGTGACTTTGGGAGATTAACCACAATTCTTTTAACAATATTTCTCTTCTGAAATGAGTACATGAGGATCTTAAGCTTGCTGGGGCAATAAAACATTTTTTTCTGATAAACTTTTACTAAGAGAAAGTTCTTCTAGAACCCATAGTCACTCATGGTAGGCTGAGAGGCCCACAGTCACTCATGGTAGGCTGAGAGGCCCATGATGATAGAAAAGCTTCATTCTGGCTACATTTTTGCTGGATAATAATATAGCTCGTGTTAAGAATTAGCATTATGATATATCAGTAAGAGGTAACAGGACAACTGGAAGCATCCTCTTATACATACAAGATATATATGAAAACTCAGCTAGATCGTTTTTTAAGGCCCTTGGATTTTTTCTCCATAGAAACCGACTTATTTAAAAGGCTTTAAAAATGCGTAAATTAAATCTGCTAAAAGGCGACTGTATTTTAAAAGTTGATGAAAAACTGTGTGAATGCACATACAAGCAGACTTAACATCATTTATTTGACATTAGTGGGCGCCTGCTCTGGGCCAAACACAATGATGGTACCAGGGATACAATGATGAACAAGATATATTATTCATTTCTAGAAACCATAGTTAAAGGGAGAAGACAGTTGTATAATTAGTACAATTTAATAAGAACTCTAATAGAGCATACGAAGTGCCTTGGGAACAATCACTCATAATAATAGCTAACATAGTGTCCTGGCATTGAGCTAAGCACTCTTCATGTATGCATTCATTTAATCCTCATAACCCGTTTGAAGTAGGTTCTATTATTTGCATTTTATAGACAAGGAAACGGAGGCACAGAAAGGTTACTGATTTAACCCAGGGTCAGCCCTACTCCCAGGTACCTGAGTTCATAATGGTACCCAAAACATTTGGCTTCAGAGCCCAGGTTTCTTAACCATTACTTCATAATGATGAATTACACCTGGGAGAACAAGGGGGCCATGTTATTAGAGAATGGGCTGGGTCTTAACAGTGTTCGCAAATAGAGAGGGCTAGAGTCAAAGGCATTCCAACCTGCAGGAACAGCATATGTACAAAGGTTTGAAAATGAGAAGGGATGTGGCATTTTCCAGGAATCTGAGTAGGATGATTGTAACAGAGAGTGCAAGGGCTGGGTTGGAGGGGCTGACCTTCTGTGGCATCTGATGAATTTCAACAATATTTCAAGCATTGGATTATCTCTTTAGAGCACAAGAAATAAAAAGGGGGCGGGGAGTGAAATTCAGTGCTATGTGTGTGTGTGTTGGGTTTTGCTCTGACATTTGAACTTTAGTTGACAGACTTAGCTTATGCCTAGAATGATGTTTTTATTTCAGGTACAACAGTTTGGTTAGATTGACAGAAACGGATTTTTCTGGCCTAAATAAGTTGGAGTTACTAATGCTACACAGCAATGGCATTCACACGATCCCTCCTAAGACCTTCTCAGATTTGCAGGCCTTGCAGGTGAGACTGATGTGGGGAAGGGGCAGGTTAATGAGGTTAGATGTGCCTCCAAAAGCTACCTGTTCCTAGAAAACCCCAAAATCAACACTCTGTAAGTTCGAGGTAGACCTCAAGTGAAAATGTCAAATAACTGATTTCTTTTTAAATGCAACTGTATGTGGAAATTAGAATAATAAGAAAATTCTGATTTTCTCATACCTCAGGCTCATAGAAAGAAAAAAATTATCAATGCCCAAGGATTACTAAACCTTTAAAATTTAATCCTAAAAGGCCACTTCTAGTCATGTTCATCTGGGAATTGAATGTAGCATTCTACATAATTGCTGTCTTTACATAGAAGTTAGCTTCCTATAGAGCAATATCCTTTTAAGCTTCACTTTACTTATGCACTGCCTTATTCAAAAAATTTGTTAAAGTTACAGGGACTTCCAAGAATGCATCGAATATTGTTAAGAATTACCACTCCAGTAGGAAAGAAAGCAAAAGATAGAAGAAATCTTAGGAACAAGAACAAAGGGGATGCAGGGAACTGCAGGCTTATAAAGATCAGTATGTCTGCTGTAAGTAGGACTTGAGGCTTTTGAGAAGCTAACTCAATTTTTCAGGAAACTGAAAAATAAAACTACTGTTCAGGAAAAGAGCAACCACATCTGATTTTAAATTAGAAAAAAAAAAATGTTTCCCAAAGCTCCTCATAGAAGAGATACAGTGCAATAAAATGAAGTCAGTTCTGTCCTTAGAAAAGATAAAATGCCAGTGTGTGGTGTGAGCCTTTTCACATCACCCTAAGCCTCTGTAAAACCATAGATTTAAGTCTAGCTTTGTGATTCTGTTGGTTTGGCTTAATCAGGCTTTATTTGGAATATATATCTTCAGAGGATTAGATGGAATACATTTCGTTCATGGAATTCACACATATTTGTTTTCTTGACCAGGTTTTCCACAGATATTGATGAACACTGAGTTTGATAATATTTGGGGCAAAGCTGTTCATGTTGTCAATTTCAATTTTCTTTGCTTATTAGGGAACTTGCCATTCCAGAAAAGCATTCTCCACAGAGATGACAGATTAGGTCAAATTAGGAAAATATGATGATAAATCCTTGTTTTTGCTAGCATTTCTTTTTCTTTTCTTTTTGGGAGAAGGAGCATGTTCAGTTGGTAACTGGAGAAGGAATTGGAGAATACCCACACACTATTGAAATATTGAAAAACTTTTAATTTCAATTAAAAATCAATTAAAAATCATATTACTAATAATAGCTAAAAAATAAAAAACACCCAAATGTCCACTGACTCATAAATGGATAAACAAAATATATTACATGTATACAGTGGAATACAACTCAGTAGTAAGAAGGCATGAAGGACTGATACGTGCTACAACAGGGGTGGGTCTTGGAAATATTAGGCTAATTGGAAAAAGCCAGACACAAAAGACCACTTATTGTATCATCCATTATTTAAAATGTTGACAATAGGCAAATCCACAGAAACAAAGTAAATTAGTGGTTTTCTAGGGCTAGGAGGAGGGGGGGAATGACTGCTAATGGGTATCAGTTTTTATTTGGGGGTGATGTGTTCTAGATAGTGGAGATGGTTGCACAATCTTGTGAATATACGAAAAGCCACTGAACTGTACGCTTGAAAAAGGTGGATTTTGGGGACTTCCCTGGCGGTCCAGTGGTTAAGACTTCACCTTGCAATGCAGGGGGTGGTGCGGGTTTGATCCCTGGTCAGGGAGCTAAGAGCCCACATGCCTTGTGGCCAAAAAACCAAGACAAAAGCAGAAGCAATATTGTAACAAATTCAATAAAGACTAAAAATGGTCCACATCAAAAAAAAAAATCTTTTAAAAAAATAAATAAAAAGGTGGATTTTTATGGCATGTGAATTATATCTCAGTAAAGCCATTTTATTTATTTAATTTTAAATTTATTTATTTTTGGTTGCGTTGGGTCTTTGTTGCGGCGCTCAGGCTTCTCACTGCTGTGGCTTCTCTTACTGCAGAGCATGGGCTCTAGGCACACGGGCTTCGGTAGTTGTGGCTCGCAGGCTCTAGTGCACAGGCTCAGTAGCTGTGGCGCACGGGCTTAGTTGCTCCGCGGCATGTGGGATCTTCCCGGACCAGGAATGGAACCCATGTCCCCTGCATTGGCAGGCGGATTCTTAACCACTGCGCCACTGGGGAAGTCCAAAGCCATTTTAAATGTGAAAGATAAAATCATATTTCTTATGAAAAATTCAGGTTCAAGAAATCTTAAGTTTACTTGAAATGTCAAGATACTTTTGTAGATGGTTGAAAATTTCCATAATACGTTTTTTAAAAAGTATACCATATACAAAAATAGAATAATATAATGATTCCCAATGCAGCATCACTCAGATTTCAGTAGTTATCAACACATAACAGATCTTGTATCTCCACCCACTACTTTTCTACTTCATTGCATTGTTTTGAAACAAATCTGAGATATCATAATGTGTCATCTATAAGTACTTCAATACATATGTCAAAGTTATGGAATCTTTTAAAATGAACCATAATATCAGTATTATACCTTAAAATTATAGCAGTAATTCCTCAATATCATAAACTGTTCATGAATATTCTAATTTCCCTGATGTTCTCATACTTGATTTGCAACTGGTTTGTTTGAATTAGGATCCAAACAAGGTACACACACTGCATTGGATTAATCTCAACGTATGTTTTATTATGGATATGATTTTCCTTTTTGTGATAATTCCTTTGACAAAATAAGTGTGTTCTTTTTACTCTTAGGTCTTAAAAATGAGCTATAACAAAGTTCGAAAACTTCAGAAGGACACTTTCTATGGTCTCAGAAGCTTGACACGGTTGCATATGGACCACAACAATATCGAGTTTATAAACCCAGAGGTTTTTTATGGACTCACCTCTCTCCGACTGGTGCACTTGGAAGGGAACCAGCTCACTAAGCTTCATCCAGATACATTTGTCTCTTTGTGCTACCTCCGGATATTTAAAACATCTTTCATTAAGTACCTATACTTGTCTGATAACTTTCTGAGCTCCATCCCTCAAGAGATGGTCACCTACATGCCTGATCTGGAAAGCCTTTATCTTCATGGGAATCCCTGGACCTGTGATTGTCATTTGAAATGGTTGTCTGACTGGATACGGGAGAAGCCAGGTACCTAGACTGTTTCTTTGTCCTAATTCAATAGAAGAAATGTGCCTGGAGGTGTTTCACCAGTAAGTAGGGAGTGCCAAGGTAATTTAGCTGGAAAGAAAATGAAAGCTCAATAATAATTCAATGAGAATGAACTCTCTTGATTCATTAATGAATAATCTTTCATTAGTTCAGGTCAACTATCCAATCATCACTCCTGGCTTTTAGCAAGATTGGGAAATAAGAATGTATTGTGTGTTACTCTTCCCTACTTACCACAAGGCATAAAAGCCCTTCCCTCTTCTTATCTTCCCTTCAGTCATTCGATCGATACATATGCTTTGGAGTTCTATTCAAGGCCCTGTGCCCAGTGATGCAACTACCAAGAGCACTGTCTCTGCTCTAACTACACTTCTGGTGGGATACAGATAAGCAGACAATCAGAGTGTAAAACATGCTTTGATGGGGAAAGTAGAATTTACCAAGAAGAGGGCAAGATCCATTCAGTCACTGAGTAGTTATTGTAAACTTATTATGTATCCAAAAGTGAACAGAACTGATTAAGGTCCCTGCCTTCATGGAGCTTACATTCTTGTTGGGGAAAATGGACAAACAACTAATTGCACTATTGTTAAAATCTGATTAATCATTTCAGTTAAGTCCTTAGGTAATGACGGAAAGGAGTCCATTGATTTTGGCATCAAATGGGTGGTTGGTTACTTTGGAAAGATCGATGAGAGCTGGATTGCTGTGCAGGGGGGAGGGGGAGGCAGGGCCACAGCTGACTCTGGAGAGGTTCGGCTTGGGGCGAGGGAGGACTGGTGGCCGCCAGATGGAAATGTGCCATCACTCAGGACTCTGAGCATCAGAGAGACCTGAGCATGTTTAAGGTGAGATGAGATTGTTGAGCAGGAGAAGGTAGCAACATTGCAGGAGCAGATCATCAATGGAGCAAGTCCCCTGAGATGACTGGAGGGCAAGAGACCCAGCCACAGGGGAGGGAATTTCCTTAGGAGGTAGGAGAGAAAGCACTAGATTGGCACAGAGGCGAGTTCCTGGGTCTAGTGGAGGAGAGTAAGAAAGTTCTTATCTGATGGCTTTTCCTTCTTCGTGACATTGTAGGAGACGTGGCTGAGGAGGGTGCTAGGAAGGGGTCAAGGTTGGAAGCTTGAGAAAAGTGGGAAAAGTTTGAAGTTGCTGTGGTGAAATATATATATTGTGTGTGTGTATATATATATATATATATATATAGTGTGTGTATATATATATATAGATACACAATCGTATGTATATATGTATGTATATATATGTAGTCAGTCAATATAATTAGTCAAAAAGTGAACTACTTTAGGCCAATAGACACCACCTTTGCTCTTCAAGAGTTTGCAGTCTTGTAGGTAAGTACAATGAACACATAAAAAGGTAATAAGGCTATGGATGAAAAACATCAAAATGTTTATATTGAAGATTTAGTTCTATAGGAGCCAGAGTCGGTAAGTTACTTCTGCCTTGACTAAAATGGAGGAAAACTGTGCTGGGGCACAAAAGGTATACCGAAAGGACGGGAAGGAATAATAGGAAGCAAGCAGAAAGGTAACATATACTCAGTCTGTGTTTGACATTGTGCTCGATGGTTTCTATTTAATCCTCACAATAATCCTCAATTTACAGATGAAGAAACCGAGGCTTAGAAAAGCTGGGTATCTTGAGCCAGTCATTTAGACTCTTTTATGCATCAGTTTTCTCACCTGTAATATAGGGATAATAATAATTGGAAAAAATAATTAAAATAATACAAATAAAGTGCTTAGCACAACATATGACACAAAGTAAGCACTCAACAAACGTGAAGTATTATCATGATTTTCATTGCCACCCAGCTCACACAGCTAGAAAGTAGAAAAGTAGAAACTGAAAAGTCCAGACCTTTTTCTGTAATGTATTTGGGATGGAGAAACTGCTTTGTACATAAAAACAGATAGGAGAAGTCTCATGAAGAGGGCAGTGAACAGCCCAGTTTGCCTGGCATGGAGTCAGTAGAGACTGGCAAGGTATTTTGGTTTTTTTTAATTGAAGTAGAGTTGATTTGAATTGTGTTAGTTTCTGGTGTACAGCAAAGTGATTCAGTTATATATATATATATATATATATATCCTTTTTCATATTCTTTTCTATTAGAGTTTATTACAAGATATTGAATATTGTTCCTTGTGCTATATGGTAGGACATTGTTGTTTATTTTATATGTAGTATTGTATCTGTTAATCCCAAATGCCTAATTTATATACCCCCTTTCCCCTTTGGTAACCATGTTTGTTTTCTAAGTCTGTGGGTCTGCTTCTGTTTTGTAAATAAGTTCATTTGTGTCATATTTTAGATTATCCACATATAAGTGATATCATATGGTATTTGTCTTTCTCTGCGTTACTTTGCTTAGTATAATCTCTAGGTCCATCCATGTTGTTGCAAATGGCATTATTTCATTCTTTTTTATGGCTGAATAATATTCCATTGTGTATATATATTTACCACACCTTCTTTATCCATTCATCTGTCAACGGACATGTCTTGGCTGTTGTAAAAAGTGCTGCTATGAACATTGGGGTGCATGTACCTTTTTGAATTAGAGTTTTCTCCAGATATATGTCCAGGAGTGGGATTGCTGGATCATATGGTAACTGTTTTACATTTTTTTAAGGAATCTCCAGTATGTTTTCCATACTGGCTGCACCAATTACAACAGTGTATGTAGGAGGGTTCCTTTTTCTCTTCACCCTCTCTAGCATTTATTATTTATAGACTGTTTGGAACCCAACTGTGGGGAGTGCTGAATGCCAGACTAAATTTTTTTATTTTATCCTATCGACAAAAGGGAGATCTTACAGTGGAAGACTTGAACGCAGGGTTTCCCAATGAAATGCTTTTTAGGGATAGGGATGGCCAATCTGTGAGCAGTGGAGAGGATGGACCTGGGGAAGGGGGTGAAGTGGGAACCCAACTAGGAAGTGCTCATGGTGTTTCATGTCTGGGGAATGAGAAATTGAATTATGAGGTGACCACACCTGAAAGTAGCTTCACAGATACCTAACAGGCAGTAGGGACTGAGCGGGGGTTTCCCAATACTTTCTAATGCTGTGGAGAAATAAAGGAGAATGAGAAATGAGAAAGAATTGCTGGATTTTCATGTGGTTGCTAGCTGGACTACAGGGAGAGGATGGTGAGCAAATGGGGAAACTCATCTGAGAAAGGTAGAAGTGAAAGAAGAAATAAGATTTTGCCCATAGGGAGAAGTGATTCTGTGCTCAGTTCCTATAAAGTGTTAAACCTCTTGCCATTTTGCTAGTTACATGCTCTGGTAATAAAATCAGGCTGATATATATGGTTAGCAGCTAACATTTCATCAGGTGGAGTATACCACTGACTGTTAGATATCCAGTTATTTTACATACTAAAGAATTTTTTAAATGACCTAATAGAGCCCAGGAATTGCCAAACTAGAGCCCACAGGCCAATTCCAGCCCTGTACAATCTTTCGTAAGTAGAGTTTTATTGGAACACAGTCATGCCCAGTTCTTGACATATCATCTACGGCTGCTTTGGTGCTATGGTGGCAGAGTCGAGCCATTTTATCAGAGACCTCTGGTCCACAAAATGTAAAATCTTCACTGTCTGGCCCTTTACATAAAAAGTTTGCTGACCCTGGCCTAGAGAACAAAGCCCAAGCTAGTTGGCCCATCATGCCAGGTCTTCCCAGCATGCTCCTTGCTGGTTCTCAGCCTCGTCTCCTTCCTTTCCAGCTCTCATTCCAGACACACTGCACACTGTTTTACCACCTCATACCTGCTCCTGCCCTGTTGTCTGGAGCACTTTTCTGCCTGATGGGCTCCCAGCCACAAACTGCTCAGCACTCATCCCTACTAGGAAGGAGTGTTGCCTTTTCCTATGTCTAATTTATCTATCTCTATCCCCTAGAAAGTGCCTAGAACATAGTACTCAGTTTTTGTTAAGATTTTATCAATTAACTAGCCATTTGGATGGTGAATACAACTGAGTCCACCAGCCACCTGTGGTCTTTTTTTAAATTGGACTATAGTTGTTTTACAAGGTTGTGTTAGTTTCAAGTGTACAGCAAAGTGATTCAGTTATATGTATACATATACCTATTCTTTTTCAAATTATTTTCCCATTTAGGTTATTACAGAATATTCAGCATAGTTCCCTGTGCTACACAGTAGGTCCTTGTTGGTTATGTACTTTATATACAGTAGTATGTATATGTCAATCCCAAACTCCCAATTTATCTCTCCACCCCACCTTTCAGCTTTGGTAACCATAGTTTGTTTTCTATGTCTGTGGGTCTGTTTCTGTTTGGTAAATAAGTTCATCTGTATCATTTTTTTTAGATTCTGCATATAAATGATAACATATTTGTCTTTCTCTGTCTGACTTACTTCACTTAGTATTATACTCTCCATGTACATCCATCTTGCTGCAAATGGCATTATTTCATTCTTTTCAATGGCTGAGTATTATTCCATTGTATATATGTACCACATATTCTTTATCCATTCATCTGTCAATGGATATTTAGGTTGCTTCCATGTCTTCCCACCAACAATGTAGGAGTGTTCCCTTTTCTCCACACCCTCTCCGGCATTTATTGTTTGTAGACTTTTTGATGATGGCCATTCTGACTGGTGTGAGGTGATATCTCATTGTAGTTTTGATTTGCATTTCTCTAATGATTAGCGATATTGAGCATCTTTTCATGTGCCTCTTGGCCATCTGTATGTCTTCTTTGGGGAAATGTCTATTTAGGTCTTCTGCCCATTTTTTGTTTTATTGGGTTTGTTTTTTTGATATTGAGCTACATGAGCTGTTTGTAAATTTTGTAAAGATTAACCCCTTATCAGTCTCATCATTTGCAAATATTTTCTCTCATTCTGTGGGTTGTCTTTTTGTTTATGGTTTCCTTTGCTGTGCAAAAGCTTTTGAGTTTAATTAGGTCCCATTTGTTTACTTTTGTTTTTATTTTCATTACTCTAGGAGATGGATCCAAAAAGATATTGCCGAGATTTATGTCAAAGAATGTTCTGCCTATGTTTTCCTCTATTGAGTTTTATAGTACCCAGTCTTATGTTTAGGTCTTTAATCCACTTTATTTTTGTGTATGGTGTTAGAGAGTGTTCTAATTTCATTCTTTTACATGTAGCTGTCCAGTTTTTCCAGAACCATTTATTGAAGAGACTGTCTTTTTTCTCCATTATATAGTCTTGCCTCCTTTGTCATAGATTAATTGACCACAGGTGCATGGGTTTATTTCTGGGCTTTCTTTCCTGTTCCATTGATGTTTTATGTTCTGTGCCAGTACCATACTGTTTTCATGACTGTGGCTTTGCAGTATAGTCTGAAGTCAGGGATCCTCATTCCTCCAGCTCTGTTTTTCTTCCTCAAGATTGCTTTGGCTATTTGGAGTCTTCTGTGTCTCCATACAAACTTTAAACTTTTTTTTGTTCTAGTTCTCTGAAAAATGCCATTGGTAATTTTATAGGAATTGTTATTTAATAGGGATTGCATTGAATCCATAGATTGGCTTGGCTAGTATAGTCATTTTGACAATACAGTAAGCCCCCTACATACGAACCTTCAAGTTGTGAACTTTCAAAGATTCAAACGTGCATTGAAGGCCTGATGGAATTGCAGGACCAGAGAAAGGATGAAGAGAGACAAGAGGAAGAAGAAGTAACTGAAGAACCAAAGAGATTCACAGTGCAGGAGATGGCAAGGGGATTTTATTTATTTGAGGAGACACTGTTAGTTTTTGAGGCACAGGATCTGAATGTAGAATGGTACACGAAGGTTGCAGCAGCCATTCAGGATGCAATCCAGTGCTACCATTATCATCTATGATGAGAAAAAAAGAGCTACTACCCAGACATCACTGGATCGTTTGTTTCAATAGGGTAGATAGAATTGAATCCAGCAAGGAGCCAGAACCTGTGCCATCAGTGTCAAGCATGAGTGAAATTGCAGCTTGCCCTCTATACTATTGCTGACGATCCTTCAGCTCTACCATCTCCCACCTCCTCTTCCTCCTCCAGTCAGTAACTCTTCTTGCCTGTTCACTCAATGCCAGCCCCTGTATGCCAGCTGTTGTACTACACTATTGTGCTTTTCAAGGTACTGTATTGTAAAATTAAAAATGTTTTATTTTTTGTGTTTGTTTGTTTTTTTATGTATTATTTGTGTGAAAAGTATTATAAACCTATTACAGTACAGTACTATATAGCCGATTGTGTCAGTTGGGTACCTAGGCTAACTTCGTTGGACTCATGAACTGGATTTATGAACACGCTCTTGGAATGGAACTCGTTCGTATGTAGGGGACCTACTGTATTGATTCTTCCAATCCAAGAACATGGTATATTTTTCCATCTGTTTGTGCCATCTTCCATTTCTTTTATCAGCATCTTATAGTTTTTGGAGTACAGTTCTTTTGCCTCCTTAGGTAGGTTTATCCCTAGGTATTTTATTCTTCTTGATGCGATGGTAAATCCGATTGTTTCTTTAATTTTTCTTTCTGATTTTTCATTGTTAGTGTATAGAAGTGCAACAGATTTCTGAGTATTAATTTTGTATCCTGCAACTTTACTGAATTCATTGATGAGCTCTAGTGTTTTCTGGTAGCACCCTTAGGATTTTCTATGTATAGTATCAAGTCATCAGTAAACAGTGACAGTTTTAACTTTTCCAATTTGGATTCCTTTTATTTATTTTTCTTCTCTGATTTCCATGGCTAAGACTTCCAAAACTATGTTGAATAAAAGTGGCGAGAGTGGACATCCTTGTCTTGTTCCTGATCTTAGAGAAAATGCTTTCAGCTTTTCACCATTGAGTATGATGTTGGCTGTAGGTTTGTCATATATGGCCTTTATTATGTTGAGGTATGTTCCCTCTGTGCCCACTTTCTAAAGAGTTTTCACCATAAATCGGTGTTCAATTTTGTCAAAAGCTTTTTCTGAATGTATTGAGATGATCATATGGTTTTTATTCTTCAATTTGTTAATGTGATGTATCACACTGATTGATTTGCAGATATTGAAAAAATCCTTGCATCCCTGGGATATATCCCACTTGATCGTGGTGAATGATCCTTTTAATGAATTGTAGGATTCAGTTTGCTAGTATTTTTTTGAGGATTTTTCCATCTATGTTCATCAGTGATATTGGTCTGTAATTTTCTTTTTTCTTTTTTTTTTTGTGGTATCCTTGTATGATTCAGGGTGATGGGGGCTTCATAGAATGAGTTTGGGAGTTCCTGTTCCTATGCGATTTTTTGGAAGAGTTTGAAAAGGACAGGTGTTAACTCTTCTCTAAATGTTTGATAGAATTTGCCTGTGAAGCCATCTGGTCATGGACTTTTGTTTGTTGGGAGTTTTTAAATTACAATTTTAGTACTCGTGATTGGTCTGTTCATATTTTCTATTTCTTCCTGGTCAGTCTTGGTAGATTGTATCCTTCTAAGAATTTGTCCATTTCTTCTAGGTTGTCCATTTTATTGGCATATAGTTGCTTGTATTGATAGTAGTCTGTTAGGAGCCTTTGCATTTCTGTGGTGTCCATTGTAACTTTTCGCTTTTCATTTCTAATTTTATTGATTTGAGTCCTCTCCCTTTTTTTCTTGATGAGACTGGCTAAAGGTTTATCAATTTTGTCTATCTTTTCAAAGAACTGACTTTGTTCCATTGATCTTTTCTATTGTTTTCTTCATCTCTATTTCATTTATTTCTGCTCTGATCTTTTTTTAAAAAATTTACTAGTGTTGTTTTTTTTTCTGACTTACTTCACTCTGTATGACAGTCTCTAGATCCATCCATGTCTCTACAAATGACCCAATTTCGTTCCTTTTTACGGCTGAGTAATATTCCATTGTATATATGTACCACATCTTCTTTATCCATTTGTCTGTCCATGGGCATTTAGGTTGCTTCCATGACCTGGCTATTGCAAATAGTGCTGCAATGAACATTGGGGTGCATGTGTCTTTTTGAACTGTGGTTTTCTCTGGGTATATGCCCCGTAGTGGGATTGCTGAGTCATATGGTAATTCTACTTTAGTTTTTAAAGGAATCTCCATACTGTTCTCCATAATGGCTGTATCAATTTACATTCCCACCAACAGTGCAAGAGGGTTCCCTTTTCTCCACACCCTCTCCAGCATTTGTTGTTTATAGATTTTCTGATGATGCCCATTCTAACTGGTGTGAGGTGATAGTCCAGCCATGGCTAGGACTTCCGAAACTATGTTGAATAATAGTGGTGAGAGTGGACATCTTTGTCTTGTTCCTGATCTTAGAGGAAATGCTTTTAGTTTTTCACCATTGAGAATGATGTTTGCTGTGGGTTTGTCGTATATGGCCTTTATTATGTTGAGGTAGGACTCTCTATGCCCACTTTCTGGAGAGTTTATCATAAATGGGTGTTGAATTTTGTCAAAAGCTTTTTCTGCATCTTTTGAGATGATCATATGGTTTTTATTCTTCAGTT
>NC_041214.2:17387333-17387642 GCF_002837175.3 Physeter macrocephalus
GGAAGAGTTTGAAAAGGATGGGTGTTAGCTCTTCTCTAAATGTTTGACAGAATTCACCTGTGAAGCCATCTGGTCCTGAACTTTTGTTTGTTGGAAGATTTTGTGTGTGTGTGTGTGTGTGTGGTACGTGGGCCTCTCACTGCTGTGGCCTCCCCTGCCTTGGAGCATAGGCTCTGGACGCGCAGGCCAGTGGCCATGGCTCACGGGCCCAGCCGCTCCGCGGCATGCGGGATCCTCCTGGACTGGGGCACAAATCCGCGTCCCCTGCATCGGCAGGCGGACTCTCAACCACTGCGCCACCAGGGAAGC
>NC_041214.2:17387692-17388438 GCF_002837175.3 Physeter macrocephalus
CTAAGAATTTGTCCATTTCTTCCAGGTTGTCCATTTGATTGGCATATAGTTGCTTGTAGTAGTCTCTTAGGATGCTTTGTATTCATGCAGTGTCTGTGGTAACTTCTCCTTTTTCATTTCTAAGTTTATTGATTTGAGTATTTCCTCTTTGATTTCTTCAGTGATCTCTTGGTTATTTAGTAACGCACTGTTAGGCTCCATGTGTTTGTGTCTTTTATGTTTTCTTCCCTGAAATTGATTTCTAATCTCATAGCGTTGTGGTCAGAAAAGATGCTTGATATCATTTCAATTTTCTTAAATTTACTGAGGCTAGACTTGTGGCCCAAGATGTGATCTATCCTGGAGAACGTTCCGTGCGCAGTTGAGAGGAAAGTGTAATCTGCTGCTTTTGGATGGAATGTCCTATAAATATCAATTAAATCTATCTGGTCTATTGTGCCATTTAAAGCTGTGTTTCCTTATTAATTTTCTGTTTGGATAATCTGTTGATTTGTGTAAGTGAGGTGTTAAAGTCCCCCACTATTGTTGTGTTACTGTCGATTTCCTCTTTTAGATCTGTTAGCAGTTGCCTTATGTATTGAGGTGCTCCTATGTTGGGTGCATATATATTTTTAATTGTTATATCTTCTTCCTGGATTGATCCCTTGATCATTATATACTGTCCTTCCTTGTCTCTTGTAACATTATTTATTTTAAAGTCTATGTTATCTGATATGAGTATTGCTACTCCAGCTTTCTTTTGATTT
>NC_041214.2:17389178-17400370 GCF_002837175.3 Physeter macrocephalus
T
The DNA here is from genome assembly GCF_002837175.3 of Physeter macrocephalus. NCBI lineage: Eukaryota > Metazoa > Chordata > Mammalia > Artiodactyla > Physeteridae > Physeter > Physeter macrocephalus. The sequence continues at coordinate 17,389,180 of NC_041214.2, forward strand.
TTTTTTGCGGTATGCGGGCCTCTCACTGTTGTGGCCTCTCCTGTTGCGGAGCACAGGCTCCAGATGCGCAGGCTTAGCGGCCATGGCTCACAGGCCCAGCCGCTCTGCGGCTTCCCAGACCGGGGCACGAACCCGCATCTCCTGCATCGGCAGGCGGACTCTCAACCATTGCGCCACCAGGGAAGCCCTCAATAATTTTTCTTTGTCTTTATTTTTTGCCAGTTTGATTACTATGTTTCTTGGCGTGTTTCTCCTTGGGTTTATCCTGTATGGGACTCTCTGCACTTCCTGGACTTGGGTGGCTATTTCCTTTCCCATGTTAGGGAAGTTTTCGACTATAATCTCTTCAAATATTTTCTCGGGTCCTTTCTCTCTCTCTTCTTCTTCTGGGACCCCTGTAATGCGAATGTTGTTGTGTTTAATGTTGTCCTGGGGTCTCTTAGGCTGTCTTCATTTCTTTTCATTCTTTTTTCTTTATTTTTCTTTATTCTGTTTCGTGGCAGTGAATTCCACCATTCTGTCTTCCAGGTCACTTATACGTTTTCTGCCTCAGTTATTCTGCTATCGATTCCTTCTAGTGTTTTTTCATTTCAGTTATTGTATTGTTCATCTCTGTTTGTTTGTTCCTTAATTCTTCTAGGTCTTTGTTAAACATTTTTCGCATCTTCTCGATCTTTGCCTTCATTCTTTTTCCGAGGTCCTGGATCATCTTCACTATCATTATTCTGAACATTTATTTCTGCTCTGATCTTTATGATTTCTTTCCTTCTACTAACTTTGGGTTTTGTTTGTTCTTCTTTCTCTAGTTGCTTTAGGTGTAAGGTTAGGTTTTTTTATTTGGGATTTTTCTTGTTTCCTAAGATTGTATTGCTATAAACGTCCCTCTTAGAACTGCTTTTGCTGCATCCTATAAGTTTTGGATCATTGTACTTTTGTTTTAATTTGTCTCTAGGTGTTTTTGATTTCCTCTTTGATTTCTTCAGTGATCCATTGGTTTTTTTAGTAGCATATTGTTTAGCCTCCAGCTGTTTGTGTTTTTTACATTTTTTTCTTGTCGTCGATTTCTAATCTCATAGTGTTGTGGGTGGAAAAGATACTTGATACTGTTTCAATTTCCTTAAATGTACCGAGGCTTGCTTTGTGGCCCAGCATGTGATCAGTCCTGGAGAATGTTCCATGTGCACTTGAGAGGAATGTGTATTCTGCCATTTTCGGATGGAATGCTTTATAAATATCAGTTAAGTCCATCTGGTCTAATGTGTCATTTAAGGCCTGTGTTTCCTTATTGATTTTCTGTCTGAATGATCTGTCCATTGATGAAAGTGGGGTGTTAAATTCCCCCACTATTACTGTTATATATATTCATTCATTGTATATAATTAGCCAAACCCATTAGTGCTAACATTTCTTGGTCGTGTCTAAACAATCAAGTGTTCTCCTTTGACTGAGATACCTTAATGATCATTCTGTGAGACTCATGAGTCAGTCACATCAACTTCTGCTTTGACATTTTTTCCATCTATTCTAAGAGATTGACAGTTTCTCATACCTTCAGTTGCCTCACTTGGCAGTCCTTTTGCACATATCTCAGTAGTTAAATGTAACACAGCTTCATCCATTTTTGGGTATCCTCCATTCTTAGGTTCCACAAAACTCTAGGTGCTGCTTTTCTAGGAAATATGGGTTTGTGGCCATTTCTCTGACAAACATTTCACAAATATTAAATTTATGTCCTGCTTCTGTTTCCAGGCCTTTCTATATGCATAATAACTTCTTATTGTAATGCCAAGCATAGTGTTATCTTAATAGAATCCTTTTAAGTGGCAAACAATATACGTAATACCAACAGTGCATGTAACTCGAAGAGAAAACAATATATGTAAATATCAACAGCTATAATAGTACTTGTGTGTGTGCAAGCAGTGGTAGCTATATCAAGACTGCCAGCTGGTCAGCTGCTACTGTAAAACACCTTCAGTTGTAAGACACATCTCAATTTATAAGCTAAAATGTGGAAGAAATGTGGTCTTAGAATTAGGCTGCCCTTCCTTCCTTCCTTCTTGTAATCTTTCCTGACCATCCCTTTGCCAGGGTTGGGACACACAGATCAACAAGTAATGGGCTTACAGTCTTGTGGGAAGACAGACAACTAGACAAGTCTTTCTACTAGTGGGCAAAGAGGGCTATGATAGGAGAAGTGGAAGGTACCAGGAGAACAAAAAGAAGAGAGCCCACCCAGAAGTAGCACTCTTCTGGCTGGGTAATGAAGGAGGTAAGTAGTTAGGCAGTGATGGAAGAGGGCCTATCAGACAGCAAGTGTACTGGAAGTAGGAGGAACAACATATGCCTGAGCTTGATAGGGCGTGGCAGAATTGAGGAATGGAAAGCGTTTCTGTGTGAATGGAACTGAGTGTGGTGGAGAGAATGTAAATGACATGATCAGATTTGCAACTGAAGTAAAATACCTGATGTCCAGGGCCAAGCAATAATCAAACCAAGATGGGATCATAATTCTGTGATGAGGTTTAATTAAGCCAGAAGTCTGCCATGTTTTTTGCTATAGCAGGGTTTGAGCCCAGGGTACTGGGAAGTAGGTAAAAGGTCACAGCTGTTGGTAAGTGGGTGGTTGAGAAGAGCCTCTTATGAGTGCTCAAAGAGGTTTGCAGGCTTGCCATGCTACCTCATCTGTGTAAGTGAGGACTTTAAATTTTGCTGAAGAATGCTGAGTAGCCAGATATATGTGGCATTGCCTGTAACATTAAAGTACACATTGAAGGGTTTGGAGTCATTGGTCTAAGAGATTTTCTCAAGCCTTTGAGAGGAATCATGCACACACGGGAAGGTGATTTGACCCTGTCCGGCCACTCTGTCAAGTGATATCTTCTAAGAAGTACAATGCTTCTTTTAAATGCTGTGTCTAATGCATGATATGGAACAGCATGGAAGTCCCTGGCTGTATTTTGTAGGAGGTAAAACTCCATACCTCTTATCAAGTATTGCAGTGACCAGCCATTTTAAATAAGCTCACCAGAGCTGTATTTTTAAATGACCAGGTACGTGATATCTGACTACCTGAAAGAGGAGGTTTCTATGATCCGCAAAGGCTTAGGGTGGTCCAAGAGCTATAAGATTTTTCAGGCTTCTGACTTCACCAAAATGTCAGTCCTTTAATGGGCTGCTCCATTGCTTGGGCACAATGTTCCTCTCTCCCCATTAAACTTGATCCTCCTCCATTGAGTCTACCTCAGTTACCAAAGTCATACTATGTCTTCCTTCACTCTTCTTCTTAATCACCCTCTCTGTTCAACCACATCCTCACGTCTTATTGATTGGTTCTACTGACTTCATTATCTCCTGCAACCATCTTGTTGTCTCCATTCCTACTGTGGCCAAGCTAGACCACACCAAGATACCTTGTAATTCACTCATTGTTCTTTTTGGTAATGGACAGAAACTTGGGTTCTTAGTGATATCCAAGGACTTATAAATGGTAATTTATCAAACAGGTTATCATTTAAAGGACAGTGAAGGTCTCTGAGTCTTAAAACATTAAAATGGGGAAACAGAACTAAATAATAAATAAGTTAATAAAAAGCGACAAACATAAGCATAGCATTTTGTTTCCCTAGATAAGGAAACTATTTATTCAACTAATATTTACTGAGTACCAAATATATATATCAGGTACTTTATAGGCATGGGAAATATAGCAGTGAACAAGACAGACAAGATCCTTGTGCCTGTGGATATGATATTGTGGCAGGGCACATAGACAATTTGTTTTCAGAAATCAATCCAAAGACAAAAAATAAAAAAGGACAAAACACTAAAATGTCTAAATTGTTGTTTTAAATTCTAGCAAAAGCTACTTATTCAAAATGTTTAAATGTTAATTCATAAAGAAGCCACAACTGGCGATAATTCAATTGTCATTTTTTCTAGATATAATAAAATGCAAAAAAGACAGAAGTCCCTCCAGTCCTCAGCAATGTCCACGCTGCATGAACCCCAGGACCTCTAAAGGCAGGCCCTTAGTTATGGTCCCAGCTGCAGCTTTCCTGTGTGCCAAGCCAACCATTGACCCCTCCCTGAAATTGAAGAGCCTGACTATTCTGGAAGATGGTGTTTCTGTGTCCATCTCTCCCCAAGATTTCATGGCACCCTTCGGCTCCCTGACTTTGAATATGACAGACCAGTCTGGAAATGAAGCTAACATGATCTGCAGTATCCAAAAGCCCTCAGCAACATCATCCACTGCATTCACTGCAGAAAATGACTACATCATGCTAAATGCATCATTTTCAACATTTCTGGTGTGTAACATAGATTACAGTCACATTCAGCCAGTGTGGAAAGTGCTGGCTTTGTACAGTGACTCTCCTCTGCTCCTAGAAAGGAGCCACTTGCTCACTGAAACACCACAACTCTGCTACAAATATAAACAGGTGGTACTGAAGCCTGAAGACATCTTTACCAACATCGAGGCTAATCTCAGAGCAGATCCCTCTTGGTTAATGCAAGACCAAATTTCCTTGCAGCTAAACAGAATTGCCACCACACTCAGTACATTGCAGATCCAGTACTCCAGCGATGCCCAAGTCACTTTACCAAAGGCAGAGATGAAGCCAGAGAAACACAAATGGACCATGATTTCCAGGGATAACAATACTAAGCAGGAACGCACTGTTTTGGTCGGTGGGACCATTGACCTAGATTGCCGCAGCCAAGGAGACCCTCCCCCACAACTGGAGTGGCTTCTAGCTGATGGAAGTAAAGTGAGAGCCCCTTACGTTAGTGAGGATGGACGAATCCTGATAGACAAAAGTGGAAAACTGGAACTCCAGATGGCTGATAGTTTTGACACAGGCATATACCACTGCATAAGCACCAATTACGATGATGCAGATATTCTCACCTATAGGATTACCGTGGTAGAGCCCTACATAGAGTCTTATCAGGAAAATGGAGCTCATCATATAGTTTCCATTGGTGAAACACTTGACCTTCCATGCCATTCTACGGGTATCCCAGATGCCTCTGTCAGCTGGGTTCTTCCAGGAAACAGTGTGCTCCATCAGTCCTCAAGAGATAAGCAAATCCTTAACAATGGCACGTTAAGAATATTACAGGCAACTCAAAAAGACCAGGGTCATTATCGTTGTGTAGCAGCCAACCCATCAGGGATCGATATTTTAATTAACAAAGTTTCAGTCAAAATAAAAGGGCAACAGCCAGTGGAGCATAATGTAGAAACAGATGGATCTGGGTTTGATGAGCCCAATTCCATTGCTCAGCTTAAGGACCCACCAGCTGCACAACTCCCCTCATCTGCTCCAGTGAGGGCTGAGGCTGGAAAACAAGTCTCAATCACAAGTAAGAATCCTAAGCATGGGGTGTTAATAGCCCAGCAGCGTGGAGATGCAACCAACCGACGTTTCAGAGAGCACAGGAGGCAGTTCCCTCCCTCTGCCTCGAGAATTGACCCACAACACTGGGCAGCACTACTGGAGAAAGCGAAAAAGAATATTATGCCAGAGAAGCGAGAAAATACCGTAACAGAGCCACCTCCACCGGTCACCCAACTCCTGGAAATACCTGGTGAGGAAGTAGGCTCATCAGGCATGCTCCCTCCAGATGGGGAAGTTATGGTCCTGGCGACTAAAGCGCCCAGTGTTCTGGCAAGGACCGTGACTGCTGATTCCAGAAAATCATCTGATAGCCCTGTGACAAGTATAACTGCTGGCGCCCAAGTCTCCCCAATTGTGAGTCCACAGATACTACTGCCTGAAAAACCAAGAGGTTTCAAACCATCTACTACTATTAAAACTAAAGCCATGTCAAAGAATATGACCGCAACCACATCAAGCAAAATGCAAGGCACAACCAACCGAAATTTATCTACTATCTTTCCTCTACTACCTGAAGCAAGTCAATTTCAGGATGCTGAGGACAGGGAGAGAAAAAGAGAGCATTTGCAAAGTGCACCCCCAGTAACAGTGGGGGCTACTACAATCAAAGATGTCCATATCAAAATTCTGGGCAGTGCTAACAGCAAAGCTGATGTATTTGTAGGATCAGTAAATGCCACGAATAGTCATCAGACGTCTGTAATAGGAGTCAGCGAACCCTGGAGCCACCATTCCCATTCTCACGTTACTCAAAAACCTAACACCTCTAAGCTCCCTTCGGACCCATACACTGCTGTTCATTCTCAGTTACACATTCCTGGAAATAGTACATTTAACACTCCACTGTCCAGACACTCTGGAAGACGGAGGAAAATTTGGAGCAGGGGGCGAACTCCAATTTTCCGACAGCATGGACACAGCTTTGTGAGGCCAACACTCAGAGGTTCTTCTGCAGAAAGAACCACTGCATTTTCAGCCACAGAGCACAATGTGGAATGCCCATCCTGTTCTCCCAGAGAAAGACTCACCACTGCTGCAGCAGCATTGCCTTTTCCAAGGTCTTCCCCCATCACCCTCCCTGAAGCTAAAATTGCCAGAGTCATAGCAGAAGAATCTACAACTCTAGTCCACAATCCATCATTACTATTTGAGAAAAAACCAAATGTAGATGTTGAGAAAACAACACCGACAATAAAATATTTCAGTGCTGAAAGTACCCAAGCGACTCCAACTTGTGCATTTATGACTCATGCAACAAATATTAGTTACCCAAGCGTGTCTAAAGCCAGTGAAGCTAAAAGAGATTCAGTGATTGTATCGCCACTTCCAGGTCCCACCATCAAGCCACCTATGCCTACTACTATAGCCATAACAAGATTTTCAAGAAGGAAAATTCCCTGGCATCATATCTTTGTAAATAACCATATCCAAAAAGAAAAGCTGAAGAATCAGCAAAAATTTGGTTCACAAAAAAGCACAGACTTGGTGCTTCCTAAAATATCTCCTGCTTTACCCACAGATAAAGTTTCCCCCTTCCATTTCACAACACTCTCAGCAAGTGTGATGCAAATTCCATCCGTAACATCAGCTACAACTCACCACAGTACCACTAAAACACACAGTCGTCTAAGTCTCCCAACAATGAAGGAGCTGCCCTTCCCACCTGTTTACCCTACACCTCCTAGTAGCTCAAGCAAAGAATCAAGTACAGATTTCATATCACTGCAAACAGCCATGCTGACAGCTACTCCTATTGCCCCTGCATCTAACGTTATCAGCAAAGCCCAAATAGCCAGACCCAGGGCACGAAAAGTACAAAGAATAAAGAAGCCTCAAAAGAATAGAAATGACCCAAATAACTCTCCCAGCCAGATTTCTGGCTTCATTACACCCACCACTGTGACACTGCCTGTTCTAACAGCAGCTGAAACTTCAACCAAACCCAGCGTGTCTGCTGTCACTCATTCTCTTCTAGAAAACATAAAAGAAATTTCAAGCACAATTGGTCTTCATCCAAGAACCTTTAATCTGACAGATGTACTTGAAGAACCACCCCAGAAGAGGAGTCAGACTTTGCAGAGCACAGCCGCTTCTGAAACCGCTTTGTCTAGCGAACTACACCAGAGCGCCACCACTAGGAACACAGTCCTTAGACACTCAACCGTGCCACCCTTCCTGAGCGCTGGTGCCACTCCAATGCCAATTCCTACCTCCCCTCCGTTGAGTAACCAAAGTGCAGTTGCTGACAATATGGCAACTCCCATTGTCAGGGTGATGACAAGTAAAATGGTCAAGTCACATGAGCCCTCAAAGCACAATGCGCATCCACAGCGATTAGCGGTAACATCTCCCCAGACTCACCCAAATGCCAAGTTCACAATTGGAATCACCCACTTTATCTACTCCAATCTGTTACGTTCGACTTCTATGCCAGCACTAACAACAGCTAAATCACAGAATTCTAAGTTGACTCCCTCTCCCTGGTCAGAAAACCACTTTTGGCACAAGTCACACCCAGAACTGGCTGAAAAGGTCAAAAAGCCAGTAGTGAGCATACGGCCCACTCCAGATCTGCCAGAGGACACCATTCACGCTTCAAATTGGGATATACAGAAGAAGGCAAAGAAAAGTAACTTCGATAAGACACCAATTCAAAAAATAACAACTTCCAAATTCCTTCCCTTTGATTCTTTATCTAGGAATATATCTGAAAGGCCCAGAATAGTTGGAGGAAGAGCGGCAAGTTTTACTGTTCCAGCTAACTCAGACGCCTTTCTTCCTTGTGAAGCTGCTGGGAATCCCATGCCTACTATCCACTGGACCAGAGTCTCATCAGGTACTTGAAACTGTTTCTTTATGCTTCAGCTTCTGCAGTTACAAAGCAAGGAAAACATTGTTATGTTTCAGGGTTATGTATCCAAATAATCAACATCAACATCAGATTTCTCCAAGACTCAAACAATTAATATCCTTATTTGATATATGCATGGCTTTTTGCGCATTAGAAGGTTTTAAAACATATGTTAAGACCATTTTTTGGAAATGCTTTGAAAGCAGATCCAAAGAAGTTGTGCACGGTCATTGTGTTGAAGCATCTGGCTTTTACATTAAAATTAGGGTTTAAAAGAAAAATCCAGAAATAACTTTAGTAATCTGAAGACTAGGTGTCTTAATTTTAAATATATTTTTTCCCAGTAGCCTAACAAAAAGAGAGCTTTCCTCTTGAGACTTCCACGTGAGCAATTGATGTTTACTGTCTAAACTTTGATGACCTATGGCTATAAATTTCTTTCTTCTTTGATGACCTATGGCTATAAATTTCTTTCTTCTTATCAGGACTTGATTTGTCTAAAAGGAAACAGAATAGCAGGTTCCAGGTGCTCCCCAATGGCACCCTGTCCATACAGAGGGTGGACATTCAGGACCGTGGACAGTACCTGTGCTCAGCCTCCAATCCATTTGGCACAGACCACCTTCATGTCACCTTGTCCGTGGTTTCCTATCCCCCCAGGATCCTGGAGAGACATACTAAGGAGATCACAGTCCATTCCGGAAGCACAGTGGAACTGAAGTGCAGAGCTGAAGGCAGGCCCAGCCCTACAATTACCTGGATTCTTGCAAACCAAACAGTGGTCTCTGAACCATCCGAGGGGAACAGGCAGGCCCTGGTGACATCTGACGGAACGCTGGTCATCCACAATCTCAGCATTTATGACAGGGGCTTTTACAAATGTGTGGCCAGCAACCCCGTGGGCCAGGATGCACTGCTGGTCAAAATACAAGTTATTGCGGCCCCACCTGTTATTCTAGAACAAAAGAGGCAAGTTATTGCAGGGACTTGGGGTGAAAGTTTGAAACTGCCCTGTACTGCAAAAGGAACTCCTCAGCCCGGTGTTCACTGGGTCCTCTCCGATGGCACCGAAGTGAAACCATTACAGTTCATCAATTCCAAGTTCTTATTTTCAGATGGAACTCTGTTTATAAGAAACATAGCCTCTTCAGACCAGGGCACTTATGAATGCATTGCGACCAGCTCCACTGGCTCAGAGAGAAGGGTGGTAATTCTTACAGTGGAAGAACAAGAGACCATCCCCAGGATAGAATTTGCATCCCAGAAATGGACGGAGGTGAATCTGGGGGGCAAATTACTACTGAACTGCTCAGCCGTTGGGGAGCCGAAACCGAAAATAATCTGGAGGCTACCATCCAAGGCTGTCGTCGACCAGTGGCACAGGTAAACCATACCTTTCTGTTGAGATTATCTTCTTTATTTAGCCGTATAACTTCTGAAGTGGTAAAAGGGGTAGAGCCAGAGTAGCAGCAGTGTTAGAGAGCACACAGACTCTGCACAGAAAAGAAACTCGCTCTAAAGAAAACCTAATCGTTTTGATGCTAATACAAAATAATACAAATTATATAAAAACCAAGTTTCTTACATGCCATAACCTAAGGGCCAGCTTCTTCCTGAGTTTATATAGTTAAAAAGAAGGATAAAAAATCTCATTTGCTTCCATACTTGTGACACTTTTAAAATGGTACCTGTGTAAATGTATTTATAATTTTTCTATCCAAAAATAAGAGGGAATGTTGTAAAGCAACCAAGTTCTGGAGAGATGCACTTCATTATTTCACTCTTCAGAGTCTCCTGGTAAAGCATTTTCAATTTTAGTGCAATCTATACTTAATTTATTCTACCCTAAAACTGCAAAGCACTTTATGAAAGTCACAACATTAAGGCCTTCACAAAGTGAAATGTATTCAGGACCTCCAATCACTCTGACGGTGTCAGACACATATATACACATACACACTTTCTCTAATGTTTCCTGTTACAGGCATATTAATAGTGATTTTTAACTGTTTTCTGTACAGATTAAATCTCTTTGAAAAATAAGTTCATGAGTTAATTTTTGCCATTTACATGACTTCATACAATGATGTTTCATAATATGACAAAAGATGGGAATGAACATTTCCATCTTATATGTTTGTTTTTTATAGATCCTTATCGGAGTATAACTGCTTCACAATACTGTGTTACTTTCTGTTGCACAACAAAGCAAATGAGCCACATGCATACACATGTCTCCATATCTGCTTCACAATACTGTGTTACTTTCTGTTGCACAACAAAGCAAATGAGCCACATGCATACACATGTCCCCATATCCCCTCCCTCTTGTGTCTCCCTCCCACCCTCCCTATCCCATCCCTCTAGGTGGTCACAAAGCACCAAGCTGATCTCCCTGTGCTATGCAGCTGCTTCCCACCAGCCAACTATTTTATGTTTGGTAGTGAATATATGTTAATGTTGCTCTCACTTCGCCCCAGCTTCGTCCTCCCGCGCCATGTCCTCAAGTCCATTTTCTATGTCTATCTCTTTATTCCTTCCCTGCAACTAGGTTCATCAGTACCATTTTTTTTAGACCCCATATATATGCATTAGCATATGGTATTTTTCTCTTTCTGACTTACTTCACTCTGTATGACAGACTGTAGGTCCATCCACCTCACTCCAAATAACTCAGTTTTGTTTCTTTTTATGGCTCAGTAATATTCCATTGTATATATTTGCCACATCTTCTTTATCCACTCATCTGTCGATAGACATTGAGGTTGGTTCCATGTCCTGGCTATTGTAAATAGTGCTGCAATGAACATTGTGGTACATGACTCTTTTATTTTTAACATCTTTTTTGTAGTATAGTTGCTTTACAATGGTGTGTTAGTTTCTGCTTTACAACAAAGTGAATCAGTTATACATATACATATGTTCCCATATC
>NC_041214.2:17400753-17402148 GCF_002837175.3 Physeter macrocephalus
CTCCATACTGTTCTCCATAGTGGCTGTATCAATTTACATTATTCCCACCAGCAGTGCAAGAGGGTTCCCTTTTCTCCACACCCTCTCCAGCATTTATTGTTTCTAGAGTTTTTGATGATGGCCAATCTGACCGGTGTGAGATGATATCTCATTGTCGTTTTGATTTGCATTTCTCTAATGATTAATGATGTTGAGCATTCTTTCATGTGTTTGTTGGCGATCTGTATATCTTCTTTGGAGAAATGTCTATTTAGTTCTTCTGCCCATTTTTGGATTGGGTTGTTTGTTTTTTTGTTATTGAGCTGCAAGAGTTGCTTATAAATTTTGGATATTAGTCCTTTGTCAGTTGCTTCGTTTGCAAATATTTTCTCCCATTCTGAGGGTTGTCTTTTGGTCTTGTTTATGGTATCCTTTGCTGTGCAAAAGCTTTTAAGTTTCATTAGGTCCCATTTGTTTTTTTTTGTTTTTATTTGCATTTCTCTAGGAGATGGGTCCAACAGGATCCTGCTGTGATTTATGCCATAGAGTGTTCTGCCTATGTTTTCCTCTAAGAGTTTGATAGTGTCTGGCCTTACATTTAGGTCTTTCACCCATTTTGAGTTTATTTTTGTGTGTGGTGTTAGGGAGTGTTCTAATTTCATACTTTTACATGTAGCTGTCCAGTTTTCCCAGCACCACTTATTGAAGAGGCTGTCTTTTCTCCACTGTATATCCTTCCCTCCTTTATCAAAGATAAGGTGACCATATGTGTGTGGGTTTATCTCTGGGCTTTCTATCCTGTTCCATTGATCTATATTTCTGTTTTTGTGCCAGTACCATACTGTCTTGATTACTGTAGCTTTGTAGTATAGTCTGAAGTCCGGGAGACTGATTCCTCCAGCTCTATTTTTCGTTCTCAAGATTGCTTTGACAATTCGGGGTCTTTCGTGTTTCCATAACAATTGTGAAATTTTTTGTTCTAACTCTGTAAAAAATGCCAGTGGTAGTTTGATAGAGATTGCATTGAATCTATAGATTGCTTTGGGTAGTACAGTCATTTTCACAATGTTGATTCTTCCAATCCAAGAACATGGTATATCTCTCCATCTATTTGTATCATCTTTAATGTCTTTCATCAGTGTCTTGTAATTTTCTGCATACAGGTCTTTTGTCTCCTTAGGTAGGTTTATTCCTATTTTATTCTTTTTGTTGCAATGGTAAATGGGAGTGTTTTCTTAATTTCACTCTCAGATTTTTCATCATTAGTGTATAAGAATGGCAGAGATTTCTGTGCATTAATTTTGTATCCTGCTACTTTATCAAATTCATTAATTGACTCTAGTAGTTTTCTGGTAGCATCCTTAGGATTCTGTATAGTATCATGTCATCTGCAAACAGTGACAGCTTTACTTCTTC
>NC_041214.2:17403409-17405826 GCF_002837175.3 Physeter macrocephalus
TTGCTATAAACTTCCCTCTTAGAACTGCTTTTGCTGCATCCCATAGGTTTTGGGTCGTCGTGTCTCCATTGTCATTTTTTTCTAAGTATTTTTAAATTTCCACTTTGATTTCTTCAGTGATCACTTTGTTTTTAAGTAGTGTATTGTTTAGTCTCCATGTGTTTGTATTTATTAAGTCCGTCTTGTTTAATGTATCATTTAAAACTTGTGTTTCCTTATTTGTTTTCTGTTTGGATGATCTGTCCATTGGTGTAAAGGGGGTGTTAAAGTCCCCTACTATGGTTGTGTTACTGTCAATTTCCCCTTTTATGGGTCTTGGTAGGGTTCACTCTTGGTGTTGTACATTCTGTGGATTTTGAAAAATGTATTACGGCATTTTCCACCATGATAATATCCTACAGAGTGGTTTAACTGCCCTAAAAATTCTTTGCGCTCCACTTATTCATCTTTCCCTCCCCCTAACCCCTGGCAATCACTGATCTTTCTACTGTCTCCATAGTTTTGCCTTTTCCAGAGTGTAGTTGAAACCATACAGTGTGTACTCTTTTTAGATTGGCTTCTTTCACTTAGTAGTAATGCATTTAAGTTTCCTTCCTGTTTTTTCACAGCTTGATAGCCATTACTTTTTAGTGCTGAATAACAGTCCATTGTATGAACGTACCACAGTTTATTTATTCGTTTACCTACTGAAGGACATGTCAGTTGTTTCCAATGATTTTTTTTTAAGCACCCAATTCCCTGCATTAAATACCTTCTTGCTGAAAATACCTAGAGTAGTTTTTATTTCCTGCACTTTACCCTGATATACAAGAGAAGGTGTCAATTAAGATAGATCTGTTCGTGTGGAGTAGAATTCACAACAGAATGGGCCCCAGCTCAGAAATAGGTTTACCTGACCATTGATTTTTCTAATTTATATCTTCATCATGTTAGTTAAACTCCTCAGACACCTCCACCTTGTTCTGTTCCCTATGGGAGTGAAGAGATTACTGTCACTGACTAAGCTCAACAAAGAATTCAAGGTCTAAGGTTTAGGTTCACTAACAGAACCAACATTACTGGGCTCCCCCTGACTCTGTGTCTTTGCTCCTATAGATAGTTCTCACAGTTCTAAGAGTATACTGAGTTTTTTCTCATCTCAGGGTCTTTCCACTTGTTTTAGGGATGCCCTTCCTCCAGTTCACCATATGTCTGGACCTTTCGCATCCTTCAGGTTTTAGTTCAAATGTTACCCCTTTATATAATGTAAACCCTCACTATTGTTTTCCAGGACGTCTCCCTTTTTTTCAGAGAGATATGCTTAATTCAGCCCATAAAGATCTCAAGCTTTACTTCTGATCAAGGAAAAGCTCTGCCTATATCCCACCAGTTAAACATGAGGGGCAATATAGAAGGAGAGTTTTTCCATTTTCTGTTGCTGTGTAACCAACCATCTCAAAAATTGGTGGCTTAAGACAACAATTTGTTATCAACTCTCACATTTCTATTTCCAAGATTTTGGATCATCTTTACTATCATTATTCTGAATTCTTTTTCAGGTAGACTGCCTATTTCCTCTTCATTTGTTAGGTCTGGTGGGTTTTTACCTTGCTCCTTCATCTGCTGTGTGTTCTTTCTTTTCATTTTGCTTACTGTGTTTGGGGTCTCCTTTTTGCAGGCTGCAGATTTGTAGTTTCCATTGTTTTTCGTGCCTGTCCCCAGTGGCTAAGGTTGGATCAGTGGGTTAAGTAGGTTTCCTGGTTGGGGGGACTAGTGCCTGTGTTCTGGTGGATGAGGCTGGATCTTGTCTTTCTGGTGGGCAGGTCCACGTCTGGTGGTGTGTTTTGGGGTGTTGGTAGCCTTATTATGATTTTAGGCAGCCTCTCTGCTAATGGATGGGGCTGTAGTCTTGGTTGCTAGCTGTTGGGCATAGGGTGTCCAGCACTATAGCTTGCTGGTCGTTGCGTGAAGCTGGGTCTTGGTGTTGAGATGGAGATCTCTGGGAGACTTTCGCCGTTTGATATTACGTGGAGCTGGGAGGTCTCTTGTGGACCAGTGTCCTGAAGTTGGTTCTCCCACCTCAGAGACACAGCCCAGATGCCTGGCTGGAGCGCCAAGAGCTTTTAATCCACACGGCTCAGAATAAAAGGGAGAAAAAAATAGAAAGGAAAGAAAGAAAGGAAGGAAGCAAGAAAGGAAGGAAGGAAGAAAGTAGGGAAGGAAGGGAGGAAGAAAGGAAGGATGGGAGGAAGGGAGGAAGAAAGGACGGGAGGAAGGAAGGGAGGAAGCAAGGGTGGAAGGAAGAGAGGAAGGAAGAGAGGAAGAAAGGAAGGAAGACAGGAAGGAGGGAAGAAAGGAAGAACGAAAGAAATAAAATAAAATAAAGGATAAAATAAAGTTATTAAAATAAAAAATAATTATTAAGAAGAAAAATTTTA
>NC_041214.2:17406021-17410513 GCF_002837175.3 Physeter macrocephalus
GCTGCTGGGAGAGACCTCCCCCTCTCCTCTTTGTTCGCACAGCTCCCAGGGTTCAGCTTTGGACTTGGCCCCGCCTCTGCGCGTAGGTCGTCTGAGGGAGTCTGCTCTTCGCTCAGACAGGACGGGGTTAAAGGAGCAGCTGATTCGGGGGCTCTGGCTCAGGCCGGGGTGAGGGAGGGGCACGGATGTGGCGCGAGCCCGCGGCGGCAGAGGCTGGCATGATGCTGCACCAGCCCGAGGCGCGCCGTGCGTTCTCCCGGGGAAGTTGTTGCTGGATCCCAGGACCCTGGCAGTGGCGGGCTGCACAGGCTCTGGGAGGGGAGGTGTGGAGAGTGACCTGTGCTCGCACACAGGCCTCTTAGTGGCGGCAGCAGCCCTAGCATCCCACACCCGTCTCTGGTGTCCGCGCCGACAGCCACGGCTTGCGCCTGTTTCTGGAGCTCCTTTACGGGGCACGCTTAATCCCCTGTCCTCTCGCACCAGGAAACAAAGAGCCAAGAAAAAGTCTCTTGTCTCTTCAGCTGCTCAGCGCCCGTTTCTGGAGCTCCTTTAAGTGGCGTGCTTAAACCCATCTCCTCCCTGTCTCTTTTTGAATTATGGTTTTCTCAGGGTATATGCCCAGTAGTGGGATTGCTGGGTCATATGGTAGTTCTATTTTTAGCTTTTTAAGGAACCTCCATACTGTTTTCCATAGTGGCTTCATCAGTTTATATTCCCACCAACAGTACAGGAGGGTCCCCTCTTCACCACAGCCTTTCCAGCATTTCTTGTTTGTAGAGTTTTATGATAATGGCCATTCTGACTGGTGTGAGGTGATACCTCCTTGTAGTTCTGATTTGCATTTCTCTAATAATTAGTGATGTTGAGCATCTTTTCATGTGACTCTTGGCCATCTGTATGTCTTCCTTGGTGAAATGTCTATTTAGGTCTTCCGCACATTTTTTAACTGGATTGTTTTTTTTTTGATATTGAGCTCCATGAGCTGTTTGTGTATTTTAGAGATTAAGCCTTTGTTTATTGTTTCATTTGCAAATATTTTCTCCCATTCTCAGGGTTGTCTTTTTGTCTTATGGTTTCCTTTGCTGTGCAAAAGCTTTTAAGTTTAATTAAGTCCCATTTGTTTATTTTTGTTACTTCTGTTACTCTAGCAGGTGGGTCAAAAAAGATCTTGCTGTGGTTTATGTCAAAGAGTGTTTTTCCTGTTTTCCTCTAAGAGTTTTATACTCTCTGGTCTTACATTTAAGTCTTTAATCCATTTGGGGTTTATTTTTGTGTATGGTGTTAGGTAGTATTCTAATTTCATTCTTTTACATGTAGCTGTCCACTTTTCCCAGCACCATGTATTGAAGAGGCTGTCTTTTCTCCATTGTATATTCTTGCCTCCTTTGTCATAGATTAGGGGTCCATAGGTGTGTGGGTTTATCTCTGGACTTTCTATCCTGTTCCATTGACCTATATTTCTGTTTTTGTGCTAGCACCATACTGTCTTGATTACTATAGCTTTTTGGTATAGTTTGAAGTCAGGGAGCCTGATTCCTCCCACTCCGTTTTTCTTTCTCAAGATTGCTTTGGCTATTCGGGGTTTTTTGTATTTCCATAAGAATTGTAAATTTTTTTGTTCTAATTCTGTGAAGAATGCCATTGGTAGTTTGATAGGGGTTGCATTGAATCTGTAGACTGCTTTGGGTAGTATACTCATTTTCACAATATCGATTCTTCCAATACAAGAACGTGGTATATTTCTCCATCTGTTTATATCATCTTTGATTTCTTTCATCAGTGTTTTATAGTTTTCTGAGTACAAGTCTTTTGCCTTCTTAGGCAGGCTAATTCCTAGGTATTTTATTCTTTTTGTTGCAATGGTAAATGGGAATGTTTGCTGAATTTCTCTTTCTGATTTTTCCTTGTTGGTGTATATGAATGCCAGAGATTTCTGTGCATTAATTTTTTACCCTGTTACTTTTACCAAATTCATTGATTAGCTCTGGTAGTTTTCTGGTGGCATCTTTAGGATTTTCTATGTATAGTATCATGTCATCTGCAAACAGTGACAGATTTACTTTTTCTTTTCCAATTTGTATTCCTTTTATTTCTTTTTCTTCTCTGATTGCTGTGGCCAGGACTTCCAAAACTATGTTGAACAAGAGTGGCGAGAGTGGACATCCTTGTCTTGTTTCCTGATCCTAGTGGAAATGCTTTCAGTTTTTCACCGTTGAGTATGCTGCTTGCTGTGGGTTTGTCATATATGGCCTTTATTATGTTGAGGTAGTTTCCCTCTATGCCCATTTTCCGGAGAGGTTTTTTTTATCATAAATGGGTGTTGAATTTTTTCAAAAGCTTTTTCTGCATCCATTGAGATGATCATATGGGTTTTATCCCTTAATTGGTTAATGTGGTGTATCACATTGATTAATTTGCGTATATTGAAGAATCCTTGCATCCCTGGGATAAATCCCACTTGATCATGGGGTAGGATCCTTTTAATGTCCTGTTGGATTCTGTTTGCTAGCATTTTTTTTCAGTTTTTTTGCACCTATGTTCATCAGTGATATTGGCCTGTAGTCTTCTTTTTTTGTGATATCTTTTTCTGGTTTTGGTGTCAGGGTGATGGTGGCTTCGTAGAATGAATTTGGGAGTGTTTCGCCCTCTGCAATTTTTTGGAAGAGTTTGCAAAGGATCGGTGTTAGCTCTTTGGGTGTTGAATTTTTTCAAAAGCTTTTTCTGCATCCATTGAGATGATCATATGGGTTTTATCCCTTAATTGGTTAATGTGGTGTATCACATTGATTAATTTGCGTATATTGAAGAATCCTTGCATCCCTGGGATAAATCCCACTTGATCATGGGGTAGGATCCTTTTAATGTCCTGTTGGATTCTGTTTGCTAGCATTTTTTTTCAGTTTTTTTGCACCTATGTTCATCAGTGATATTGGCCTGTAGTCTTCTTTTTTTGTGATATCTTTTTCTGGTTTTGGTGTCAGGGTGATGGTGGCTTCGTAGAATGAATTTGGGAGTGTTTCGCCCTCTGCAATTTTTTGGAAGAGTTTGCAAAGGATCGGTGTTAGCTCTTTTCTAAATGTTTGATAGAATTGGCCTGTGAAGCCATCTGGTCCTGGACTTTTGTTTGTTGGAAATTTTAAATTACAGTTTCAGTTTTATTACTTGTGATAGGTCTGTTTATATTTTCTAATTCTTCCTGGTTCAGTCTTGGAAAATTGTACCTTTCCAAGAATTTGCCCATTTCTTCGTGGTTGTCCATTTTATTGGCATATCGTTGTTTGTAGTAGTCTCCTATAATGCTTTGTATTTCTGCAGTGTCAGTTGTGATTTCTCCTTTTTCATTTCCAATTTTATTGATTTGTGTCCTCTCCAAATTCATTGATTAGCTCTGGTAGTTTTCTGGTGGCATCTTTAGGATTTTCTATGTATAGTATCATGTCATCTGCAAACAGTGACAGATTTACTTTTTCTTTTCCAATTTGTATTCCTTTTATTTCTTTTTCTTCTCTGATTGCTGTGGCCAGGACTTCCAAAACTATGTTGAACAAGAGTGGCGAGAGTGGACATCCTTGTCTTGTTTCCTGATCCTAGTGGAAATGCTTTCAGTTTTTCACCGTTGAGTATGCTCTTTGGGTTTTGTTTGTTCTTCTTTCTGTAGTTCCTGTAGGCGTAAGGTTAGATTTTGTTTAGATTTTTCTTGCTTCTTGAAGTAGGCTTCTATAGTTCTGTAATTGATTTCCAATCTCATAGCATTGTGGTCAGAAAGGATGCTTGATACGATTTCAATTATCTTAACTTTTCCAAGCCTTGACTTGTGACCCAAGATGTGATCTGTCCTGGAGAATGTTCCATGTGCACTTGAGAAGAAAGTGTATTCTGCCACTTTTGGGTGGAATGTTTTATAAATATCAATTAGACCTATCTGGTCTCTTGTGTCATTTAAAGCTTGTGTTTCCTTATTTATTTTCTGTTTGGATGATCTCTCCATTGGTGTAAAGGGGGTGTTAAAGTCCCTATGATTGTGTTATGATTGTGTTACTGTCGATTTCCCCTTTTATGGCTGTTAGCATTTGCCTTATGTATTGAGGTGCTCCTATGTTGGGTGCGTAAACATTTATAATTGTTATATCTTCTTCTTGGATTGATCCTTTGATCATTATGTAGTGTCCCTCCTTATCTCTTGTAACAGTCTTTATTTTCAAGTCTATTTTATCTGATACAAGTATTGCTACTCCAGCTTTCTTTTGATTTCCATTTGCATGGAATATCTTATTCCATCCCTTCACTTTCAGTCTGTATGTGTCCCTGAAGTGGTCTGACATGGGTCTCTTGTAGACAGCATATAGATGCGTCTTGTTTTTGTATCCATTCAGCCAGTCTGTGTCTTTTGGTTGGGGCATTTAATCCATTTACATTCAAGGTTATTATTGATATGTATGTTCCTATTACCATTTTCTTAATTGTTTTGGGTTTGTTTTTGTGGGTCTTTTTC
>NC_041214.2:17410586-17410831 GCF_002837175.3 Physeter macrocephalus
TTATGATTTCTTTCCTTCTGCTAACTTTGGGTTTTGTTTGTTCTTCTTTCTGTAGTTCCTGTAGGCGTAAGGTTAGATTTAGTTTAGATTTTTCTTGCTTCTTGAAGTAGGCTTCTATAGCTATAAACTTCCCTCGTAGAACTGCTTTTGCTGCATCCCATAGGTTTTGGATCGTGTTTTCATTGTCATTTGTCTCTAGGTATTTTTTGATTTCCTCTTTGATTTCTTCAGTGATCTCTTAGTTA
>NC_041214.2:17411014-17523348 GCF_002837175.3 Physeter macrocephalus
TGTTGTTTCCCACTTAGAGAAGTTTCTTTAGCATTTGTTGTAAAGCTGGTTTGGTGGTGCTGAATTCTCTTAGCTGTTGCTTGTCTGAAAAGCTTTTGACTTCTCCATCGAATCTGAATGAGATCCTTTCTGGGTAATCTTGGTTGTAGGTTTTTCTCTTTCATCACTTTTAAGTACATGCTGCTACTCCCTTCTGGCCTGCAGAGTTTCCACTGAAAAATCAGCTGATAACCGTATGGGGATTCCTTTGTATGTTATGTTTGTTTTTTCCCTTGCCGTTTTTAATATTTTTTCTTTTAATTTTTGTTAGTTTGATTAATATGTGCCTTGGTGTGTTTTTCCTAGGGTTTATCCTGTATGGGATTCTCTGTGCTTCCTGGACTTGGGTGACTATTTCCTTTCCCATGTTAGGGAAGTTTTCAACTATAATCTTTTCAAGTGTTTTCTTAGACTCTTTCTTTTCCTCTTCTTCTTCTGGGACCCCCTATAATTCGAATGTTGGTGCATTTTGTGTTGTCCCAGAGGTCTCTGAGATTGTCTTCAACTCTTTTCATTCTTTTTTTCTTTATTCTGCTTCTCAGCCATTATTTCCACTATTTTGTTTTCCAGCTCACTTATTCATTCTTTTGCCTCAGTTATTGTTATTGATTCCTTCTAGTCTATATTTCATTTGTTATTACGTTGTTCATCTCTGTTTATTTGTTCTTTAGTTCTTCTAGATCTTTGTTAAACATTTCTTGTATTTTCTCAATCTGTGCCTCCATTCTATTTCTGAGATTCTGGATCATCTTTACTATCATTACTCTGAATTCTTTTTCAGGTAGATTGCCTATTTCCTCTTCATTTATTTGGTCTTGTAGGTTTTTGCCTTGCTCCTTCAACTGTGACATTTTTTTGCCATCTCATTTTTTTTTTTTTTTATGAGTGGGATTGTGTTCCTCTCTTACTGGTTGTTTGGCCTGAGGCTTCCAACACTGGGCTTTGTAGGCTACTGTGTAGACCTGGGTGTTGGTGCTGAGATGAGGAACTCTGTGGGACCTCACTCCGATGAATATTCCCTGGGGTCTGAGGTTCTCTGTTAGTCTAGTGGTTCGGACTCAGAGCTCCCCCTGCAGGAGCTTTGGCCCACCTTTGGGCTCATGAACGACGATCCTGTAAGCCTCCTGGGGTGGCAAAAAAAAAAAAAAAAAAAAAAAAAAAGCCACAAACAAAAAACCACAATAACAAAGTAAAAAATTAGACTAGGAAACTAACAGGTGTTAGGAATATAAAAATAAAAATATAGATGAATCAACAACCAGAAGGTACAACAGTACCACAATAGTGAAAAAGAGGAGGTGGGATAAAGAAAAAAAAAGGCTGGAAAAGGCCTCGGCTGTGGAGGGCAGGGTCTAAGCAAGGCTGAGGTTTGGGTGGTGGGTGGGGCCAATGCTCGGGACCACTGACAGGGCTGGGAAAGGCCCTGGGGGCTGTGGGGGTGGTGGGGCTTAGGCTCAAGGAACAGAAGGGGCCCTGGTGTGCCCCCCATCCCTGCTCTCAGAGGGCAGCGGACCTCACCTGGGAGCTCAGCAGGCTTTCTGAGCTCAAATGCTCTCTGCTCCTCTCCCGCTCCTCCCAGAGGGCCCCTCCCGCCTGCCTCTCCTAATTTCCCTGGCCTCAGGGTCACTGATCCTGCCTGGCCTCCACTTCACCTCCTCCCCTCAGTCCCCCTGCGTCCTACCGGTTCACTTTGGGGTTCCTCCCATCTCCTTGGGTGTCAGAGTCCCCTAGCAGCAGCCAGTAGGTGCCATAGTTGTGGGGAAACGCTAACTCTGCATCTTCCCATGCTGCCATCTTGACTCAGCCTCCATGTTTATTTATTAATAGAAAATATCCATGCAAGAGAAATTATACATGAGTTTATGCTTAAAAGAATAGATTTTTTTCTAGTGTCAAACTATAAGTTGGTAACGGATAGAGTTAAGGAATTTAACTTGTGATCTTTAACTCCAAAGTAAATGTTAATTTTCAAGCTTTTCAAATAAGTCATGAAAATTACCTAAATTTTAAATTGAAATTTAGATTTAAAATTTAAAAATGCAGAGTTACAAAATGTAAACTTCACAAGTCAAATGTTTATGCTTGTTATCTACCATACGTATACCCATTTTGTAGCATCAAATATTTTCAATAGCTTACGAGTTTCTGTATATAATAATATCGGCATGTCTATTTAATCACCCTGCAGCACATGAGGGTGATTCTCATTTACCCAGAGACTGCTCATTATTCTGTGTAATTCTGAATACAATTTCACTACCCATGCAGAAACCAATGCAAGAAGTGTAGAAGGCATTACACTTGTGATGGGAATAACAGATAAATTTCTAACTTTAGGCTGTAAAAACAATGTCTAAAATGTTTACTGGGCATTAGGTCAGTTTTTAAGAATGGAAGAGGTGTGAAAAAATGTAAGGGACTGTCTTAAAAAGTTAATCCAAAGGAATGTCTAAAACACATCAGCATCTCAGAATAAATCTCGACCAATAAATCTCGACCTAGGTAGTCCGAGAAATCTTTCAGAGTTTAATAGCAAAGATATTAGGTAGGCTGTTTATATTTTGTTTTGGGAAAGCACTTATGGAACACAGAAAGATTGTTCATGATATTAGGTAGGCTGTTTATATTTTATTTTGGGAAAGCACTTATGGAACACAGAAAGATTGTTCATATTTTGGAAGAGGCAACAGAGTGTGTAAGATCACAGATGCTATCACAGGTCCACTAGAGGTACTGTCATTCTTTTCTTTTATAATGAACTACAACTTGTTTGCTAACTGAACACTTCAGTGATTATTCTGCAACTAACCCACTCAGAAAGGCAAGAATACTCTTTACTTAGATGCTTTAGATGTCAAGAGAAATTAAAAGGGCACTTCTGCTGTAAAAAAAAAAAAAAAAAAAGTCCTTCCTGTTGCCACTTCTTGGCTCTGTAAGTCAATTTATTTTAGATTCTAAAAATATTTTCATCATAGCTATGCTCATCCAAGTCTATTCCACCATCAACAAAATAAGCAAAACTTTTTACTTTTTTAAAGCCTAGTTGTCAGCTGAACATTGCCTTTTCTGAATTTTGTTTTTTAACCATCTCAGACTTAGAGCACTACTGGTCTACCTCCATGACTTTAAATATGACTTACGTGACCTATGCTTCAGGACAGAATTGTGTTTCCTCTTCTTTGGAACCTTGCTTCTCATGACCTGGGGGCTTGTTACCAGAACAGAAACTCAGGCCCCATCCCAGAGGGGCAGAATCCGCATCTGCATTTTAAAAAGATCCCCAGGTGAATCACAGGCACAATAAGGTCCAAGAAACACTGCTCTAAAAGACTGCAGATGCCTGCCTGTGCATTACTTTTCATAAAGAATTCCCTTTCTTTTACTCAGGGAAAACTTCCACTTTCAAAAGTGAACTTTCCCTTAAAAATATCAGTTTATAAAAGGAAACAGTTACAGTTCTCTTTTTACGTATTACAACTTCCAGATGCATCAGATTTTGGGGTGAGGAAAGGTCATTCTGAGTCATTGGTTGTCAAGGGGTTGTCCTCCTACCAAGAGCATTAGCATCGCCTGAGAACTTGATTCCGATTGTGTTTTGACACACAATCTCTGCTCTTAAAAGCTGTCCAGATGATTATAGCGCACACTCAAATTTGAGACTGTTTCGCAAACTTTAATGTTCATTGAGTCACCTGGGAAGTTTGTCAAACAGTGGGTTCCAGGATCCCTGGCTAGATCTCTTGGATCAGAATCTCTGAACAGTGAAACCAGGAAATATGCATCTTAAATTAGACCCCATGTAATTCTGATGCAGGTGATGAGGGAACTGCATTAAGTACCAAGATTTAGAGCAGTGGTTCTTAGACTTTGCTGCACATGAGAGTCATTTGGAAAACTGAGCCCTGAGGCCAAGGTCACACTCCACACCAATTAAGTCAGAAATTCTGGAGGTGGGACCCAGGCAACAGCACCGTTTTATACAAATGATTTTAATGTGCACCCAAGTTTGAGAAACAGAGCTCTTCGAAAGCATTGGGAAAGAATGATAGCAGGTGGCAGTGTAGCATGGTGAAAAGGGCAGGTTACTACGTCTAAGTATCTCTTTTTTTTTGGCTGTATAGTGGGGAACTACCTGAAGATTAAAAAATAAATGCAAAGACCCTTGTAGTTTCCATTCCTTTTATTAAGTGCATCCATTATGATGACCTTCCTTTGGTTTATATGCAAGACAAGTTCTTTCCAGGCTTGAGGGGGAAAAAAAAAAAAAAAGAATATCAGCACTTGTAAGTTGTCCTACAACAAATACTCTTCCTACTTACGGTATGTTTTCTTGAAGGTAAAAAATGACTTGAGGCTGTTGGACTTGCTTAGCAGTTATGCTATGAAAGGTCACCCACACTTTTCTCTCTCGTTTTACCCACCTGCTTAGCTCATGTTGCCAACAAACTAGGAAGAAAAAAACATGGACGGAGATTTCCACCTATGGGTGTTTTTGATTGCGTTTTTAGCAGTTACTCAGTTTCCACTGGTCTTTTTGAAAAACTAGATTTAGTTTTACCAGGAAAGATCTGCCACCTGATGGTTCAATGTGGTAATAGCAGGCTGTGTAGTGGCTTCAGAGAGAAAAATGGTCTTCATGCAGTTCAATATAATACAGAGACCAGAGTCACGGTACAGCTGCCTGCAGAGACAGATGCTTCAGTAAGCTTAGACTAATGTGTCTCACCTTGGCATTTTCTCTCTGTATAAAAAAAAAAGTAAAACTCATTTTCTAACCAAATAACTGATTACTAATATCTCTTGAAAAAGGAAAACCTGGTATCCTTTCTAAGCAAGTAAATTTGTATGAATGAAAGTTGTTCTTTACTGACGTATACCACAAAATGATCATTTGATGTGTAAAGTGGTCAAGACAGTCATGGGTCTAGGAAACTGGTATTTCTAACATTCTCGTCACCATTAAAATTCTTTTTAATTGAAATGCAAAGGAGATTCATTTGAAGTCCATCTAAGACATACTGCTTGTCTGCACTAAATCATATCTGTTCAGCTAATTTCATCTTTCAGAATAGCTTAAAAGACAGTGATTTTAATTCCATTGCAACCGTTTAAGAAAATGTCCATAAAGCTAATCCTGTGTAAATAAGATAAGTCTCCCACCCCTTGCTAATACCTGCATACTCAGTCAGTCTCTTCCTTCCTCAGAATGGGCAGCCGCATCCAAGTCTACCCAAATGGATCCCTGTTTATTGGATCAGTAACAGAAAAAGACGGTGGAGACTACTTGTGTGTGGCGAGAAACAAGATGGGGGACGATCTGACCCTGATGCACGTCAGCCTAAGACGGAAACCTGCCAAAATTGACCACAAGCAACATGTTAAAAAGCAAGTGTTTCACGGGAAAGACTTCCAAGTCGACTGCATGGCTTCCGGCTCACCGGTGCCCAAGATATCCTGGAGTCTGCCTGATGGGACGATGATAAATAACGCCTTGCAGGCCGACGGCAGTGGCCACAGCGCCAGGAGGTTCACCCTCTTTGACAACGGAACCTTATACTTCAACAGAGTTGGGATAGCAGAGGAAGGAGATTACACTTGCCATGCCCAGAACACTCTAGGGAAGGACGAAATGAAAGTCCACCTAACAGTCATAACAGCCGCCCCGCGGATCCGGCAGGGTTACAAGACCAACACGAGAGTCAAGGCTGGAGACACAGCCGTCCTCAACTGCGAGGTCACTGGGGAACCCAAGCCGAAAATATTTTGGTTGCTGCCTTCCAATGACATGATTTCATTCTCTAAGGACAGGTACACGTTTCATGCCAATGGCTCTCTGTCCATCAACCGAGTGAAACTGCTCGATTCTGGAGAGTACGTATGTGTGGCGCGAAATCCCAGTGGGGATGACACCAAAATGTACAAACTGGACGTTGTCTCCAAACCTCCATTAATCAATGGTCTGTATACAGATAAAACCATCATTAAAGCCACGGCGGTGAGGCATTCCAAAAAACACTTTGACTGCAGAGCCGAAGGGACACCGTCTCCTCAAATCATGTGGATCATGCCAGACAATATTTTCCTCACAGTTCCATACTATGGAAGCAGAATCACAGTCCATAAAAATGGAACCTTGGAAATTAGGAATGTGAGGCTTTCAGATGCAGCCAATTTTACCTGTGTGGCTCGGAATGAAGGAGGAGAGAGTGTGCTGGTGGTACAGTTAGAAGTACTGGAAATGCTGAGAAGACCGACATTCAGAAACCCACATAATGAAAAAATCGTTGCCCAGCTTGGAAAGTCCACAGCATTGAATTGCTCTGTTGATGGAAACCCACCACCTGAAATAATCTGGATTTTACCAAATGGCACACAATTTCCCAATGGACCAAAAAATTCTCAGTATCTAATAGCAAGTAATGGCTCTTTTATCATTTCTAAAACGACTCGGGACGACGCAGGAAAATATCGGTGTGCGGCAAGAAATAAAGTTGGCTATATTGAGAAATTAATTGTATTAGAAATTGGCCTAAAGCCAGTGATCGTCACTTACGCACGAGGAACAGTTTACAGTATCAGTGGAGACACTCTATCGTTGCGCTGTGTCTCTTATGGAAGCCCTAAGCCACGTATCAAATGGACTGTGCCAAGTGGTTATGTAATAGACAGACCTCAGATCAGTGGAAAATACATACTGCACGAAAACGGCACCTTAGTCATCAAAGAGGCAACAGCTTATGACAGAGGAAGCTACGTTTGTCAGGCTCAAAACAGTATTGGCCACGCACTGATTACTGTTCCAGTAATGGTTGTGGCCTACCCTCCCCGAATTACAAATCGCCTACCCAGGAGCATCCTCACAAGGACAGGCGTGGCCGTTCAGCTCCACTGTGGGGCCCTGGGAGTCCCCAAGCCAGAAATCACATGGGAGATGCCTGACCACTCCCTGTTCTCAGGGGCACACAAAGGGAGGACACGTGGAATTCACCGTTTTCACCCACAAGGTACCCTAGTCATTCAGAATCCTCAAACCTCAGATTCTGGGATATACAGATGCACAGCAAAGAATCCACTTGGAAGTGATTACACAACAACTCATATCCAGGTAATCTGACAGAAAATAAAACTACCTGAACAAAGTCAACATCTGGACAGAATTTACTTTTTGGAAGAAGTTTAATCAAAGGCAGCCATAGGCATGTAAATGAATTTGAATACACTTACAATATTAAATTTATAATAGACATGCAAAAAAAAAGGACTTGTAAATAAATGCATTATGAACTGATACTGATTTTTTTTTTTATAATGGATCTCAAAACAAACTTGTAACTTAAGGCACTTTTATTTTGCCAACAAATAACAATGAACATTAAGAGAAAACGATCGACCATAAAATAACAAGTGGCTAATGTACCTGAATTCTTCATTAAAGAATGGACTTCTTTTTTTTTTTTTTCTTTCATTACCATTTGCCTAGTGTCCACCTTCTATTAATCAATCAATGTTACAAGCATGGCGCTGAGGACAGACACAATGGAAAAGATGATTAAATCTGTGGTCGATGTAAATTTGCCATCCTGATGTATAAATACTGTGGTCAGTTTATATTTTACTAAAACCCACAGAAAATAAGCGCTGAACTGTTTTATGATTCACCATTTGGTGCACACTGAAAATTTTCATTGATGGGGAATACAAAAAAAAAGTTTTAATAACTGCATTTAAAAATAAATGCAGGCTGAATTTCCACTTGTAAGAAGGCAACTTAACACCTGCACATCATAAAACGTGAAAAGGGGGTTGATTACATCTATCCCAAATAAAGCCATTAAAAAGTTTTTAAAATACACTAAAACTTCTTTATAACTTCAAAATCATCTAGCTCAGGCACCCCTGGTTTGGAACTGTTTGTTTGTTTATAAGGAACATTTTCTTAGGAGGAATCATTGCTCTATGAGCACTTATTCTATAAGGTGATAATCCTTTGTGACAGGGAAATGTTTGGGAAAATCTAGACCGAATACATATAACGGAGTTTCACTGTAGTTAAAATTTGATCAACCCTATACAAAATGTTGCCTTTTGTAATTCACTGAATTTATTTCTATTACATGCTTAATTCAACCTGAATTAATTTAAGGGACAATATGAAATAAATGAAAAAGAAGAAAATGCCATAGGTCTTGCTCAGATATCTCAGCACACAAAACCGAGAACTACATTTTTCCCTGTCAATCTGGGGGGGGTACTCACTTCATTGTGTTTTCATCACACCAACTTTCAGCTTGCCCCACCTAAAGGGGTGACCTGATTCCTACATTCTTTCTTTGATGTTGGTATCCTGCGGCCACAAGCGGTCAAAGGATACTCGTTCTAACAGTGATCTCATTCTACTTCCCGACCAAGAGGAATTAAAAAAAAAGAGGACAAATGTAACCCTATTAGGAAGAAGCCTACTATGTAAACAGGTGTATCTCAGGGCTTCTTATGTCCAACTCCATTCTATTTCAAAGTCTGTAAGGGGAACTGGGGTCTCCATCTTATCCTAAGATAATTTCCTCTTTGTCTCACCAAGCAAATTACCAGGTTCTGCCGAAGGATAGGGCTTTCCTCTGTGATCATTTCAAGACAAATCAATGCATATTCTAAAAAAGAAAAAGAAAACTCTCAGGAGAGAGGATTAAGTGGGAGGAAATACGATAAGAATAGATTAAAAATTCCAGTTTCTCTCTGTATAGGACACAGGGGAAAACCAGTTCTAGGTTTTTCCTCAACTCTCTGTAGAATCGTCGAATTATAGGGCATTACCATATCTTAGCTTTCCCACCTAAAAAAAAAAAAAAGGAGACGACAACAACAAAAAGCTATGCCCCACAGCTTTCAAGTGCAAAATGATTAATAAATTAATTTCACTAACTTCTGCAAAATATAAAGTGCATACAAATGCTATGCAATTATAACACTCATTCTTGAAACAGTCTTACTTCTGTTTGCAATATTGAGCTAGAAATATATATGGTTCAAACTGAAAAGTGGCATTTTTAAACACCAGTAATTCTTGAGAAGAAGTAAAACAACAATCAGGACAGAACATGACTGGTACGCACTAGGCACGACATTCACATTTCAGTTGTTTTGCCAAGGCAGTCATTATATGACAGATTACTTTGAAGAAAAAAATAACTTCATGAACTCTAAGTATGACTCTCAAGAGGGAAAAAACCAAAAAAAAAAAAAAAAAAACCCCTGATATACAAAAACCAGCTGAAATGTCAAGATTCATCTTCTGAAAGCAGATAGAACATGTTAATTTAGTGAAAAGAATGGTCTTTAATGTTTTGGCAAAGTCTTTTCCAGCCCAGAGTAAACATGAAATGAGCAGGCTGGAGCAAAATCGTTTCACAGTGTACAAAGCAGTTCACATGGATGCTGCCACAGCAAAGTAAGCGGACATGTATTTGAGGTCATTTGCATGAGTCAAACTTTGCAATGAGTAACTCACCTGGGAAGATATAAATTATTTATATAATGATTTGCAAAGGAAATGATCTACTAAAGTTGTACCAGCTACATTTAAAAAAAGTAGTTCTACATGGTTTGCTCATTATAGACAAATCCATTCACAGTATGCTCGACTACGTTACATGTAAATTCATATGGCAAAAGAAAATGAATTAACACAGAACATGGGAAAATATCCCCCACATGTTTTAAAATGCCCTGCAATTTTCACATTCAAAATTTTATGCATCTAAATCTAAAAAAATATTATATGGAATACTCTTAAGTTACACAAACTGATAATAATTTACTGTATTTTTTACTCTAAGAGGAGCAAATTACCACATACTTGAACAAAGTTAAAATAGTTACTATTTCTTTATAATAAATTTGATGTATAATTTACTTTACTTGTGCTTTTTGCACCAATTTATAAATACAGTATATGCAATACACAACCAAGACAGACACCAACATTAATAGTTAAATTCAAAATAGCAAATACTTACCATACAAAATAAACAGCAAATACATCTCTTATGAAAACCAGAGCCCCCCTGGACTTGGGGGCCAGATTCTCTGGAAACCATGTCAAGTTTGAGCACTGTGGAATCTCAGGCCAGCTGCGAGATTTTTTTTCTCAAGTTGGCGTAAGGTTCAGGAGAACCAAAACTGGACAGTCATTTTTGCCAAATCTGGCAAATAATTGGAACAATTCCACTGTGGTTCGTTCCGGCCTTTAGAATTTACATGTTGTACCTTCACAAAGACTCTGGTCAATGATCTCGCCACTGAAAACAAATTTAGTAGTACAGCTACTTCTAACAGGCTTCCACGTACCTTAGGGTGGCTCTCACAGAAGCCTTGGTTTAAGTTCTCGGTCTAAGAAGTTTAAGTACTAAGCAACCATCTGTTTCAGCACCTTTTGACCACAACAAAAGCAAAGAAAAATCCTACATAAATAAGAACAAAGTTCATAAAGTGCTTAAGAAATTACAAACATTTCAAATTAGAGTGATGCAAATAAATGTCCATTTCGCCACCAAAGGTGAATGCAGAATAAATGGGTCGCTTTCCTGTCAAGATCTGACATGCCTTTCAAATCAGTAGTTTGGTCCGGCACAGTGTGCAAAAAACCCCCCCAAAACAAACCAAAAAAAACCCCCAAAAACCAAAAAAACCAAACTTCATCATTAACGAATACATAAATATTTCAAATCCACCATAATCCATTCTTTCTATAACTACGAGATTCAATAAAAGCACAAATTTCAAAAGGTCTGCTACCAAACTCTTCCTGGCGTAGGCCCACATGATCCACATTTTTAAACCTACTTTCAAACTGAATGAAACAAAACCAAACCACACCTTTTCCTTTACTTTTTGTTTAAACACCTTTGTATGAAATGTAGCGTAAAATATAGGAAAACGCCAAAGAAATGAAAGAACAAAGGGACATTTCTAAAGATGACTAATGCATTAAATGTGATTTTCTGTTTTTCAGTGCAAACAAAAAACTTCATGTCTTTGTCCTCTTCCAGACTCAGAAGTGTGAAGGGTGCCCGTAGGGAGTCACTCCTTGCTGTGGCTGGTTACCTAATGAGAGAAAGAAAACCCAATAAAACTGCAGATGCAAAATTATGCCACAGATCGATGGCACGCTCTTGTCACTGTTCCTCTATTCCTGAGGCTGGTACTGAAAGCAGACTGACTGGTCAGGAAGTATAACACTAGCCCAGACACCTGTGCGGCCAAGGTCTTAATACCACTGCTCGGTTCATTCCGCAGAGGGGCCACCTCTACATCAGAGTCCCACAACGGCCAGCAAGAGGCCTTGGGATGAGGGTCATTGGCCCGTCAAAAGTCTGGATCCCTGAGCTAAGAAACATCTCAATACTAACATAAAAAAGGACTGTAAGTATCAGAAAACATGAAAAGTTCTGGAAACTTCATAAAAGCACATCAGAGATTCTACTTTAACACTGACTATGTTATAATAGGTGAGAGAGAAGTAGCTTGAAAGGGGCAATTTTCTGCAAATGGCCATGGATGCATCAGAGAGAACCATGCAAGAGTGTATGCATGGGAGAGAGGGGCTGTGTGTGTGACGCGAGTGTGTACCTGTGCACATGTGTCTATGTGCACACCTGGACAAATAAAGAACAATGAGTAGGTTCAAAAAAAATGACACAGGCTTAGAAATAGCTACTGCTTCCACAACTCTAGTGGGACTATTCAAATCCAAAGGCCCCATTCACATGGATTACGGCATAAACGCAGCCGGCTGGAGCTGTGCAGTGGGCAGCTCAGCTCAGTTGCCCTTATTCAACAAAGGAGGCCGGCATCACTGCTCATGTCAGGCATCAGAATATATGTTGTGGTTAAGAGGTGGGCTCTGGAAGGAGACAGTCTGAGTTTTAGTCCCAGCTGCTAGCCGAGTAACCTTGGGCAAACGGGAAAATGTCCCTGTTCTTTAGTTGTTTCCTCGTCTGTAATACGGGAATAGCAATAATACCTCGTCGCATGAGGTGGTTTAGGAATCAAGCGAATTAATACATGTAAAGTCATGGGTCCAAGAAAATGCTCCAGAAATGATGGCAACCCCCACCCCCCGCCAAAAAAAAACAGACAAAAAAAAAACAAAACAAAAAACTGCATTCTGTGAGCCCCTGGAAATAGGAACCAAGAGTAGGCTCCCCAGATAGGTGTTACTCCATAAAAATCGTAGGTACATACCTCCAATCACTAGAAAAAAAAAATTAAAATATAACATGTTGTCTCTACCTTAAAATTATATTCTCTCTTTAGCCACGCAAAAATGTGAACTCTGGGGACTTCCCTGGTGGCGCAGTGGTTGCGCGTCCGCCTGCCGATGCAGGGGACACGGGTTCGAGTCCCGGTCCGGGAGGATCCCACATGCCGCGGAGCGGCTGGGCCCGTGAGCCACAACTACCGAAGCCTGCGCGCCTAGAGCCTGTGCGCCACAACTACCGAAGCCTGCGCGCCTAGAGCCCGTGCACCACAATGAAGAGAAGCCCTCGCTCGCCGCAGCTAGAGAAGGCCCTCGTGCGGCAGTGAAGACCCAGTGCAGCCAATAAAAGTGAACTCTGGAGCTGATGAAACGCAGTGAAATTTTAACCACCACACATGTGTTTAATAGACCACACCGATTGAAAGGTTGTTGGAAAAGACTGACATGATTTAACGGAGGGAAATATTTTTAAAGGAAAACAACAGCAAGAACAACAACAACAGACCTTGGTTATGCCCTCGGAGAGACACAGGGTATAAGAGAGGTGTCCCCTCTGCCCAGGAAAACACACGGACAGCAGCCAGGCAGGGAATTAAGACTAGAGCCAAGCTGCCCCTCCCTCTCAGGCATAAGCTGACCCTTTTCCCTACAATATCCCACCAGAGCCACACCCCTGCCTTCAGAACTCGCTGCTCGTAGCTCTGTACCTCAGAAGCACAGAATCGAGAAATTGCTAGTCTCCCTGCTCGCTGTATGGATGAAAAACTGCACCATCCAGATAATGGTGATAGAGCTGGCAGCAGAATTTAGGTCTCCTGACTTCCAGGCCAATATTCTTTGTATCACAGGGGCCTCGCTCCCATGTCTAGAAGAGTTGCCCATCCCGTGACTCCAGCACAGGGCGACTGGGTTCACGGGAGCAGGCTGCTGGCACTCGGATGAGGGCCGATGAAATGGGTGGTCGGCACGCGCCCTAGAAAGGTAGCACGCCAGCACAGCAGCAAGATTAACTGGGGAGAAACACTGTCCTGCGATGCCGCCTGCCACGTGACAGGTCTTGATTTCTCTTGGTCGCTATCAGGAAGGGCAGCGTGGTGCCGTGGTAAGAGCAGTCATGGCCCTGGTGACCAAGGCATAGGTCTGGTGCTGGCCTCTCCATATCTGAGTCTTGGGGGCGGGGCGGGGTGGGGGACACCTCTCCTGCTGCATCGTACACTGGAGGGTATCAGCCGAGTTGCTCTCTGGGACCTCTAGGTTCGTAAGAAAAGCACCTGCCGTTCCACAGGGACCCCAGCTGGAAAGAAACATTCCCAGATTCAAAGAGAAGCAACAGGAAAACATCCTCGCTGAACTCAAGGAAAAGGCTGGGGCTTTTCCGGAAAAGAAGCATTCAAACCAACACGAACAAAATGAGAACGGCCTGGACTAAAACGAACACGAAAACGGCACCAAGGGAGACAGTGAGCATGCCGTTTTTGAGGAGCTGCCACCTGTGTTTTGCTCACTGGCTTGTTTTTCACGTCCTGGGAGCCATCTGTTCCTGACGGAGGGTACTTACTGGAAAGCTGCTTCTGGAGCTGCCGCACCAGAGCGGCCGTCTGCTGCTGTTGCTGGGTCTGCTGCAAGCCTTGCCTGGGAAACTGTAATGCAGAGAAAGGAGGGAACTCAGCACTCAGCACAGTCGAGAGCAGGTCTGCAGCACGCTTTGAAGCCCTGCGCAGGACCAGGCCCCGTGCGCGGGCACCGATCTTCAGCCAACCCTGGTCGACACC
Organism: Physeter macrocephalus; assembly: GCF_002837175.3. NCBI lineage: Eukaryota > Metazoa > Chordata > Mammalia > Artiodactyla > Physeteridae > Physeter > Physeter macrocephalus. The sequence goes on from NC_041214.2 coordinate 17,425,082, forward strand.
CACCTGGGCATTTCCTGCAAGTGCCCCGTCCATTCCAAAACCCGTCTCCGGGTGGTGACCTAGCCTTTGCGGGGAGAGCCCTGGGGAAGGAGCCCAGCCGTGCCCAGCGGCTCACATATCCTTGTTACCTCAGCCTTCACCAGGGGGCTAGTTAGTGTCACCAGGTTACAAACCATTTGCATCAGCAAACTGAAAGCTGGCCGGTGGGAGGGCTGGGTCGAGCACCACAGGCCTGGCCTTGGGCGAACGGAGACAAGAGCGTGGTACGGAGCGCAGGGGCCTGGACCCATCTGGGACTGTGCCCTCCTGCCCGAGGGAGGACGAAGGTCGGGCGGGGGCGAGCCCAGGGAGGCCCCGAGGACCACACGTTACGGAGGTGCCGCCTTCCAGGGCCGTACACGTGCCGGCATGATATGAGGGCCCGAGCGCCCTGGTTCTAGCCGTTAAGTTGATACAAGAAATCGAGGTGGTTGGTCCAAAGAGGGGAAAAAGAACCTATCTGGCGGAAACAAAATTACCTTTGATTAAAATCATCCATAGTGCTGATTCACTTTTTCCCTTGACCTTCAAATCCCACACTGTCACTCTATTCTTCCTTGTCCTTTTTCCTTTCTGTCCCTCCCCACCTTCTTTCCCCCTGGCTTATCACTGTCGTAGCAAAGGATGTGTTCTGATGCAAGGATATCTTAATCAGATACACATCGGAATGAATTAACTTACCTCCACAGGCCCATCCCCTGCCCACCTGGGTATGGAGTGCCGGCCCCCTGGCCTCCGGGCCTCTAGTGAGGGCAGGGGCGCTGCCAAGATTGCAGGACAGGAGCGGAGTGAAGTCGGGAGGGGGCAGAATAAAGTTTTGGGTTTATTTATTTATTTATTTATTTATTTATTTTGCCAATTTCCTTCCTACTGGGTCTGTGCTGGTGGAACGCCATCTCACCCTGGGATGGCCATGGCGCCTGTCAGCGGCCCTCTCTGTTTCTTTCCTTCTCGCCCCTCTGGGACCTGGGGGAGGTAACTGCTTCCAGCCCTGGCTGTTTCATCATCCTTAAGTGTCCGTTAACCCGGCCCATACCTCTATAAGTTGTCTTCTTTTAAAAACTCAATTACCCAATATGAGCGCAACATCTATTTCCTACTCGGAGCTTGCCAATATGGCCGAAAATAGCCCAGGACCGTAGTTAGGGTTGCCAGATTTAGCAAATGAAAATACAGAATGTCCTTAAAGGTGAATTTCAGATAAACGATAAATAGTTTTTTGGTTCTAAGTACGTCCCAAATATTGCGTAGGACAAATACTGCATTAAGTGTAAGTATGTCCCGTGCAATATTTGGGACGTGCTTCTACTAAAGAGTTAATCATTGTTCACCTGAAACTCAAATTGATTGTGAGTCCTGTATTTTATGTGGCAACCCTTAATTAGAAGGCATTGCCGGGTTAATTCTTTTAAAACCGAGTATTTGGCATGACCACTGGCTCAACGATTTCTCTCCCACTAGCCTATGGGTGACTGTGGATAGACTTGGGCTTATTCCCTTAGGTAGCCCTAGTCGCCAGCTTGCCAGGCACATAGTAGGTGCTCAATAAAAATGAACAGAATGACTAATTCTAAAGTGCCTTCAATTTCCAAGTAACAAGGAAGGTACACTTCCACCAAAGTTACTATTTTCCCTGATACAAACAATGTATGGCCATCATTCCTACTCAGAGCTTGCCAACATGGCTGAAAATAGCCCAACTCAAGAGGAAAAGAGAAAACAAAAACTCATCTTTCATTGATGTGGAAATGTTAGTAAAATAAGAAGAGCTTTCTTTCCTATTCAGGGGTTTCCACACTTATTTGGAAATATCACCCTATTTTTTTTTTAACATCTTTATTGGAATATAATTGCTTTACAATGGTGTGTTAGTCTCTGCTTTATAACAAAGTGAATCAGCTATACTTATACATATGTTCCCATATCCCCTCCCTCTTGCGTCTCCCTCCCTCCCACCCTCCCTATCCCACAAAGCACCGAGCTGATCTCCCTGTGCTATGCGGCTGCTTCCCACTAGCTACCTGTTTTACATTTGGTAGTGAATATATAAGTCCATGCCACTCTCTCACTTCGTCTGAGCTTACCCATCCCCCTCCCCATGTCCTCAAGTCCGTTCTCTACGTCTGCCTCTTTATTCCTGTCCTGCCCCTAGGTTCTTCAGAACCATTTTTTTTTTTTTTTTTAGACTCCATATATATGTGTTAGCATACGGTATTTGTTTTTCTCCTTCTGACTTACTTCACTCTGTATGACAGACTGGGTCTATCCACCTCATTACAAATCACTCAATTTGGTTTCTTTTCATGGCTGAGTAATATTCCATTGTATATATGTGCCACATCTTCTCTATCCATTCATCTGTCGATGGACACTTAGGTTGCTTCCATGTCCTGGCTATTGTAAATAGAGCGGAACCTCCATCCTGTTCTCCATAGTGGCTGTATCAATTTACATTCCCACCAGCAGTGCAAGAGGGTTCCCTTTTCTCCACACCCTCTCCAGCATTTATTGTTTGTAGATTTTTGAATGATGGCCATTCTGACTGGTGTGAGGTGATACCTCATTGTAGTTTTGATTTGCATTTCTCTAATGATTAGTGATGTTGAGCATTCTTTCATGGGTTTGTTGGCCATCTGTATGGGAATATCACCCTACTTATTAAACAAAACCTAATATGGTGCTAGGTACTAGGCAATGTTCTAGACATTACAGGTATACATTAGCCCATTTAATCCTGATGTGGTAAGACCTATCCTAAGTCTCTCATCTGAAGTCCTTGGGGCAGATGTGTTTTGGAATTCAGTGCCTATCTGACTTAACTATGAAACTTTCATAATACACAGACTAATCAAGGTCTACAAAGTACTCCATAATCAAACATACTAATTTCTGCAGGAAAATACACAAATGGTCCAATCAGGTAAAATAAATGAAAAGAGCTTCAAGTCCATTCAGGTGAGCTTTTCCTACCAAAGGAATTCAGGTCAGGTTTGCCTGTTCAGTGAAATTTCAAAGAAAATTTCCATTTTTAGAGGTGTCTGAATTTCGGAAATAAATATAAGGGATCGTGAACCTTTACTGCTGTTATTCTCACTTTCAGATGAAGAGACTGAGGCTCTGAGGGCTTCTGTCACTTGCCCATGATCCCTGTTTTAAGTATTGGGGCCGGAATTCAGACAGCTTTCTGGATTCAGAGCTCACTAACCATGATCCAGTGCTATCCTTAGTTAGAACTTTTAGCTTCCAAATATTAATTTATTTGAAAATAATCAGATTTTCTAAATGGTTGGCTGCAAAGGCATCTAATCTTAATTCAACAAATACTTAGCTGCCTTCTTTATGTTCATTTAAAGTCTGCTTCAAACAGAATAATTTATAGAACAGAACACTGTAGTGATCTTGTCAGATTCCTTATTTTGAGGAGTCAAGGTAGTAACTGGGTGCCCAGGGAAGCTTGTGTGTGTGTGTGTGTGTGTGTGTGATGGGGGGTGGCGAGGGGAGTGATGGGTGGTCTGCTGGGTGGACTTAAGACATAGTATGCCTGGGGGACCCCAAGAGTCTACTGGGGTATCTGCAAGGTCAAAACCATTTTCACAGTAATATTAAGACAGTATGTACTTTTTTCACTTTCATTCTCTCCGTTGTACACAACGCAGTTTTCCAGCTGCATTTCCAGTGTGTGATGTCACAACAAACTGAATGTCTTCTATTAACTCAGACGTCAAAGAAAGCTTCGAAAATGTAAAACAATGTCATTCTTCTAAGTTTTTATTTTGATAAATAGGCCTACTTTTCATAAAAATTTTATTTCTGTTAATACGTAATGAGTGGCTAAGGAATCATAAAACCACCAGGGGAAATGTAAAGAGTCATCCTCCTAGGTTCCTCCTAGGCTGCTCCAGCACATTTGCCCCTGCATTAGAATTTCTGGGGCAAATGTGCTGGAAATCTGTATTTTTAAACGGTTCCCCCCGCTGGTCTGATGCTTGGCTAGATTCTGCAATCATCCCTGTTGTTGCAGTTGAAACTTTTAATTTACCAAAACAGGTCAATAAATAGGTCAATTGAGGTGTACTAGAGGCCCGAAAAACCACAATCTGTGTATACTGAATCTTCCCTGCTTAAGTGTGATAAATGAAGAGGGAACGATTTTTCTGGACTCTCTCCATATACAGGAGATGGTCCCAGTTTCTCTTACCCCCGTACCTTTGCAGGTGTTAATCCCTCCTCCTAGAATACCCTGCCTTCCCCTTAACCCTACCCTACCCACTCCTAAAAATCTTACTCCTCCTTCAAAGATCAGCTCAAGCGCTCAGTGACTCCCTCAGGCATCTGAAGAGTGAATCACTGCACCCTCAGCACTGTGTAGATGCCTTTATTACGAAATATGGCATAACAGGACAGTTGCCCCTCTCTCTCTAGGGTTCTGGGTTTTGAGCTTCTCGGAGGCAGGAGCGGTCCTGGGCTTCAGCTGCGAGCACAAAACACAGACCTCAGTAACGCCAGTCACACGCCAGCCAAGGCGGCACAGTCACTCTCCAGCAAACCATTCTCTGCTGAACTGAAAACGTAATTTAAAAATGTATTTGATGTATTTTGACCAGCTCCTGTTGTGACAACACATTTATTCAAGAACACTTAACTTTTCGACTCAATCATTACTCAGGTAAAAATGCATCACTAATGAATAATTTCTATTTAAATAAACGTCACTGAATCTTTTTTGTCTCAGAATAGCTGACTTACGGGGGCTCATCCTTTCAGCAGCAGAAGCAGACGCTGACTAATCATGACCAGCAGCAGAGCTGATTCAGTTAGTGATGCACCTTTAGCTGCCTCAGAGCTTGTGGAGACGTCTCGCCCTCTGAACTGTGTTTGCCTTTGCATATGGATAATGGGTGGGGTTTTTTTCCTTCACTGCCGTGACATCCAGCAAATGGGTTATCCAAAACCAGGTACTTCTCTGGATTCCAGGGACACCGAGGTGAGTAAACACAGTCCTTGCCTCCTGCCGCTGTGTCCTGACACCTGTGACTGCACTGTCAGTAAGCAAAGGAACGAAGCACCAAGGCGACATTTAGTTTAAACCCGCACTGCCGACTGACAGGATCCACAGACAGATCCGCGTCCCTCTGATGGACAGAACACAAATCTTCATCCGTATCGGCTTTAGCACGATAGACTGTAGCCCTGCCCAGGCCCCGCCACCGAGGGCCTGGACAGAAGGACGTGTGCTCCGGGAGGGCACACACTCAGAGAAGGCCAGCAGCTGGTGGATTTCAGAGTAGTTAGTATGCATTCATTTGCAAGTTAACTAGCAACTTCAACTGAGCCTTTTTTTTTTCCTTTTTGATCTGCACATAGTATTTTAGTGGGGAAAAAAAAAAAAAAAATCAAAAGTATCTGGCCTGTTACCATAAATCTCCCAAGAACGTCTTCCCCCAACCTCCTTCCATAAATACTGCTTCTCTTTTCTCTTCAAAAAAGAAAAAAAAAAAAATTTCCAAATTCATGCAAAGGAAGGCAACCTGGTTCAATAAAGTTCTATGGATCGAATTTCTTCCATTTGAAAAGGAGAATAAGATTTTCTGGCTAATTCTGAATTCCAGAGGCATCCTGAAAAATTTCTCAATTTCTCTGACTGGAACATATGAATTCCTTGAGGAAGATTATACGACAATTCTACCCCACCTTTGACTAAAAGTTAATGCAACTCTTTAAGTAACTACTGCTGCTATTATGCAAATTTTTAAAAGCATATGTTCAATATAATATGATACTGACACAAGGATCAGTCAATTTAAAAAGCCAACTCTGTAAAGCTTTCTTTTCTATTAGCATGTTTTCCAGGTCACCCAACTAGGGCACCCTAAGTTTACGATGAAAAGATGTGACAGAGCAGGATGGTGTAAACATTATTTTCTTAAAAGCTGGAAGCAGCTTTAAAGAAAAAATCGTGGCCTGCTAACATAGTTGAGTCCATTTAATCATAACAACTCATGAGCTTTAACAGTATTTTTCAAGTCAAGAACCATAATTGAGACCAAAGCTAGAGATGCCAAATATAATTCTCCAGCAAGGGCACCCGTTCTCTTTCCTTCACAGAAGACAGGTGACTTAAGGAAGCAAGTGACAACTCCAGATTTAATTTGGAAGCATGGGCTTTTCTTACACTTTCTTTTTCTTCACAGAAAAGTTCTCTCTGTTTTTTTGATGACCTTTCTGGAAAAGCACCAGCTCCCGTTCTAAGTCAGCTTTGTCACTTAGGTACACACTTTTCATAGCAGTGACCAACCTGCCTACGGGGTGCTGAGGACCACTGTCCCACGAGGCCCGGCTGCGGCTGTCAACAAGGACACAGACCGACAAGGCACTAGGCAAAAAGCAGTGAATCAACTGCAAATGGCTTTCGAGGTGCCCTGCATTCAACCTCCTCCTCCAAAGCTTCCCAAACTTCGCACCTTCCTCTTGACCTCTGTTATGCGTTAAATCACGTCCCCCCCACACCCCAAAGATATGTTGGCGTCCTAACCGTCAGTACCTCAGAAAGGGACTTTATTTGGAGATAGTCTTCACAGAGGTAGTCAACTTAAAGCGAGGTCCCTAGGGTGAGACCTGATGGCTGGTGTGCTCATAAAAAAAGGGAAATTTGGACACAAACACGTATACAGGGGGGATGTCAGGAGAGGAGGACGGGAAAGATCAGGCGGCGTGTCTACGAGCTGAGGAGTGCCAGAGATTGCCAGTAAACCACCGGAAGCTAGGGGAGAGGGACGGCTCAGGGCTCTCAGGAGAAACCAGCTCTGCCGACAGCCAGATCTTGGACTGCCGGCCTCCAGAACTGTGAGACCATACATTTCTGATGGTTTAAGCCACACACTTTGTGGGACCTCGTTACGGCAGCCCTGGCAAACAAATACAACCTCACTCATGCTTCTACTGCTTTCCATCTGACAGCTTCCGATGATTCTAAGCCATCTGGTGGCAGGAAGCAGCCTGGCGTGTCATCGCCGTGCTCCGTGACCCTGGGCAGAGGGCCGGCCTCCACTGTACATACTGAGTAAGCACCTGTCAACTTGAGGGTGTCACCAGATAGCAGGAGGGCAAGTCACGAGGAAGGTGGCGGCTGTGTGAGCACCACGCCTCCTCCCTTGAGACTGCATGAAGGGCAGCCGTGAAGGAATCAGAGCTGGTGTCTCGTCAACAGCTGGCTCACCACTCCAGCCTCCAGCAAAGAAACAGACAGAGAAGGAAGGACCCTGGCCAGTAACAAACACTGGATCTGCTGGAGATGTTTATAATAAATATCTTTATAACATCTATAATAAATCCTAGCAGAACTAATAAGAAAAGGAACAGTACCTAAGGATAAAAAGAAATATAATATTTTTGTTAATATTGCTGAGGCTTTGTGGTATTGTTCTTCTGAAGATATACAATCAGAACTTTTTTCTTATACTTCTCTTTTCTTTTATTGTGAGAAGACAGAAAAAAAAAGAGCAATAGAATACATATCAAAATATCCCCAGCAGCACTAGTTTTGCAATTGGAAACGATCTAAATGTTCAACAGTAGGTGGGGTGGTTAAAGAAGTAACAGCAGAGCAAGACAATGGACTGACTTCACAGCTGTTCAGAATTAGAAACATGTGGACTAAAAGGATATATAAATAAGTATGCTGTAATAAAAGTATGCACAAAAAAGAAGAATTACGATAATACAAAAATCCAAGATCACTGACCATTCCTTATAACTTCTAATGCTGAAACTACCTGAAATCTATTACCCTGAGTGATAAATTAGCCCATCTTAAGACTTAACGACGTACAACGTGCCTGCCTTTGTACAAATAGCTGCTGACTAGATTATAGTATATTGCTCTAAACATCAAAATAAGACACTATGCTTCTCAAGGTAGCTTTTTAAAAATTTCCGCTTAAAAGAAACAAAAAAGCCTTAATAAAAAGCCTAGTGTGCATTTTACTATCCATTAAGATTACCGTGAATGAAGGTCTTTGTTTCTCTGGAACTACTTTCCTATGAATACACTGGGAAACAATCTTGAGCCTGACCTGACTGACCCACTCAGTCCCGGGGATGGAAGTGTCTTCAGCCAGTGAGGGAAATACAACCTACTGCATTAAAACACGTCAATACTGTCTTCGAAGTCAAAACTGAATGTGCGATGTATACTCGCTACACACCAAAAATTATTAAATATTTATGGCACTATCAGAAGAGTAGAAAGATACTAAATTCTGCTGTATGAGATACGCTTAATTCTAGTGGAGCATGGGGACAGGCTCTCCTCTCAGTTCCGCGTAAGCTGATCCTCTGATCATAACGAAGAAGTTCGAAGGCAACTTCTACCCTAGTCCTGTAAATTTAACTTTGTCATAGAATCAAATGTTTATTTTGTTACCCTACCCAAAATAACGATCACATTTCATGACAAGGAAGAATTTCCTTAAAAATGAAGATCAAAATGGCCGAGGCAGAGGCATATAAAATATCCTCAAGGTGTCCTATTCCAGTCCTTTCTGGGCATTCTCAGCCCTTTACCACCTAACTCTACGCTAGCCCTACTAATATACTATAGCCCGGGCCATACTGTTCCTTCTTTACTACAAATTGAAAAACCATCTATCTTTCAAATCCTGTCCTGGAAAGAGTCTACGTCAGTATTTTCCAAAGTGTGAGACACATGCAGTAACACAGCTCGTCTGAGGGGTGGTACTCACTCAACTCATGTTGCTGAGCTCCCTGCAGAGTCGGTATTTGTTTTTACAGATATTTCCAATGTGTGACAAGTGATGTGACCACTACCACTGAGAGTAGTGATCAAACGCTTCTTTTTAGAAAACATTTATTTAAGGAAATAGGAAAAGAGGCAATTTAAAGACAAGTAGCAGGTAAGTAATAAAGAAGGGATATGGCACTAGCAAAAGTAAAAAGTACTGAGGCTTGGACCACGTTGATTGGTGCTATGCATATAACACTTTGAAATTTGGTTTACAAAGCTACAGAAGCAAATTATAAGATTACATGAAAATTTCATGAAATTATATGGAACGAATTACATGAAAATTCTTCAAGCAAATGCTAACCAGCTAAACTCGGAGTTTCTTTTACATCAGTAAAGGTAATATTTTAGAAAGTACTCTCCGGCTTCTTTGGGATTATAGTGAAAACTCGAAGTCAAGATAATCTTCTAAACATAGCCATACTAAGTTATCATTTTAACACTGTTTAGAATAAAACTTGGTTTCTCAATATAAATATTTAGTCCACGGAACGGAAAAGTCCAAAGAAATTTAAAGAGGAAAAATTACATAGCCTACTGAACCCCAAATATTTATTTATGCCTTCTAGGAAAACAAACATACTGACTACAACAGTAACACAACCCTACTCTGATGAAGTGCTGGGGAGAAACTGCTAGGGTATATTTAGGCTTTTTCAGTTCTTAACAATCTTACGGGACATGAAAAATGCAATCTGCCTTTAAAGAACACCACCAAAAAAAAAAAAAAAAAAAAAAAAAAAAAGGGAAAAAGGAAGAAGAAACCCACATGTTTGGTTTCAGAACACCAGGCCTTACCAGAGGCTGCTGGGGTTGCATGGTTTGGAGACCGAGGGTCTGACCCTGGGGCTGCGAGGACTGCTGAGGCTGCTGCATCTGGAAAGAAAGAAGAAGAATTATACATGTGAAAATAGGAGGTTAATGTCTGTCATTCCAGTCCCCTCCCCCCATACGCCTTTGATCTAATTAGTCTGCTCCAACAAGGATGACACACACCTGCCTCCTCCGTCTTTGTCTTCCCAAACATCGTTCCTCCTTCAAGGGCAAGACCTAAATCTGCTCCTCCGTGTGCTTCCAGACAACTGCGACCCCAGGGATCTCTTCTTCGCTAGTCACAGCGTTCACAGTCTAAACCACCCTACACTGTCCAGGGACATGCTTTGTACTCACTGTCTTAACTCCTTTCATGCCATTTGCCCTTCCACATATTTCATTCCACCTTACGCTATCAGGTGAGACAAGGACTGCTCGCTAGTTATCTCTTCGTTCCCCACGGTACCTAGAGGAACTCTTGAATTTAGATTTATTTTTTTTTTTTAAAGGAAGATGTAGACGTGAGAAGTTCTGGCCTAAGTTACCAGCATAAAATCATAAATTGTGTCCGTGAACGCTGGCTCAAATACATGGCTCTTGGAAAACACTTCCAAGTCACAAAAGAAACACAGACTAGACGTCCACCAGGGGGAACATCACAGAGGAGAGGAAAATATTAAGAGGTGGTCTGTCTCAATGACCTTTAAAGTCTCCTCCACCCGAACGCTTCATCTTGAGGATGAGAGCACCAGACTTCTTTTCGGCCTCTGCATTTTTCCAACTTGGTTTGCATACTGTCCCTCAAATTCTTTGTCTTCTTTAGGGCAAGGTAATCGATCAATAGTTATTGCCAGAAGGCATTTTTCACTAAGTGACAAGGGTCATGGATTTGCAATCCTAGCTGAGGTCTGGGCAGGCCACTCCCAGCATGAACAGTGCAAGCTGGACCAGAAACACAGCGACTGCAATAGGAAGCCAACACTCCTCCACTGGGCTCTCTGTGAACCCTTTCAGGAAAAGTCACCCCAACTTTGTAATTATGAATCTCTTCCTTTATGGAGGTAGTCAGTCACCAAAAAAGGAATAAGTATAATTCGGATGCAGAAGCAAATCATTTTTCCTTATCTCCCAGCAATGTGTTGGTAATGAAAAAATTATCAGAAGGACACACCACGTTAATTGGGATAAAAAGTACACATTAACCAATAAGGAAGGTTTTCAAAATTTGCAGCTTTAAAAAAATGTTAGTGTAAGACAGGAAGTGGTAAATAAAAAAAATAATGTAATAACTTTCCTCAGTGATCTGGAAATGAGAAATTTTAAAACAGAGAGAAATATAAATATCAGTCCTAAAAAATTCTGAAACATATACTTAGCACTTGGGAAAAAAATTATTTTAAGAAAATATCACCATGAGTATTAATAGTCATAATAATGGTAATATTACCAAAGGGGTGCTTCACTTGCACTTTCATATTTAATTTTCACTGCACACTTAAGAGGTGGGCACTATGATTAGTTCCATTTTATTTTTGACGAAATTAAGGGTTAGAGGGTTTTTGACCACGCTGGAGATCTTATATATGCGATGAGTGGGACTGGCCATCTACAGGCCACACTCCCCCGCAAACCAATTACCATATGTTTTTCAATTTTGTGATACAGTTTTTTCCACATTTTAACAGGCAAAAACTGGGATGCCATTCACGGCATCTTGTAACTGTGAAGCCCAGTTTTGTTGAAGCTTTGTGGTGGCTTTGGTCTGTCGAAGTGTTGGCACTGCCAGCCAGAATTTTGGGGGTCACACTGAATTCAGACCTCAAACCCACTTGAGCTCATGGTTCAGGTATCTTCTTCCCACCACCAGCGTCAAGGTTGAGACATGCAAGTTCCTTTGCTGTCCCTTTCTGCCTGACGGGTTTATTTCCCATTGACCTCATACAAAGTGTATAGCCCTTGGGTACCCCAGTTCTACTAGAGTTCCCATTCTTGGTGTTGCTATCTTTTCCTTTCTTAGAAATGCATAAAAGGACAGTGCATCTCAGGTTGGACTGTTGATAAGATTAGGGTCCACTGTACAGACTCATCAGGCAATTTCCAACCCAACAACACAGGATAAGCTTGCTAATAATAAAGGCAAATGGAACAGATAAACATAACAGCCTATATTCCCTAGACAAGGGAGGGAGAAGCCAGAATGTGTAAAGGGGAGGAGCCCTTTATCTAGGAGACTCAAATATTTATGACACATAAGTGAAGGACAGCTCTCTGGATTCTACCAGAGACAGGATGAAATACCCCTTTGAAGTATCCTACCTACGTAACTCCAACTTCACAGCCCAATCAGACTAGAGGTGTTAAACAGAAAATTTTTTGGATTACAGACCCCTCTAGAAATCTGAACAAAAACTCTGGACGGCTCGACTGTTTCTAAAAAATACACATATAAGAAATTTTGAACTCAGATTGCATGGGCTCTAGTTAAACAGTGACTGAGGAAGCTGAGGCTTACACTCTTAAGATAAAGGCATCCAGCTACCCTTCCGAACCTTTGTGAAAGGGCAAGGATGGTCTGCAAAATGTACTCTTCTGTCCACGACCTGGTAGATGCAGAGAGAAAGGAAGGCCCCTGCCGAACTGGAACTAAATTACACCAGTTAGGTCCCAGTGTCAAACACACAAGATTCCCTGGAATTTGGCAATTAAAGTCTGAAGTGTCTGTTATTTCTTATGACCGCTGAGGACCCCACACACGCTGCACTCACTCCCAGCTCCATACCTGGAGGAGCCTCTGCTGCTGTCGCACCTGGGGCTGTCTGGGCCTCACTGGGTCCTGAGACAGGGACACCGAGGGAAGGTTTGGATGCACGGAAGTCAGCACCGCATCGAGTCCTCCACCCACCAGAGGGCTCTGCTGAAGCGACTGATGATTCAGTCTGGTCAAGAATAAAGAACTTGTTTTCAGGCCCAAGCGTACTGTCAAATGTTTATAATCAGTGCCACTGGCACATTGCACACACTCACAAAGAAACCATCATGTTCAATAATCACTGTGTACAATTCAAATGCAATCAAGACCAGTGGTTACGGTCACCTAGATTCCCAGGGACACCTGGTATCCCAGCTATTCAGACAGCAAATGGTACAGGTGGGATTTAAACCCAGAACTTCGGGGCTCTGCAGTTCAAGTTCTTAGGCAATATGCTCTTCTGTCACTTATTAGACAAACAATGAACAGGATGCATGTTTTCCAAATTCCGTTATTTCCCCAAATGTGTTACCAACAACCTCGCCAACTTTCCAAACAGTGATTACTTAGGGTTGACCTGCAGTCTCCGATGGTAGCACACGGGGGTGCAGCTGCTGTCCACTGTAGCGCAGCAATCTGCATGAAACTTGAGTTCTCCTAGACCAACGCCGTCCACCAGAACTTTCTACTGTGACCGAAATGTCTCCGCCTGTGCTGTCCAATAAGATAGCCACTGGCCACCAGGACCAGCTGCATCATTTCTGGGTCTCAGTGCAAAGCAAGAACGCAGGGCTCTCTGATCAAAAACCAGTAAGAATATTTCGAGCGGGTGACAATAGAGCATCACAACCAATGCATGCAGGTCTTCTGAACACAGCGCCCTGTGTGACTGCGCAGGTCACACACCTGCGAAGCTGGCCCTGCTGGCCACATGTGGTTAACGAACACCTGAAATGCGACTAGTGCGACAGAGAACTGAGGAGCTTTAACTTAACTTCAATTAGTCTAAATTTAAAGAGCCCACGTGGCTGGTAGCTGCTCTAATGGACAGCGCAGTTATACGCTACATACTACATCTACGAGATCCAATTAAAGCAAAAACTGAGGAAGAGTCTTTCATGATCCGGTTTTGCCAGCCATTCCTGAGGTGGAAAAGGTAGAAACAAGGATACGTAACAAGAGTGTTATGGGCACCGTGCACAAGGAGTATTGCAGTCACAGGCTTTGTGGCTCCGATCAACATATTCTAGTAAGGCACTGCTAAGGATAATCAACAATTTTTAATCTTAGATATTTATTGCCAAAAAACCTTTTTAAAAGAGGAGGAAAAGAAGAACATTGGCGCTAACACAGTGGTATCACTGAAAAATATTACACAAATACTACGGGAGATGTGAGTCAAACAATAAGGGACTTGCACGGAATAAACAAGATGGGGCATTGCTTCTTTTGAACCACAATCTGGATGCTGCTGAAAATGAGATGACGATGAAAATTATATGCAAATATGCAAGCTCATAGGAACAATGATAAAGCACCATGTCCTAGAAGAAGCACGGTAAAGACGAGAATTTGAGTGTCCACCACTGCCATCATTATTTCCACATGCATCACCTCTGAGAGCCACTCAGGGGCTGCAGGTACGGCGACGCCTGCTGCTGAACGTAGCCACTCGGCGGCTGCTGCTGCATCTGTCTGAGTCTTTCCATTAGCGCCGGGTTGGAATGCGCAGCCGGATAGGTTCTGGAATTATAGGTAGGAGACAGGACCACGCTGCCAGCCTGCTGCTGAGGGGTCTGCTGCAAAGGCATCTGCGTTCCGTACATCGTATAGCCCTGGGGCATGGTCTGCAGGCAGGCACAAGGAAGGAAGTCAACGTTTTGATTTGCCCCCAGCTGTCCTGTCGCTAAGATATCGAGGGCAAAAACAAAGCCAGGAGGAGCCCCCAGGAATTCGCCGTTCTCAAAGACTCTTTTTAACTCAACATATGAGCAAGATCTCACTCTGGAGGCAGAGAGAAGAGCCGAAAGTTATAGAATGAACTGTCTGTATAATGATTCACCAGAAATGTCAATTAAAAAGCAAAATGAATCCTCACTTGGTTAAGAGATCAGTTTTAAGCTCAGTCGCTTATTTTGAGGAAAGGAAGGGCAGGTTTCTGCACAGAAATAATCAGGCAAGCATCTCTACCTTTAGTGCACAGATGACATCCATGTTCAACAGATACCAAGTATCACTAAAGTTGTTTCCAACGTTAACCAGAAGAGTTGCTCATGCTGAATGTAAATTAAAATCATGGAGTACACTTTCCTAGTACGTCACTACACTTCCTTGGGTCTAATGAATTTGTCTGTAGTAACCAACCAGTTAATAAGAACAACAACAGAAAAAAACATCAATTACCTTAACCAGAGAATAAGGGTGTCAGTGGTGAGTATTCAATAATCTCTAGCTCTGGTTGGACTGCAGCCCGTTTCAGCACTCTACCAGTAATCGTTAATATATGAGTGGCTGATTCTCCAAATCCTGACACCCAATGTAAATGAAAAGCTTCAGGTTCTGCTGCGTCACTATCTACAATTTACAGAACAGAGTGCTGATTAAAGTAGAAGAGGACTGCTCTTCAGGTCCTCAAAGTACCACATTTTAAGGTAGTTGAATGGCTCTGACTTGGAAGACAGAGTGATGGACAATGACCTTCCTGCAGGCAGCGTGCAGGGACGCAGGCTGTGTGGCCCGGTGCCTGTGAAGGCCAACCCTGGCCTTCCTGTCAGCTGTGGACACAGTATGAACCGCTGGCCCAACTAGAGGTCTTGCCAACCTCCCTGGCCTCCTGATTATGAGAGGGATAGAGTACAAGGATATGGAAGCAGAAATGACAAAGCTATTAGAAAAAACAGCTCAAGATTTGCATCACATTAAGGCAAATCTATCATCTGCTGAATAACTACTGTGTGTCTGGTGCTTTGCTAGTTCCATAGGTTGTCTTAAATCTCCACAATGTTCATCTCTATTTTACAGAGAAGGAAACCAAGACTCGGAGTAACTCGCACAATGTTACACAGCTTGTAGGTTGTCAGGAATTTTGTCAAGGTCTGATGCCAAGGCCGATTATCTTCTTATTCTACCAGGATTCCTCTTCGAAGCTATCTTTGAATGTCATAAATTCAATCATGAATTACATCATTATACATTATAACACAAGTACCCTGGCTGGGACTGTTCACCGTTTCAATATCTACCATCATCATTAATAGAAAGGTATGAATTGATATTTCTGATTCAAGAATTTCCTAAAATGTCTGATGCCCTTTAATCAATCCTGAGACTTGTTTAATAAGCACTGGTAAAGCTTTTTTTTTTTTTTTTTTTGAAACGTCAATTATAATCTATAAGCAGAAGTGACTAAGTTCTATACCCCATGAGGGAATTGATAGCCTACTTACCTAGCTCCCCCCTTCAAATAAAGAGCATTAAAAATCCCAGCAGCACCTACAAAGCAAACATGGGTACCTGTGCTTGCTGCAGACCTGGATACTGGGGGAGCTGAGGGGAGGGCCGTGCTTGAGCAGCAAAGAGAGCAGCCTGGTCCCCCGGCTGGCCCTGGAAAACAAAGCCGAGGCGGCTCTTGATCATAACAGCAAGGGCATGATCCGAGCTCCTGGTTAATTGCCCCCCAAACCCCTGACACCGCACCCTATGTGAGAACAACACGTGCAGATTCCAACCTGCACTGGATACTATTCCTCATCAATTTCCTAGTAACAGTAGAGATTGCTGTGCTTATTATTTCTTCCAAAGAAGACTACGGATGTCCCCAATGATAACACATACGTAAACACAAGCCAAAATAATCAACGGTCTGCTCATCAGAGAGGCTCTGAGCCAGCTTTCCTGTACACTCCAGGGTACAAATGTCCCTCCAGAGTAAAAGGCATGAGTCTCTAAGTGTGAAATCTGAAACCACAGAGTTGCCTCATCCTGTGCCCATAAAGTAAGAGAACACGTGGTACACGCAGATGGCATACACTACCTTCATGACTTTTTAATGATGTTTCTTCACAGGGACCTAAAAATTGCCTATTTAGCCATGTATGCAAGGGGTGAATTTGGGATCTCTTATGACTCTAATAATCAATATAATCAGTGAAAATGTATAATAAGTTACTATCAAATACAGTTCTAACCAACTACAATGTAAAATAGAAACCAATTAACATCTGTTCACCAGTCTTAATTTAATACATGTTTTGGCCTGAGGAAAAATAAATATATTCCTAAGAGCAGCTGTATGTATTTTACGTTTTGGCGGCAGAAGCTATTTCACGGAAGCTTGCGGTATTAATCGCAGAAGGAGGCCAAGCTTCCGACCACCCCTTGGTTTTTTCAGGACTTACTAATAACAAAGAAATGGGGTTTATTCTAGGATATGTCACCACTGTTTTATATCACAGATGTCCTCGTTTTTTTTAAGTGCTAAAATACAGTTATATTAAAAACCAATTTTAAATGTTCCGGGAAAGTAGTACAGATACTTCTGGCTGGCAGAAAGGTGTAAACATTTAGCTTAAGAGGGAGAAGAACACCAACAATTATTAAGCATCTATTATGTGCCAGGGACTGGGCTTCTTGTTCTTATTCCCATTTTCTCACAGGAACTCTGCAGGGAGGGGACATCATCCCCATTTTCTTCAGGTAGGAAAAGCCAGGCTCAAAGAGCCTGGGTAGCTTAGCAAGCTCACCCAGCTAGACCTGGCTGAGCCATGAGCGCTCAGCTAAGTCTGCCTCCAAAGCCTAGGGTTTTTTCGATTATGATGAGATGCCTCCATATGTGATATCAAGGATGAAAATATTTAAAATTTCATTTGGTGCTTATTCTTTAGGGACATAGAGCCTCGTAAACTCACCCCAATAAGAAACCAAAAGGAGACTCTTTAATGAGATTTTGAAATGAAACGTATACATCAGACGGTGAAGCCTTTTCTCTGATCCCCACATCAAATCACTTGAGGGCATTTAAGAAACTTCGGCCTCTCCGAAGGTGGCTAGCCACCCGTACATGGACCAAATACAAATTTCTGGGAGCATCTACTATGGTATCTATATGTGACAGCTTCAACAAGAACCTAACTTTCCAGCGTAGGGTACCATGAAGATACTCTGAGCCTTTAGCTGATTAATCCAAGCGCGATTATATCCCTATTTGCTTAAGTCTAAGAAAAACAGCCCAAACTCCCTCTAGGAGAGCCCATGCCACGGGAGTGTGGCTATCTGAAGCCTACAAGTATTGCCCCAAAGTAGCCAAATGGCCCTTGATCCTCCAAACGCTAAGCCAGGGAGTCATTAAATCAACCGGATCTTTCCATGCCGCTCCTCGACTTGGTGCTCCCTGACAGCATTGTCCAAAGGTCCCTGAAACATACTGCTGTACCTCTCGGTGGGGATAAATATATGTATATTACCATTTCTACAGAAGAAAAGAAAAATGAATTATTTCTGTGAGTTAGAATCTTGAGATCCCTAAGTAGTCTAAAACACCCACGCCCTTTTTCGCCTTGGAGGGAAACAAGACGTGATGTGCGCGTGACAGAGGCATGTGGATACATAAAACAGATCTTTTTTTAACTCTTTACTCTTCCTTTGCTTATTGAAGAACCTTAGGAAACAAACTATGACTTATATGTGGGGCGGGGGGACTAGAACCCTGATACGGTAGGTATCTGAGTTACTGGGCAACACTCTTTTACTGACAAAGAACAGTTGAGATTTTGGAAATTTAAGAAATACGAATTAAAAACCATCTACATTTTTAAAAATCACAAAATTAACACTCAAGGAAAAACACTGTAACTTTGAAAAGAAAAAAAAAAGCAAGAAGAAAGGGGTGAAAAATTTCAAATCAGTTTTACACTCTAAAATTCATATACTCTTCAGTGAACCATTTTTAGTCTAAAGGTAAACTATTTATTTGTAAATAGACTATATTCCCTCCCATCGCCATTTTTTCCCCCCCAACTCGCTACTTAAGTACAGTAGGTAAGGGTTCTAACATTCAATACCCTCCCTGAGGAAATCAGAAACACCTCACGTTGGCCAGCGCTCCCCAAGGGCTTTTATCGTCATATTGGCCCTGAATGAAAAATATCCATCTCTTCTCCCAAACCGAAATGACCTCCTCCTGCTCTCTGGTTTTCCCAGAATAATGCCAGGAACAAATTATTTCAATTTGTAGAAATAGTTCAATCTCTTGAGTAAAGAATGAATGACCAAGAAGTTCTGTAGTAACGTGAAAGATTTTACAGATGCTGAACGAGGACCATAATGAGGGACTAGGTAAGAAAACTAAAAATTGAAATTTAGTAAGAGTCTTAAAATGTTAGTAGGGATAGTTTTGCTGCATTCAAGAAGGGACAATATAATGAATGTATCATCCGAACTGGGACAGGCCAGGAGAACGGGGGCAAAGTGAGACCATGCCTGGCAAATTGTGACTTATGGTCACCTTCGTCATACATAATCTACTTATCTGTTATTTTCTGAAAACTATCTAAGCTTTATTTGATTTTTTTAAAAAAATCAGTTCCTAGCACTGTGTCTGGCATATAACAAGTGCTCAATAAATATCTATTGAGGAAACCTAAGATTTAATTTAGTTTATCCGTTAAACAAGAGTTCCAGAGGTAAATTGAGATTTATATTTCAGGATAAATTAGTTTACCAAGTGCTTTCCAATTGCCCCATATTTTTAAGTACCATCTTTTGTTTTGAAAACTCACTTTTTAATTTAATTTCTAGCATCTGTCATTCTAATGACTTCTTTCTGCCTTCATTAATACCTGGAGAGTAGCTCAATTGCCCCTCTGGATTTATCCTGCTTAACTGCAACAATCAGAGGCAACATTAACTTCACACTTTCGTGGTTGTAAAGGAGGCTGGTTTCTGAGGGAATATCTGTGTCTGGCCTGGAGCCACACTGTGCTCCAGCTCCAGCTCCCCTGGCTCAGGTACCCAACTTACAAGTGCTAAGAGAGTGAGCCACAGTTAACTGGGAAATTCTGATAGCTACAGGAACCCATCTCTACATTGCTACCCAGGGTCAATTCCTACATGTGGTCTCTCTCATTTGTTTTTACACACTTTGCTTTAGGCTTGCCTCTGGGTAAGAAACAGAAATCTATTATATTTTCTAAAATTTCCACTTTCTAAAAACTTTTTAAAAAGCTGTGCTGTTCAACACTGACTCATCTTCCTGGTCTTTATAAGAACAATTCTCTCTCTTACTGCTTTATTTTTAATTAGACAAGAGAAGCATCTGAGCTCAAAGAGACGTAGACTCAAAACCTCTTGCACAGTTTGAAATGAATACATCCAGTAAGTTAAAAAAAAAAATTTTTGAGACATCATCCTCAAAGATAACTTTCAATCTTCTGGGTCTTGTTCTCTTCATTAGTTCAGTCTCTCAGTCAACTGAGAAAATGTGAGGGTCTCTTTCTAAAGGAGAATTGGTTATAACTCCAGTTAGCAGACAGTTAAGCATTACAATCAGCAGCAATTCAGGATCAGGGATCTTCTATCCACTCAATTTCACTAGTAATGATTTTTTTTTTCAAATCCTTATTTAGTAACTTTCCAATAGAGTTTAAGGGTTGCAAGTAGAGAGACAAGTTGTGCCTGAAAAACCACAGCCAGATTTTGTGACTCTGTTTCTGAAAATGCTGATTTAGGAATAATAATAAAAGTCACCCAGTGAAAACCAGTGGGTAATGTTTTATGAGTCAACGAGCAAAAAGGGTTTTGCTTGTGACTACTGGTTTGGAAGGTACTAAGTAATGTTGCCCAAGGTTAAACAACAAATGGCGTGAACCCCAAGTTTTGGTCGTCACATTATACCGGTGTATTTTGATTGCAGACAACAGATACACAGAAAATTCTATAATTAAAAGAGGTCCTGTTGACCAGTTATGCTTAATTCTTTTATAAAGCTTTCCATCAAATATAACTTGGTTGGCAATCGGTTAACAGTAACATTAACGGCTGGAACAACCTGATTCACTTTGAAATAAACACACCTCATACCATAATGAACCTTTACAATATAGTCTGTTAACATGCCCATAAAGGAGGAATATAGAATATTGATTGGTTGAGTATACATACACATTCATTAAATTCCTGATACTGGAGAATATTAAAGAAAAATAAGAATGGTGAAAAGGACAGCAAAGACATACATACACATTTCCATTTACTTGAATGAATATATAGATCATGTAACCTTTTGACTTTAAATACCTGATGAACAAAATATTTTGTCTATTTTTTTAAAAAGTAAAATCAATGGTAGATGCAAATTGTATTCTGTTTAAATTACATTATCATCTGAACAATAAATGCCCTACAGCAAACATAAGCTACCTGAAAGATATTTTTAAATTTGATAGTTTAATTCAAGTTTTTAAAAAAAAAAACAAAAACCTTGCCTGCTCTCTGTACAAGTGTCAAGAAAAATTGATAGAAAAATTGATTGCTTTCAGAAAAGTCTCCAAACTTTCCTTTGTTGAAAGAACTAACTATTAAAGAAATTGTCTATATGACAGTATTTCATAACTGAAATATCTTCAAAGCTTGTAATATGCCATTAAGGATATTTTCACCAATGTATAGAAAACGTTACCCATTAAATTGGCAGTGAAACGGGTTGACTTACATTCACATCTGAGATGTGTGCTCTTTTTTATTCTAATGCTTCTTGGGTTTATGTTGTGGGTTGGCTATCTGATACAGAAACCTATAAGTAATTTAATGCAAAACATGCATTCTTCGCTAGCCCAGGCAAAGCAGTAGAGATGAAGTCTTATGACATGCATGCACAAGACCTATGCTCAAAAAAAACACCTTCTCCATACCGGAAAGAAAATAGAGATGATGCGTTCTGTTGAGAACTTAGGAAGAACGAGTGAGTGGGATGTGATGAGAAGGGCATGTTTCATAACCACAGTTTTCATTATCTTGCACTGGCCTGTGAGTCAGCATGCCATGCGTTCCTCTACTAATGAGGTGAGTTATCGCAGAGAGAAGCGAGAGCTCAGGAATAGATGGGTTCAAAACTGGGACTGAGATGAAGGTACACGAACTGGCCTATGTTCCCAAGCTCAGGCCATGAACGTCCACTGGTTTCTATACCATAGACACGTATATGATGAAAATCATGAGGCAATCAAAGGGGACAACTTTCGGAAATGAATTCCGTTAACGTGAACATGGTCAATGCATTCATGATTCTGTGTTACAGTCTCAAACATAAACCAAGTGAGTAACAGTGAAATGAAGACTATAATAATTACCAGCTAGAGGGGAATAACCTGCTTCTCATTCTGATGTTCAAAGGATAATGCTATAAAAGTTTACTTAAAGAAAAAAAAAAAAAAAAAAAAAAAAGAAAGTAAAAGGAATGACAGACAGCAGGGGTGTTACCATTATGTTGTCAAAGTCTTCCAGAAGGGAGACAGCAGAGTTACAGAAGTCCTACAGAAAGGGGACAGCAAGAAAACGGCAGACAATACAGATAAGATTGTTTAGCCTAATGATGCAGGTAGCCAAAATACATAAGAATTAGTTCATTTTAAAACAATGTTTCAGGGAGTCAAGACTTAAAAACCCAGGCCCTAAGAGTTCATATTAATTTATACGCCAAACAATATCACCATAGGCTGGGACACAGACAGATAATATGGCAATAGTCACATAATGGAATAGCACATCCTGGAGGTTAAACAGGGACATACAAGAAGTAGGGGAGCTATCAGACCCAGATAACTTCCCGAAACTAAGGGATGCTGGCACCTCGGTGTAAGCAAAAGAGCGCCCAAGTCCTTCCCAGCCCAGAGCCGGGGGAGAAGCGCTCAGGACATTTGGGTCACATGAAACACACAAGACATTAAGTGAACCAGTCATATATTATTGGAGGATGTCATCAGATAGCTCCATCCCCAGTAAATGCAAATGAAAACACAGCATCGGTTTAACCACACATTCAATCAACCAAAACAGACAACAAATATTTATAGTGCCACTAGTGTTTACATGCTAACAGGGCGTCTGATTTAGAAAAAGGGAACTATATGCTGGGGAAAAATATTCCTGTTTCTCAGGTCAATGATCCCCTTGCTTAATCATCTTTATGAATGAATTCTAAGTGACACTTAGTCTGAGACATTAAAATTTTTCTGTTCACTGAATTTTAGAAATAGAGATGAGGCAAAAAATTCACAACCCTAATTGAAAAAAATAAAAGTATTTTACTATACTAAGAACGAGAAATCACAGGAGGAATTTCCCAAGCAAATAATATCTGTTCTCACCATTTTAGGGGTAGGTACATAATTCATTGCATCTATTCATTTGTCTTTATATCCAACTACCACCTTTGTACTAGTGGTTCACTCTCTCAGCCCTCTACCCCTATCTTCTCCCCGTTCATAAACATCAAGCTGTGTACACTATCTACGAGATCACTATAGTTGCACAATCATGATTTCAGCAAACGACATGGGTGCCTTCCTCATCATTCAAGTAAACAGCGAAATACCAGATATTAAGTAATAAGCAGAGCATCTACTTTCCTGGACACGGTTTCCACCCAAGGAACAAAATGACAGGGTTTAGGACATATTTACTAGCTCAGTGTTTTTTGTCCTCCTAAGTTCATTTTGTCACTGAGGCGTATGAAAATTGCACTCTCTGAGTAAATGCATTAAAGATTCTTGTCAAAACTCAAGATTTGTTTCAACAAGTCTATTTTGTACACCTTTACCAACTAAGAACCAAATTATTTTGAAAATATGCTCAAATTATAGAACCAGGAAAATTACAGAAGGGAAAACTTAAATTGCTGGTAAAGTTATAAAACATGCCTAAACTCACAGGTCATACGAAAATGCAAGTTAAAATGATGTAACACAACACGATTTCACCTGCTCTGAATGAGGAAATAAAGGTCTGACAAAATCAAGGGTTAGTGAGGACGTGGAGGAAAGAAACACGTTCATTTATAACCGACGGGAATCACCACCACTTTGGAAATTAAATCCGCATTTCCACTTCCACATACGTACCCTACAACTCGGCACGTGCAGAACACACGGACAGAAATGTCTACTGTAGCACGGTTAACAGTAACAAACAACTGGAAGTAAGTGAAATGATCCTCAACAGAACGGATAAATGTTTATACTCATAACGGAAGAGTATCCAACCAGGACAAGCAAATAAATAAAACCAAGTATAACAAAGTAGATATAATTAAAAATTAGTCAAAATAAAAAAGTTACAAAACAATAATACCCGTGTGAGACTACCATAATGTAAAGTTTCCAATCTGAAAGTAATACTACATAATGCTTATGTCCATGGATGCAAAAATATGTAGTAAAAACATAAAAGACATTCATAGGAAAGAAAAACATGAAATTCATGATAGTGATTACCTCTTTATCTTTATGAGACAAGGGGCCTCATCCATGTCTGTAAAGTTTTATTTAATAAAAGAATGATCTAGAGCCAATGTGGCCGAACATTATCATTTAATAAAGCTAGGTGGTAAGTACATTAGTGTTTGCTATATTATTGTCTATTCCTGTACGTTTGAAAAACACTGCTAAAGGGTGAGTAGGAGGGAAAGAGCAAAAGAAAGGAAACAGATATTCCAAGGTGATACCATATCCAGAAGGCAGATCAATTACCAGACCAAAAAGGATGGCTGCTCAACTTAAATGAGCTTTATCAGCCCAAGAGGCATGCTTTCAGGATGTTCCAGAGACACTGTTGCCAAGGAGCTGAGGACTCTGGAAGGCTCTGACTCAGTCAGTGTTCTTTCATTAAGTTAACGTCATTCCTTTATTTGGATACACAATGACGGCACCTGCTCCATGGTTAGATAACCAAGTGTTCTTACCAGTAACCACCAGCTATAACTGAGCACATCATTTCTGTCTGTCAGAAATCTTCCTCTTTAACAATAATGAAAATCCTTATGATTCATTAATCTGTAGCCAACAATCAATTGCTTTCTTCCAAATATGTCTCAATCAAATTAAGCTAAACGTATCTTTTATCTTTCACTGGTCTCTCAAAATAAACTGTCTAGCACTGATTATTACAAAGAACACAAGAGGATTTTGTGCATTGAAAGGGAGAAATCAGGATAAAGTGATATCACAAATCAAGGCACAAAATTAAGTTCTCTTCCTGTGTCAAAACTTAAGATTCCCTTCAAAAGCCCCTTCTCTAGAATACTGATAAGGTGGTGCGGGGGGGGGGAGGGGAAGAAAGTACCTTGTGTCAGAAGAAAAATATTAGATATAAGAAAAAGGTGACTGGAAAACAATTTAAGCAGCATTTGGCATGATTATAACCAACATTCTATATTTTATGATAGTTCTCATGGGATAGATATGTGGACAATAAAATATTACAGTGATATTTTTAACAGTGAAGTGGGAATCAGTCCCTCTGAAGTTTGTATCACAGAATTTAGACGGTAAAAACATACTGCTCTAAGCAACCAAAATGGCTATCAGGAAAACGAAACAACATTCAACAGTCCTCTTTCTTGGTCTCTTCTACTGGTGGCCAGTGAACACCAAGCGTATTAGGGACAATTTGTGTAATCATACAAGTAAGGCACACACTCTGAGCCAGCCGCCGTTCTAAGGGCTGCTACAGACATGAAATCATTAATTTCACAGAACCCTGCGCAGTAAATGTTGCATTAGCTCCATTTTACAGATGAGCCTCTGAGGCACAGCAAGGTGACAAAATCACTATCCTGGGTCCCATTTAAATAAGGGACACTGAGTAAGGAACGGAGGGAGTAGAATTTCTGTTTCCTTGGATGAAGACTATAACTGAGAAAAATGACAACAAGTTTCCTCACCTAACATCTCTGTGCGTGTTAATATGCACTAAAGCTGTTAAGAAAACACACCTGACTATAACAACAGTCACTACATCAAATAATTTGGTTAGCAATACCTAACAATATCCATGCTATTTAGCACCTGTTTTCTAGACACTATTGATACATTCCTAAGGAAATGTAAGACGGTTCGTAAAAGAAAATTTCATGACCAACTGAAGCTGGTACTCAGTCTCTGCAGCAGAATTAGAATTATTCTATAATGGTTCTCTAGTTTTCGTCGTGCACCATCTAAGGCTAGATCTTCCTACACACATCAACTCTGTCCATTACATGTAAAGAGGCTAAGGGGACTCTGCAAGGTCTGAGACGTATCCAGAATTCAGGAATTTGTGCCCTCTCTGCCCCATCTAGGTTTTCAAAACAACCACAGCAGAGGTTGCTGTTGGGAGAAGTTTCTGGAAGCACTCAGAGGAAGAGGTACGAGATGAGTCTGTGGATAAAAATCAGGTTGCTAAGGATCAAGGCTACTAAGAAGCTCCAGGGTTCTGGAAATAGCTGCTCAAAACACGAATTCATTCAATAAACTTCTCATAGATCTCTATCCTCTGCTCAGTAGGTGGAAAGATGATACCAAGTATTATAAGACCCGATGCGTGACCTAAGAAGAGGGGGCCAGCCGGGGGTCACTGTACAACCAGCCTGAGAAGCTAGAGTCACATCCAAGGCTTGGAGCAACTGGTCAGTCTTTAAAAGCAGCTGCTACAATTCCAAGATAAGTTTTGAAGGTTAAGTAATTTGAAATTCTCCAACACGTTTGCTACATTTAAGAAAATGGATTCTGTAATTAGAAAATTTGTAGGACAAGGAGGAAAATGATACCTATTTCATCTTCTCTATAAGAAGCCAAAAACTGAAAGAAAAAAAAAAACCAAACCACAAGTTTGTATGTAGCTAGAGAGAATCACATTCTGTGTATGCACTTACCCCGAGAAAACGCTATTGCCGAAATTTGAATCAACATTTCTTACTGTGAAGGATGTGGGTCAGTGCTCACTAGAAAAACAACGAATTGCATCCAGAATCATATATGAGAACACTGTATCAATATCCCTTATAGTCCATATAATTCTGCCTTTATTCTAGATTTTTTAAAGATTACCACGAGGAGAATTTTTTTGTGCCACGATACCATATTTAGCTAGATTCTAGGTATATTAATCCATGACCTACTGGGAGAGAGGAGAGGGGCTAACATTTCCCTCAGAACCTCCTCGGGGCAGGCACTCTAGCAGATGCTACGTACAAATCTCATCTACTCTATGGAGGACCACTCCATCCTGTGACTGCACCACGTATGCATTTCTCTTCCTTTAAAGAATTCTATTTTTCTCAATTATCCAACACTTCAAGAATGGTGAGGGAGAAAAAAACATGTCTGCTTCTGAAAGCCCTTCAGAAACTCTAAAGCAAGTTTCACCAGTTAAAGAAAGAATATGGGGGGAGAAGGAGAGGTGACTATTATACAGGCACACCTTGGAGATATTGCGGATTTGGCTCTAGACCACCGCAATACAGCGAATGCCTCAATAAAGAGAGTCACTTGAAGTTTTTGGTTTCCCGGTGCATATAAAGGCTGTGTTTAAATTATACTGTAGTCTAGTAAGTGTGCAATAGTATTATGTCTTTTAAAAAGTACATCTTAATTAAAAAAAAAATACTTCATTGCTAAACAATGCTAACCATCATCTGAGCCTCCAGTGAGTCATAGTAATAACATCAAAGATCACTGATCACAGATCACCGTAACAAATATAATAATAAAAAAGTCTGAAATATTGCAAGTACTACCAAAACGTAACACAGAGACACAAAGTGAGCAAATACTGTTGGAAAAACAGTGCCGAGACTTGCTCAATGCAGGGTTACCACAACCCTTCAATTTGTAAGAAGTGTAATATCTGTGAAGTGCCACAAAGCAAAAGCACAGTAAAACAAGGTATGCCAGTACAATCACTGTTACGAAGTTGAGCTTATATTACTTGAAGAGAGAACTTCTGACTTCTCAAAAGGGAAAAAAAAAAAAAAAAAAGGAAAGATAAAAGGAAAGAAAAGAAAAATCCAACATGTGACAGAGTTGCCACAAAAGAATCAGTTAAAAAAAAAGAATGCATTATCAGTTAATTCCTATTGGTACAAGCAGTACAACCCTAGATGGTATGAAAGAATAGAGTCAGGTATTTTTGAGTGTTGTGAGTAATGGGGTCCTACAGTGACGTTTTAGGTCGTTAAGTCCACCTTCTCCAAACATGCAAGGATACTTCTGAATACGTGAAGATTATTCTATTGAATCCCCTTAAAAAAAATTTTTTTTTTTTTTGCTTTAGGGGAAATAGCTTGTCATGGCCTGTGTCAGGAAGTGAACTTCTGAGGACAGGTGTTTCACCTATAAATGACACAGTGAGCTCCTGCCCAATTAGAGAAATTCAAAACTGAATCCAGCAGTAAGAGTTTGAAAGTGGGCTATTAATAAGTCAAATTCTACCTTGTGATTAAAAAGGTAGATAGGAAAAAATAACCATTACTTATTGGAAGGTAAATTTTACTTAGGCTTAAATTACTTTAAAAGGGAACTGAATTCATTCTAGTAGAATAATTATTCGACTTCCAGTAAATTTTTTCTTGATAAGGATTTGAAACAGTGATGTAACTTATTTTCATTCATCCCCAAGAAGAGCTAAAATCCCACTGAGGTTTTAAATGACTCCAAGCATGCTGCTTATTTAGAGAAAAATCAAGGCTTCTTAAGCATTTTAATCAAATCTTCATCACTTCTGTGTAAGAAGTAACTTAGGCCCGTGTTTCCGGACACCCAGGGAGTTTGAGTGATCAAAAATCTCTGAGAGGTCAGGGGGAGACAAGCATGTAGTGACAGTTGTTTGTATTCTCATGTGGTTCAAACTAGGTTCCTCTCTCCCGTCCTTCTTATGACGCAGGTTAAAAAAAATAATAAATTAAAAAAAGGAAAAGAACCATTTTTAAGACTGCATAACTAGCCCTACCACTCCCATCCCCCAAATCACTAAGTGGACTTCATGCAGAAGTGCCATAAATTGTACAATGGAGATATGGCTAGAAAGTTAGCCAAAGTACAAAGAATATTTTTAAAAGCATTAGAATTCCTTGCTAATTTGAAAGTCTGTGGTTGTTCTGAGAGCAGGATACACCTGTCGACTGGCTACTTCCTTTGAGGATCATAAAGAACCCCACTCACAGGGTTGCTGTGAGATCTAAGACAATCAATACATTAAAGTTCTCAGCGGTGTTTTGGCAAAAAGGACGCGCGCTCATCGCGTTGGCGGCTATCATCAGCATCGCCACGGTGCAACTGTTCTAAGAAAAACTGGAAGAAAAAGTCGCATTCTCACCTCCCTCGTTTTACTTTAACATGTTTGTACAGATCGGTGGGGGTTATTTACGAGTCTATACTAAGTTTCGTGTGACTTCCACCAATGTTAAACAATCACTATCATTTTAAAATTTATAGAAAATTGGGTTATAGGGCATAAAGATAGAAACAATATAAATCAAGAGTTAAAGATATCCACGTACTGACTGTCGCTTGTAGTGTATTCTTCGCCTACTGTAGATCTTGTGAAGTCTATACTAAGAACAGAGTCTGTGCGGTACAGGGCACTATAGGAGAAAACCTAGGAAACATCAGGGCTTCAGAGCTACAACCTCAAAGTACACGTCAAATAATAATACGTGAAAGTAGAGCTAAAAGGAGTACGGAATATGGTGATAATTATAATAGGGGGTGAGTGCTCAGAGCAGGTCACTTCAAGGATAAAAGCCCTGCAGCTTGCAAGTGACTAGAAAACCATGAGCTCTTCTTTTTGTTTGAAGGCATACTTTTAATGAACCGAAGACATTTCAAGTTCTTATCTGATCCATGATAACGGTAAAATACAAGGGGGGGCAGGAGAAGCGTGCGTCAACCCGTACAAGAGAGACACACGTGCGCTCACTCGCGCAGGTAAACGGGGATGCAAGTGCGGCAAGAGCCTGTCACGTATCCCCAGTCTCATCCCTGGCTAGAGGAACTGATGGAATGCGGGGGAGGACACTGCTGCTCTGGACAAACCTGTTGGAGAGGTCGCGTCTGGGCTTGCCGGAGAAGCCGCTGCGGCTGCTGCTGCTGCAGAAGCTTCATCTGTATCAACTGCTGCTGCGATGTGATGGCGTGAAGGGAGGGCGGCTGCATCACGGCCCCCGAGCGCCGCTGCAGCATGTTGGACAGGGCTTGCTTGGTATTGGTGGGGACAAAGGAGCCCGCGGGGTCCAACCTGGAGCCGCCTACAAAAGCAACCACAAGGAAGGGCTTTCTGTGCATGTTAATGCAACAGGTCTTCCTTATTTTATTAAAACACAGAAGTCTCACCTCCTGAGCCTCACTTGAGGAGCTTCCCTCACTTGGGAAGCAGGGCACTGCCCCACCCTCTACAAATATCAAAGATCCCTAAGAGTTGCATAAATTCCAAACGATGGGGAGGGTGATGTCTAGTGAATGATAATATTTGAATGACTTCACAGAGGGCCCACTTCGGTCGGTAAAGTGAAACGCCCGAGATGCAGAGTCACCGGCCCAATTTCAGAATCATGTGGGGTTTAAATTATGCGAGGTGCCCCGGGGACATGTTACTTGCACAGAACGTATTGCCTCCGTGGGGTATTTGATCAAGCGTGCTAAGCCAGGTATAGAGACCCTTTTGTAATTTTAAACCCTTCTGAAGTTCACGGTATTTAAGCTTCTTTACCACAGCAAAATAAAAATGCCTGTTTTTTGGTAGAGAGGCATGACAATACTTTAAAAACCTGAAATGCTCGGAAACTTCAAATACCGTGATTCTAAAGACAAAACACATCTTTTTCGAAGGGTAGAAGTAAAATAAACAAGAAACATTAATTATAGCTTAAAGAAACAAATGAAAACCTTAACATATTTGCATCTAGAATCTGCCAAATGCCTTTAAGAGGAAAGAAAATGTCAATATTTACTGGCTTCAAGTAGGTGCCAATCCTTCGCTCACCAGGTAGTTTATATTCTTTAATGTACGGGAATAAGAAAACTTCTATATAAATACCTTACAAATGTTATATTTTTTTCTTTAAACCAACTTGCATGACGGAAACAAACATTTCAACACTGATCACTGGAAAAACCCACATTCTTTTTAAGACTCAGCGTCACAATCAGCAATATGATTTATGAAGTCATTCAGCAGCCTTTGAAGAACGTTTGGAAAAAAGTGGGAGGTCAATTTGAGCAACATGACAAGGTAACTTTTGTTGAAGCAAGAATTGGAAATATACTAATACAACTTTATTGACTCATTTTATAAGTAAGAGACATTCTTTTTAAAGATTAGACTATGATCTACTGTCTTCTAATTTTCCTCACTTTTCTATAATCTTATACCTCTGAGTCAGCTAAAGAAATAAGATATAATAAATATGCTGAAGCCCTCTGTATAGTCTTACCTAACTAATTTTCTCCCCATCTCTCACCAAATGCTCTTTATTATTCACATGCATTTCCTTATAACTTTACCATCCTGGAGTGTACACATGAGAAAGAGAGATTGCTTGCTAAAGACGTGTGTGTGGGGGGGGTGGGGGGGAAGGGCACTGTTTTACATTTTTAAGAATGTATGAATGCAAGCAGACGATACATACTCTTCCTCAACTCCGTAGGTTTTAAAACTTTATGAAAATCTATTAATTCACACACGTAAAATCCTCATAAATTGTTTTCTTCAATTCTTTTTCTTACATGTCATGATACCTAAGCCTTACCTAATACCTAAAGTTCCTCAACTTATAAACACCTTTTATAGTATCCTAGGGGGAAAAGGGTATGTGCCTTTTAAAATACTTAGCCTTCAGTTTATAGACAGTCCTTGTGTTTGATTTCAATATCTAAAAAGTTTAAAAATGCTTCAATTCACAAGGACTTTGGAATTAAAGAGAGAAATTCAAAAGAGAGGATGAGCCTTTATTATTTTCCACATTTACCACGGCCTAGTCTGTTCTTTCTTTTTTCGTCTACATTCTATTCACTCAATAACCTATTTTTAAGACCCCACGACAAACCAGACAGACGCTTCTCTAAGTTCTGGGCATACTATAGTGAGCCATCAGATAAAATACCTGCCCTCATGGAGCTTACGTTCTGGAGAAGGCAGATAATAAACCAGGAAGTAAGTAAAATTTAGATAGAGTCTATAAAACAAGTGCCGATGCTAGAAAGAAACTGAAGGAAGAGGAGGGGAGCAGAGGGGGCAGGGAAAGGGTGTGGTTTACAGTTTAAAACAGGGTGGTCAGTGCAGGCCTCAACCCAAAGGAAGCAGGCAGTGAGCACGCAGGTATCTGAGGGAGCCAGCACGCGCAAAAGCCCTGGGGTAGGATACGTTACGA
The DNA here is from genome assembly GCF_002837175.3 of Physeter macrocephalus. NCBI lineage: Eukaryota > Metazoa > Chordata > Mammalia > Artiodactyla > Physeteridae > Physeter > Physeter macrocephalus. The sequence continues at coordinate 17,456,882 of NC_041214.2, forward strand.
TCACTCACTGAACCTGTCTGTTGTGTCAGGCTATCTTCTAAATGCTATGTTTTTTAAAACTCACTTTAAATTATATATGTGTGTTCGTCTGGTATGTAATATAAAACTTATTTCATCCTTCAAAGAAAGAATGAGCATTTTCATCCATTTTCCTTACTGCAATACCCTAACAACTAAAACTGGATCTGGCACATGATGCATGAAGCTCAGTACATTCTGCCGAATGGATAATTGAATCACCCACACTATGAGGTTATATGTGAGCATATCCACTTTACAGATGATCAGACTGAGGCACAGAGGAGCTAAGACATGGTGGAGGTGGAGATGATACAGTAAGAGGGTGGTAGAGCCAGAGGTGAAGCAGAACTGTAACTCCCAGACCAGCTCTCTTAACCACGGATTTAGAGGACAAAATACGGATTCTCCCCTACAGTAGGCCAAGAATCAAAATGTCCTACTCCAATTACAATAAAGATCACAATATAATACAGAACACAATAAGGAAAAATTATTATCTGTTAGAATGTCACATCCTAACAAAAGGCAGGTTGAGATCTCAAAATAAACTGTTTCGCAGAAACAGGCAAACTTTCATTTAGAAAGAAAAAATTAAATTCATTTCTAATTAAGAGACTTTTTTATTCTGATAATCCTTAGATATAAAATCTACTTGGGCTCGAATCAAAGCAATACTAACATTTACTGTGAATATGGTAGGATTTCTTACTGATATCTATTTGCTGCACCAAATTTCTGAGCTCCTTCGTGGTGTAAACAATTTAAAAGTTATAACATGAGGAAACAATAAAAGACACTACGATAGTGTCTAATCTTTCAAAACGCTGGTAAGAATTATATCTGATAAAAGCACACGCAAATTTCACAACAGAAAACTTTGTCAACTTTATATCTTATAGCTGAGATGTGCATCAGCTGCTAATTTCCTTCTGACACTGGATGAAAATTCCAAAAGCGGCACATGAACTAGTCACTGAAACTGAAATTTTAGAAGAAGGAAAAAACACCTTGAGTGGAGGGAATTACAGACATGTGCACTGAGCGCTCACTTCTGGAAATGTGCAAGTTGCGTGGCGGTCTCAGTTTAAAAGCAAAGAGAACCCCAAGCTATTTCTCACCTCGGAGTCCCCCGACTACGCTCCGTCTTCACGTACCTGGAGTGAGAGCTTGGCTCTGAAGGAAAAGGCCGGGCTGCTGAGGCTGACCCATGAGGTTGTAGCCCCACAAGGTGGACTGTGGGTGATGCATCACCTGGGAGGAGACGGGTGAGTAGTTGGGAGGCACTCGGTACATGTTGCTCTGTGGATACTCCTTCAACGCAGGGTTAAAGAAAAGAAAAAGTTACTTAGCTCCACACGCCACAGAGATAATTACCGCAGATTCCTCCCATCACACGATTTGAGAGAGCTCCTATCGCAGCAGTCAGCATAGCATATTCTCTGCAAAACACTCATTTACATTAAAGCTCTTCCTTGACTTAAAATGTACTTGGCTACAGTAGGGGAAGATGGAAAAGGATCTTTTCTGCACTCTGTGTTTAAAATACTAAAAGCACACTTAGAACACCAGTATTGACCATCACCCACAGCCGAGAAAGCGTCTTCAGTGGCTGAATCTCCCGCTCACTGCATCTTACAAGGCTTTCCTGATACCTTGTACCTGGATGAGAATTAGCCAGAAAGGCCCACAGGACTTCGGAACCAGTCTCCAGCCTAGACAGTGTCTTAGCTCCAACTTTCAGTACAGCACTCTAAAGAAGCAGACTCCCCTTCCATCTTGTCCCCTTCCGCCCCTCACCACACTCCTTGCCCAGGGCTTTCTCTTCCTTAGAGCAACTGCAAAGCCCCTAAGGATCACACCTGAATGCCTCATTTCCTCCTTCTCTAGCCCTGAAGGATGAAGGAAAAATAAAAGCTCAGTTCCCTGCAATATACCCGATTGAAAAGAGGCAGCTTCAGGAAAAGTCTGGGAGAAAGGGACATGACCAGGATGCACTTGGGGAATGAGATGAGTCTGAGGTCTTTTAAAGCATCTGAAAAGAACAGAAACGCATCCATGTGGATAGACAGGCTAGGAGACCCAGCCTCGGGGAAGTGGCAGTCTGAACCTTATGAAAATAGTTTGGACCTTTTTCAAAACAGAGGGATATTGGTAGGAAGGCTACACGAGAAGAGGGCACTGACATTGAAGTGGCATCCAAAAGCGATGGTGGTCATTTCTAGAATAATATTCATCACCAAGCTAACAGCTAGGAAAAAATGTTTTGGTTTTGACACAGGTGAACAATAACAATAATTAGTCATGATGACTGAACAACAACTTGTGACTATATCTTCCACTGGACAACAAGAACGCTCTCGAATTTTATAGAAAAATGTCACAAATTCCCTCTCAAATATTTTCAGGTGAGTTTAAATGGAAAGCTATTTTACATGTTAATTCTATACAATTATTTCTAAATTACCATCTCATAGATTTCTGTTTTCTTCAGAAAAGGTTGCTTTAGGTAGGGAAGGCTAACAGGGAAACAAGGAGTAAAACTGTTTTAAATTATGTTTATTTTATTTCTTATAAAGTCTGAAAATATGGTAAAGAAGTAGAATATAAAGGAGAGTAAGATGGAATGGTAAACTAGGAAATCTCAGACTCATCCTATTAGACATATTAGACGGGGTTTTATCTAGGGAAAACAAAGAGTTTTCTATGTTAATTTACTATAGATATCAACTGTCCAAAATACAAAAAATATTTTAGGCACCTCATAATAAAAATATGTACAAGGATGAGATTTTATAGGTCAAAAAATTCAAGTTTCAAATTTGAGAACTTGTGAGACAGTGAAATATTAATATTATTCACAATTGAAGCCTAAAATTAAACAAAGTTATGAAAAGTAGAGGATGTTCTGTTGATGACATCTGAGCCGCTAGGATAGCTTACATATAGGCTTATACTGTGCTTAGGAATGTTTCTTAGGGATTTAATTCAGGAACTAGTAAATGTTCTACGAGACGCTAGCGTGCCCAAAGCCTCTCTCTACTTCCCATACTCACATCAACTCTCGAGCTGGATTTCGTCTTGCGCTTCCTTCCCTTTGTCTTCTTCTCCTCATCTGTTGTGGTTTTCCCTTGATCTGACAGCTCAGCTGATTTCCTCTCCGGTTCCTGAGAGATGGGAGATGTAGGCTCTTCCTCTTCCTCTTCAGGGGGCAGGGGCAGCGGCTCGAGGTAGTAACTTCGGGGCTTGGGCATGGGGTGTGTGTGATACAGGAGGAGGTGATGCTGTTCCTCGTACTTGATGACCTTCCGGTCCATTCGGACAGTCCCGAACCAGGCCCAGGACAGAGGAGCTGGGTTCTTCTGACCCTCAAACAAATCCCACGGGGACACCTTCTGCTTCGTGGAGACCTGGAGACCCTGTGGTGCAATAATGCGCTATGACCACATGCTCAGATCTTTGCCTGATTCGGAGGCCAGGCTTGCTTAGGACATGGATTCAGAGAACATTCTGCCTCGTGGGGGCCTTAGAGAACTCTAGCACACGGCAGACGGGCTAAGTGATGAGTCCAGGCTGACACTAGATCACTGAGAGTAGCGGCTACAATCCAGACCTTTAACTCCAGTTCTACGGTCCTTTATACCACACTGTTCAGGATGTGACACCAGACAGTACAGTATATTTTACTGTAAATGGCTTTTTTTTCCATTTTTTTTTTTTTTAGCAAAAAAAAAAAAAAAAAAAAAAAAAAAAAATTTCTAGAAAACACTGCAAAGTTGATCTTCCTATATTGAACTATAAACCTTTGGAATCTATTGTTTTTAAGATAAAACAAAACTTAGGAGTCAAGTTATAGTCAACCTCTAATTGGGTTGGACTTGATTCAATACAGGCACCTTTCGGTACTTACCTGAGCCGTCTCTGAATAGTTAAGTAATATTATTCCAGAATTAACTTGTACCAACAGGTACAAATAAAGACCTTCAATTCAAGCTTATCTCTACTGAGTGTAGAAGAAGAAATGTTATTCTGTTTCTGGAAATAAAAGTTTCTTATTTTTAACATTAATTGGCACCGTCCCTTGGTCCTTTCCCTGGCACACCAAGCTGAAAAAAATTTTTCTTCCAAGTGACCCTGAAAATAACTGCTCAAGTTACTTTGAATAACTTAATGAATGCTCCTATTCCTAAACTACATACACTCTTCCACGGTGGCTTCATCCAAAACCAAGGCTCACTTACCATCTGTATTTTGACTGTTTCCTAATATCTGTCTTGACATTAGAGCTCTTTCCTGGGTGCCGAGACCATGTATCCAAAATGTGTCACCACTGGAGAGCCCACCAGCACTGCAAACTCAACCTGCCCCTGACTCTAGCCTTGTCTCTCTCCACAACCGGGCGGGTACCAGCACTCAGGGCGCTCTGATTTACTGCAGCACTACATTTTGCCTACAAGCTACAGTCTCTCATGCCTTTGCACAAACACTTCCCTGTGACTGTACCACACTCTGCCTTAACTCCTGGCTAACGCTTAATCCTCCAAAATGATTCAAGTGTCAATTTTCCTAAGGATCCTGTTCTGACTACCTACCCCACATCTGAATGTGCTGGCTCCTTCGCAGCTTCCCCTAGCACTCCGTACCACGACACACAAATCTCACCACACTGTAATCATCTACTTCCTCTTAAGGGTAGGAACTCCGTCTTTCATCCCTGTCATCTCAGAAATCTGTGGCTGCTCAATGTTCATTGAAAGAGTAACTGACCACTCTTCTCATATTTGAGAGAACCATGTTTAATATCTCATATAAATCAAGTGTTCATTAAATATTGTTCAGTTGATAAGGAAATAAAGTGCCATCACTTTAAAAAAATTTGTTTACTCAAAACAGCTTACTACATGAAGACTTTTACCAATAAAAACTTTCTCATCTATTAAACGTATTCTGTTTCCAGTTCTGCAGTAAAATCAAACCTGACTTCTGCTTTTTTTTTTTTTTTTTTTTTTAACATTAAGGTTTGTACTTACTTTTCCCTTGGTGGGCTTCAGAAATTCACTTAAATTCAGGAACAGTTTTATAAATGAAGATCTTCAAAGATCATTATCTGTATGATAATGCCAATAACCGTTGCATTTAAATGACAAGGATATGTTTTAAAAAATCAAGAAACAATAAAGTTAAGATGTTTTACATGCCCTATAGGAAGACAAGAAAATGCATTTTGTCTTTGTAAGTTCATGCATTTTTATATATAAGAAACAAACATTTACTCTTGCCTGTTTTTTGTCTATAGAGTCAAATCCAGCAATTTTGTTTCCTTTTGTGTCAATCAAGGAGCCCATAGGTTCACAAGTGATGACATCACATGTCTGTTTTGGCAAAGGTAGCAACTGTCGAACTTTGTCAATACTTTCTGACCGCTTGTCTCCCAGCTCTTTCTAAAAAAAAAGAAAAAAAAAAAAAAGGGGGGAGAGAGAAGTAAGACAGAAATTACAATAAAGGCAAAAGTTAACAAGAAGGAAGTTCCATTTCCTTTTTTATAGCTGGAATGTTCTTTAACCTTGAAGACGGTCTATGGGGCAGCTTTCATTGAGAGTGGTGAGTATGTTTCATTTCTTCTATTTAAGTAGAAAACAGAACACATATAAAGACACCCTTGTTACACAACAAACATCAGAGTGCTGAAACGACAAAAATCCAGTCGTATTTGCAACCAGAAGGCAGGAGCTGCAGCACGGAACACGTTCCCCAATCCAGGGTCAGACCTCAAGGTAACGATTGGTTATTTTATTAGTAAGGTCATCGGGTATGTTAATTTTTTTTTCCTGCATTGTTTGCTTTCAGTTTATTTCAAAGACTGTGTTAGTGGCTAGTCAAATGAATTGAATTTAGAAATATCAATGCAAATGTTTATTTTTCAACGGCATGTTGCCAGTCGAAGGCCAAATTATCCTAAATCTAATGTTGGCATTTTGGTTATACATTTGATAAGGGATTTCTAAAGTTCCTTAAGAAATTAAATGTTTTATGAATATAATTATTTTAAGAAAAATCTCCAAGTTATATATACTTATAACTTTTGGGTACTGGGAAGCTGAGGTAAAGCAAAGAGCAAAATAATCACATTACATGAAGTTGAATGCAATAAATAATATCTAATTTAAGGAGTAATAAGATGCACTAAATAACAAATCCATAAACAATGAGAACTCACATATAAAAGCAGGTCACAAACTTACTTTCAGTTTCTTTACTAAGTTCATGTATGCGCGTTTGTTCTCTTCAGATCCCCCTGGGGATGCGTTTGATAGGTCAGAGGCCAGCGTTCCATTGATTAAAACACCCAGCATGTCAAGAACTGTTGTGAATAATTCACTAAGAGGAGAAAGAAAACATGTGCACCTTAAAGCAAAACCAAGACACTCTTAACTGTCAAATTTTTATTTATTTTTCTTTATTATTAAATTTGTATTGAAGGCACAGAATTATTAGTGGTACCTAAGAATATACGATGTGCAAGAATCTGTAGTCAGTATATCAAAGCCTTCACTACACACGCACGCAGCAAAATCAGTGTGAAATGAATAAGAACATACTTGTTAGTGTGCATGTCGACGGTTCCAGAAGTAATGATCTGAAGGAGGAGAAGGGCCCAATCTGTCGTCCACTGGGTGCTTCTCTGCACTGTGTCAAACATTCCTCCCACCTTGCACATAAAAAAATACAATGAAAAAATATGCACGGTGTTACAGAGAAAATACCACCCTCACCACTTTATGCAACCAAATTTTGATTGGTTTAAAAATTTTTTTTAAAAGGTGCTCTAGTTTATGGATTATCCTTGTCTTCTCTCTCACCTAGCTATATATTTGCCACTCTTTTTGGTTCCATTAGAACAGGAACTGGTCATTCCAAAAAAAAAAATAAAAATAAAAAAATAAAAGAAAGGGTTTCTCTAGTGTAGACATGTCCTCAACATGAATTACATACTAGTAGAATTAGCTTTCTTTTGTTCCTAAATTTCATGATCTCCAGTTTCAGGATGTAATTTTCATCGAATTAAAGCTGAATAGATCAAAACCGCGTGACTCAATTATCTACAACTTTGTGTTGTCAGTTACTATTGAATCTAAGCCTGTTGTTATAATAACACTTGGAAATAGGCAGTGACACAGAAGTAAAGATGAGCGGGAGGCTTGGCCCCCAGGACTGCTTGTTCACGTGTGGGAATTAATATCAAATATCGGGCAAGCCATCTTCCAGAGTCGCTTTTAACTGGGCTGTACACTGAAAAAAGGAAAAGTCAAAGGAATGTGCAGTGGGCAAGGAATTTTAAATTCCTACAAAACCTCCCTGTGGGATTTGTCTTTATGACCAATTGGATGGAAAGTTTGATAAAATTTTGCCTTAAAGGACATTTTAATACAGTTTTTAAGCAAGAATGGTAAAAGCGAACACATCTCAAATTAGTAGTTCTCTAAGACCTACTCTTGGCACAGATGGAAAAGAGAGAGAGATTCACTGGGGGTGAGGTGCAGAAGGGAAGGCAATGCCTAAAATACCTACTGCTGTCCAGAAGCCAGGCCAGACAGGAAGGACAGTGGTCAGGAAAACAGAAGGTGTGAGAGACAAGGAAGTAGTAGAGAGAGCAAACAGCAGGCCTCACCTTGTAATGGAAGCTGTGACTAGAGCAGGAGTGGAAAGCTGGAGTTATTTTCACATTTAGATAAGTGTGATGAAGGGAAAACACTAGAAGCATCTCTTACCAAATTTAGGCGGAGCTGCAATGCCTCGTGCATCATCTGTCGTGCTTTTATGTCATCTTGGTACCGTTCTTCTCTCCAATTACTTAAAATCTAAATCAGAAAATGAATGAAAACAACCCCCAAAACTTGCTTTTCCTGTTAAATCAGATTTTTCTCATACTTAAAGTTAAATTGAGCTTTTTTACTGACAGTCAAAAACAACTTCTTAGTTTAATAAATTAAAAACCAAGGGGAAAATAAAATTTTGCTTTCCTCCCCTTCCTCCGTGCAGACAGAAATCTGGCTATTTCTTTGTTTGGTATCTAATTACGTACCCTGTTAAGAAAAATCTTATCTAATTACATGTCCTGTTACTAAGCCTTAGAAAATGCTTTAGAGGGTCATCAAGTTAAGCACTAACAAAAATAAAGATTATTTTTAAAATGTACCCTTAAACTGGTCTTATAAAGATAAGTATAAAGATAAAGACAGACAGAATTACATTTTATATCAGTCTTGTCCTAGATTTCTAGGGACATGCTGTGAATCCTAGCAAAAGTATTATGCTGATGTTTCATTGAAAGCTTGCTAGTTTATAAACTTGTCTTCCTTGATAAAGATATTGTAAGCTATTTTGAAAAATATGACATCTTGGACATCAGTGGCATATCAGTTTATTAAGTAACTGCTTCCTCACTGATTCAGACAAATGTTGGGAAGGGAAGGGTTGCTTAGCAAAGGCAAACCACAAGTGGGGAACACCCAGAATCAGAGGATATAAACAAAAAAAAAACCAAACAAACCCATACTGCCATGCTCTGAAATACGGCACCTAATGAGAATCATCTCAAAAGAGCTGAAATGAGTCATATGCAGAAGTAACCGAGCCCAAGAGATGATTTGTAAGTACACTTCATGGTAAAAGGACAGCACTTCCCAAATATCATCAAAAGATATGGATGAACCTCCCCCAAGGCAGGTGAAGGGTACAAGGCAGTTAACAAAACACACAAGCTGTCATGGAGCTGACATTCTGAGAGCAGGACAAATAAAAATAAGTGGAACAAGTGGTATGAACCAGGGCAAGAGGATAGAGAATGACTGTGGTCCTACTTTTAGAGAGTGATTGGTGGGGGGTGGGGACGGGAGGCCGGGGGAGGACTAAGGAGGTGACATCTGAGCAGAGACCTGAGGAAGTGAGGGACTGGCCACGCTAATAACTTCCAGGGAAGGGGAGAAAACACGCAACGGCTCTGCAGTAAGAATTTGCTTGGCAAGTTCAAGGAACAGTAACATGGTCTCTGCATACAGAATGGAGTGAGCAAGGCCATGACGGGCGGGCAACAAGGTAGAGGTGGGAGCCAGTGCCCAATCATGGAGGGCCATATAAGCCTAGACCGGGAAGTTTTATTCTAGGTATAGTAAGAAACACTGCAGCATTGGGGGCACTGGAAAAATATGTGGTTTACACTTAAAAAGGATCACTCTGGCGGCTGTCTAGAGAATAAGTCTCACATATCCAAAAGGTAGCGGATGACAAGAGGACCAAATGAGTTAAGTGTCTTGTTCATGTTCATCCAGTACCGTACAAGAAGACACGGTGTCATAGAATCACAGCCCCACGGGAGGTCTCCATTAGATGCTACCGCAGGATAAAACATCCCATATAACCAAATCTACCCACTCTGCTCCATTCTACACTTTCTAATTCCACTTTGATCACTCAGTTTCCTTGCAGTACACAGGATATAAGTGCTCTGAATAGTGACCAGGAGAACTGTGACTGGTGGAAAGGCAAATGCCAAAGTCTTTGTCAATGAACCAAAATGCCTTCTGATTTATACATGAGTATCCTGTGCACTTGACCAGCATCAGTCTGGCTCTTGAAGTAAAATTGAGTTTCTGAACCTACATAGCTCAAGCTGAGACGCTGTCTGCTACATGGAAGCCCAGCAGAGGAACTGGAGAGAGGTCCCTTTGTCATACTGCCATGCCCCCTGCAACACAGATTGCTCCAGGACCTCTCCCACGAGGCAGGGTCAGGAGAGGAGCAGATATGACAAAATTATGTGCAATCTGCAAAATGTTACTTTTATAGTCTACAGACATTCACCCAACACATAATTAATATTATACTATTGTTAATCTCATGGTGACTAGAATGCCAGGTAGGAGAACGGGGCATGGATGGTGTTTTCCTGCTTCTAATCAAAACATGTTGTGCCCTTATTTTAAGGGCAGTATTTGAAAGGAAAACAAATGAATGCCATTAGGAAAATACCTGCCTGGCTCAATATTCTACTGTACTTTACCTGGTTAACTTGATTCTGCAGAGATGTTAGGAGGCCTTCTCGTTGTTCATCTTGTCCCTTAAGGCAGGTAAGGACCAGTGAGAGGAATGGCTGTTGACTCAGAAGAGACATACTACAAAGGAAGTAATAATAGCAGACCTAGTTAGAAAGGAAGGATTACTTCATGTGCAACATTGATGTCTTGCCCTTGGGTTGTTGGCTCTTATTTATTCTACTGTTACAAAAGGGAGGGGAGTAGTAAATAGCCAGGACTACTTGAAAAGTTAAATCATATCTCTAACTAATATGGTTAAAAGTCACTGTAATACTTCTAAATAATTTAATATGTTCTCTTGCCCTCGAAGGAATTCGCAAACTAGCATAAATTCGTACTGCATATGAGTGTGTCGGGGGGTGCAGGGAGGAGAGAATGTGTAGTTTCTATCAGTAAAAATTTCTATCAGTAAATTCAGTAAACTGAATTTAAAGGTACACATCAGGAGGAGTATCACTTTATACACAGAATAAAATGAGAAAATTTGAAACTTCTCTTACACAATATCCGTATTTTAGGGTCCAGGAAATAGGCCTATACAATTGTTCTGCTTGCTTTGTTTTTCAGCACATTTCTCAAGACCAAATAGCTGGGTATGGGTAGAGCTAAGTAAGATGCACACTGAGGTCTGAGGACTCCAAAACCAGAATGCTTGCTAGTGAGCTAGTGCACAGCTCTGCCACATCCCACTTGTAAAGTGGTTTTAAGACATCTGATAAAAAATCCATTTTAAATTGTCATTTTAGTATTACTTCTTCCATGACCAGGAACAACTAACAAAGCATACTGACAGACTAACTTTGCCACACCGGAAAGGAAAATTTCTTAAAATGAGATCAAGGTCAAAATACTTCAATCTGCTTCATCTTACACCGGCAGAGCTGAGAGAGACTCACTTGGGAAGAGCCATCTTCAAACTCTGACACACCATCTCTGCTCCCTGTGGGAAGTGTGGCAATGTACATGCCCTCACCCATTAGCAAATCGACTTTGAGAATTAAAACTGAGTCATCTGGTTGATTAATAAATACTGGCAAAGATGACAAAACAACCAAACAGCATACACGCAAAGCTAGGTCAACACCAAAAGGTATCAATTCTTCAGTTAAGAAAGGAGAGCGCAGACTCAGAGGCCAGGCCACCTGGGTTTCAACGCCAGCTTTACACCTCCTTAGCTGTGTGTCTTTGAGAAATTTACTTAACCTTTCAGTGCCTCTGTTTCTTCATCTTTTGAAAAGGACATAATGAGAGCACCTATCACATATGATTGCTGTGAGATTTTCACGTATGTGTATCATGAGTTTTATACAGAGACTGACATTTCATAAGGGCTCAGTAAATGGCAGCTACTAAAAAATATTACTGATTAGGGGGCAAGAAACCTGTATGTTCAGAATTTTTGTCTTTCAATGTTAGGAGTTTCCTTTTACTCCCGGGGCACTACATTCATCGTGGTTTCACATTAGAGTGTGCGTATGTTCTTTCTCAGTAACACGGTCAGTTTTCCAACAAAATTACTTGAAACCTTTTCTAGGGCATAAAATTTAAAAAACATTCAATTTGGAGGCTTATAAGTTAATATCTAGTCTAGAACAAGAGTCCTAAATGTTAAAAAGATTAGTGACTATTTCAGGGTCCAGCATGACAGAATCATAAATTATTCTATGAAATTTAAGCAGAAGTACCTAAATACCAAGAAAAACAACAACAACAAAAGAACTGTTGAATACAGGGACCAAGTGGATATCCAGATTTGATTCAGCAGGTCTGAAGTCGGTATTTTTAATAGTGTAGCAGTGATTAGGGTACACAGGCAGAATTGAGAGCTAGTGTACTAAGTATTATAATCTGGGATCTTTGAGGAACAGAGATTTGTCCAACAGAATAGTCTCAGTTCCATATAAAGATGAAATTTCAATGGACTCTGAGTACAATGAGCCTGTACATCTGTAGAAGATTGGATTTTCTCGACTGTTCTTTAAATTCTCACATAGAAACACATCTTCCAGACGTACCTTTTCTGTTTTTGTCTGTCTCTTTCCTTTTTTGAAGAAGAACCCAAGTGCTGTCCCTTCTCCAGCTCCTCGCCAGCAGCTTTCAACACTCTTCCCTGCACAGAAGTCGGCAGCCTAGCAATTAGGGGGGCTACCAGCCACACGCCCCTGCGTTCAGAGGAACTAAAATCAGAAAAAGATGTTATACCCAAGGAGGCATCCTTTTACTCTGCTCTCACGGTTCTAACAGAAACTCCAGAGCATAACTTTTATGCACAAGACACAGATTATTCTAACATTCCCCCTTTTACTCCTATACTATCTTTCCTCTTGCCAAATACCAGACATTTGCACACACTTTTCAATCATGCTTATGGAAAGCAATAAAAGGTGGGGTTCTGAGAGGATACTATAACTAAACTTTTTTTTTTAATGTAGAAAAGTGTTTTTCTATGATTCTGGCTCTCTGAGCAGTAACAGTCCTTTTGTCTAACAAGAGATATATTTTTCTGTCATGGTTAAAATATGAAATGTTCTGATTATGTTTAAGCATGTAAATGACCAATTTTTAAAGGTTCAAAATTCACTAGTTATATATTACACCTAAATGATGAAATACAGGTCTATCTGCCTTTTGTGATTATCATTTGAGCAAAACTGCCAATTAATAAAGATGGCAGGGCTTCCCTGGTGGCGCAGTGGTTGAGAGTCCGCCTGCCGATGCAGGGGACGCGGGTTCAGGCCCCGGTCCGGGAGGATCCCACGTGCCGCGGAGCGGCAGGGCCCGTGAGCCATGGCCATTGGGCCTGTGCGTCCGGAGCCTGTGCTCCGCAACGGGAGAGGCCACAGCAGTGGGAGGCCCGCGTAACGCAAAAAAAAAAAAAAAAAAAAAAAAAAAAAAAGATGGCAGAAAGAGTGTTTATTAGGAATAAACATATTAGGAATACCATGGAATAGAGCAGCCTCAGGGCACACTGAGAAACTCTTCTGTCCTGAATGTCATCTGTGGTTCCAAGGAGCCGGGGCCTGCTCAATCTAATATTTAGAACACTAAGATATCACCCACCCCAGCAGCATGGCCCTTTAACATATTAAATAATGATAACGGACACTTACAAGTAATTATTTTCTTCACAATCCTGCAGCTTTATGAAAAAAATAACTGCATTATGAGAATAAAATGTACGGTTACATTTGAAAAATTAATGATAGCCTCATAAAACTACAGAAAAAAATACCTTAGAAATGTCTTTATTCCATTCTGTCTTGTGCTACTCGTATCGGTACTTCCAATCCCGTTTGGGTTGAAGAGGCCCATACCCGAATTAGAAGAGTTATTGTTCAGGTCGGCCGACTGCTGGAATACCTCTATTGTTGCCTTGGCAATATTGTCCAGTAGGTTGTTCATTTCAGCCACCGAACCAGAGCCCTGGAGTTAGACGTGAGAAAACCAGCACGCATGTGTTTTACTTTGTCCTCAAACACCAACGTGGTTTTGCATTTCATAAAATTTTATACACATACACGCTTTCAATATATACTCACAGGGTCCTTCAAGCACTGTTTGATCATTAACTGAAGTTCCAGCCAGGACTGCCTCAGTGTCCACTGCTCAAGATTCTGGGGAAAATGGAGTTAACACATTAAGAATATTGAACATGTTTTAAAATATAATAATTCCTTGCACTATTCTCTTTCTCAAGAAACAGAGGAATGATCACATATAATAAAGGGATTTATATGAATCAAAAGGCTTCCAAGTCTATTACATACGCTCATTATAGACACAACGAAATAAACAGGAACATTAAAATAATGTGCCTTACTCAGCTAGGCACTGTAAATGAATAAGACAAACATTTCTTCTCCCAAAATCTACCTAACCAACCACATAAAAAAATGATTTCGATATTTTTTTAATAATATACTTAAGACAGCCCCTCTACAAAGCTTATTTCTCATGTAAACACAGTACTGACTTAACATATCAATATTTACATAATGGTTATACACAATTTGCAGTATCTGTACTACCAAGCAATAAAGTGTGGCAATTACACAAAACAGAAAATTGGGGGAATAAAAATTCCAATTTTTCAAATCCCAGAAAGAGAATTCATTGAAGTTAAGAATTACTTGGCAATGACCAAAAAAAAAAAAAAAAAAAAAAAAAAAAAGAGGCGCAGTAACTCTCGCTATAAACACAAAGAATGTGTCAAATGACAAAAACAGTCTTTACACTATTATCGCTCACCTGAAGAATGCGTTTGATGTGCTGTCTTTGTAGGTTGTCCCCCTCTGTACATTCTTTAATGCCATGAGGATAACAGATCAGCTGCAATAATTTCTGTGCTTGCATATTTGAGAGCACAGGGTCCAAAATAAGTTCTTTGTCTGTGCATAATCTTTCAGGTTCTTTTAAGCAATGTTCTCCTACCCATTCCTAAAAATAATGCGGCAGTTATATTGAGAGGCAGAGACTTTCAATGTGTATGCGCGATATGTACTAAACTCATGGTACACAATAGAAAGCGGACAGGAATCTTCCAATTTAAAAAACATGAGATGGAGAAGTGGGAGGGAAAAGGCTTACAAGCAAATTTTCTAGTACTTTGACTTCTTAAAAATACAAAGTAGAATCTTGGTTATAGAAAATTTTTAAAAAGGAATGCAAAAAAAGAAATGCAAAAAAAAAAAAGCGGGGGCAGAAAAAGCTAAATAAAGAAAATACTGGTATGTGTTTTCAGTCGGAGAATAAGGCCTTGCTCTAAGTAATGTTTTGTAATCATTTTTTTTAACTTGCTATGTAACAGTAGTGATTCTATATTATAATATGTATTCTTCATTTTTAGGGAATGCACTATAATATATTCCACTGAATAGATAGGACATAGTATAACATTTAGAAAATTGTCTTCCTTTTTTGATATCATTATGAATAATGTTACCATTGTAAATAAATATCTGTGCACATCTATTCTCTGTACAATTATTTTCTTAGGATAATTTCATAGAAGTGCAATTGCTGGGTCAAGGAGGAGAGCAAAAATTTAAGGCTATTGATGCATATGGCTAATTGACCTCTGGGGAGTTTCCACCAAATTAAACTTCTTTTAAACAGCTTTTCCTCGTCATTTTTTCAAAGGCAAATTCTTGTACTAAATGGGGTAAGAAATCATCAGAAGTACTAGAGCCAAATTTGAACCCAGGTATGTTTCTGATGAAACCTGTTTCTTAAACACTTCATCAGTGGCTCATTGCTGGCCGTCCATTAAAATCACCTGGGGAGTTTGTTAAACTTCCAAACCCAGGCCCCATATCAGAGCAATTAAATCAATCTCAGGTAATGCTACCCAGACATCAGCAATTTTTTAAGCATCAAAAATTTTTTTAAACTCTCCAGGTGACTCCAATGTGTACCCACAGTTAGAAACCAATGCACAGCTCAGTACACTCTCAACATCTGTATGACTAATAGCTAACTTTTACCATGGTTACAGTATACCTTAAGAAAAACATGACCCTGTCAACATTATATCTATAGCAAAGCGAAAAAGAGATATATGGTAGGCCTTTTTATAGAAGGAAGGAGAATTTAATAAAAAATGGAAAGAAAAACCAGAAATAATGAAATTGATCACCTAGGGCAGGGAGGAACCCAGGGTAGAAAAGATGAGGGAGGGAGATGTACATCTCTCTGAATACACACTATTGCTCCTTGACCTTTGGAAGTATGTTACTCTAAAGACAGAGCTAGGGTAGAAAAAGAAATCTAAACCGAACACAAACAAAACCAAATGAAATCAACTCTATTTCAAGTGAATAACATATCCACGCTGAAAGAGAAAGGTCAAATAACTTTTTAACGTAATACCGTAAATGCTTAGGGAAAAAAGAGCTACAAACAAATCCTCAACTCCTTTTAGTAGGCTGGTTTTTCATAGTGGTATAGGTGTAGTAATTCTGAAACTACTTCAGGTGTTTTGTAGAATTCAACCAATGAGTAAATGGTTGATGTTATTGGTAGCCAGGGTTCTTACTGTGGAAGAAGGCGGTATTAATATGGAATGAGGGAATGCACACAAAAATTTGTGCAGTTTGATTGGAATTGGAGGTATCGGTATAAACTCGTGATTATACACATACACATTTATGTACATGGATGTTTTTTTCCCCCAGATCTGTCTGCTGAAAGGGCCTAGAAGCAATGAACACACATTGCGCATAGCAATGAGCACACATAGTGCTCGGATCTTGGTTTCTAAATACCATCCTCTACTAAATGGAACCAGGGTTCCATGAAGGAATGAGTAATTCCAGGTCTGGGGCAGGGAAGTATAACATAGGCCAGAAAGTAAGAAAATACTTGTTATTAAAAAAAAAAAAGAGAGAGAGAGAGAGAGAGAGAGACGTGTCAAAATAACACAAGAGTCAGCATGAAAAGATTCACACTGGACAAATGTGGGATAATTTGAACATGAAAATAACTGAGGACAGTATATTATAACCTATATGAAAAGAAATGAATGAGTGGAAGGAAGGGAGGGAGGGAGGAAAAGGGTAGGCTCTTCCTAGAGTAGAATGCAAACTGATAAATGTGGAGGGCGTGGAAGAGTTGGGAAAAGCCATTTTGCAACCATTGTAGTAAAGACTGGTGTGGACAAGAATCAAAATGGATGCTATATGTGAGGTGGGGGAGTTTGATGAGGAACAGAAAACTTGCACTGTCTCAGAGTGTCTCCCCCAAATTGTTTATTAACTGCAAGGGAAAAAATAATAACTATACAATAGAAAAATCAAAAAACCATACAATGGAGACAACTTGATCAAAATGAACACCTGCAATGAGGTGCAAATGAACCTCATGTGCCTTCCGATGTGATTACCTGAGAAAAACATAACATACTTCTACAGTATCCTGGCCAGGAAAGCATAATCTGAAGCTAATCTATAGGAAACTTCAGACAAAGCCAATACTGGGACAATTGACAAAACTGGAAGGTGGCCTATAGGTGAGAAAAAAATTACCATACCAATGCTAAATTTCCTTACTTTTGATAACTGTATTTTGGTTATGTTAATAAATGCTGTAATATTAAAAAGTAAAGAAGAATAATGTATGCCATCTACTCTCAAATGGTTCAGTGAAAAGAAAAAAATTAAAAAGTATACGAGGCCACATTCACACACACAAATAGAATTATGAAGCAAATGTGGTAAAATGTAAAAAATTACTGAATCCGTATAAAGGGCATACTAGAGTTCTTTATAATTATTACAACTTTTCAGCAAATTTGAAATTGTTTCAAAATAAAGTTAGCAGGAAAAAGAGGACCACATATGTACAAGTTTCCTACAATATTGGGCATTTCTCTCCAAAGAACAGTGACATGCTCAAAGTTAAAGGCAAATTAAATCTGAAGAATACCTGTTGACAGATAGTCCTCAGTACATATCTAGCATATTCTCTTAAATTGGCAGTTTCTATGGAAATGCTTTTCCCACAGGATTTTGAATTTTGTGAGGCAGTCCAGATATCATCAGCATTTCCATCACGTCGTAAACCCCTCATGGTGAAGTCGTCATTCTTTAAAGAGCTGACATTGTTACTGCCAATTTTGGCATCTCCTAAATAACAGAATCACAAAAGCAAAATCATAGACGTTCAAAATATTGCCAAATATTTGGGAAATAAATGAGGCAAGCATTCAGGGATTTAAAATATATGAATGGGATCATCATTGCATAGTCAGTTGTTCAGCAATAGAGAGAAGGAATTGAGAGAGTAAATGCTAGAACCCTGAGAAGTTTCATCAGACATGGGAAAAAAACCAACCAAACAAACAAACAAAAAAACATGTTCAAGACTCGTTCTTTATTTCGTTTACAGAATTAAGTATGCTTTCACCAAACTTGGAAAGGCCATTATGAATCACACTTAATAATCACAGAACATTGATTTCACCGATATTTCAAGCATGAACGTATTCAAATTCATTTGACTTATAGACAAGGAAAAAATGGGTTACTCACCCTTCTAGATGTCCCTTTTCCATTTCTTCTCTTACAATGACTTATTTTCTATCCATAGGTCAAGAGAAAAGTTTTGCCTTAGCCCACCTTACTAGCAACTTCTTGACAAGAGAGATTTATTTCCCTGGGAATGGAAAAGGGCAATGCATACTAAGGAAGCCCTGGAAAACAGGGCATTCATTGAATAACCCATGTCTTTCACTTTCCTCTCTGTAAACATCCAAATTAGAAAACCTCACCTGATCAACCTCTAATACACTCAATAAAACGAAGCTCAGGAAAGTGTTTTCCTCATTACAAAGTTCTGGGGCCGGGGAGGGGAACTGAGCAGAATGGTTGAATAGCTGGAAATAAGAAATCTTCTCTAGCCATGAAAGACAAGTAATTGTCATATTTTTAAAAGTGAGAAATTAATATAATTTGGTAATAAAGATCGCCAAATGACAACAGAGCCTCCAAACTCTTGCCTGTTTACCCACAGGATCATAAGCGTTGAACAGGAAAAATTCCTGGAACCAACAAATGAGTTTAGATGAGGCCCTCACTGCTTCACTGTAAGTGAAACCAAGGCCGGGTCAGTGCAAAAAGCCTTTTAAAACCCACAGGTCAACCAAGAAAAAGTTTCGACTCCGCTGAAAAAATTTCAGAAAATCAGAATGGCTTAGTGACTATTTGCTTATAAAATCATAAGAGGAGGGGAGGAATAAATAATACATTTCAACTCATCAATATCTTATTACGTATTATACATTTCTCATTCAAATACTCATACAAAAAAGCACCAAGTTCACTCCACTCACAGACGTTTATTTAATTCAGCAGAGCTATTCAGGAGCTGAAACAAAGACCAAATTCTACAGGTACCAACATTTAGCATGCTTTTTCCAACCTTAGGTGCATAAACAACTATTTCCACACCTTGAGGTAAACTACTACAGAAATTAGAAACCAAATTCTATAAAACAACCCTATCTCCCTAACTCAGAATAGATCCTAGTGGATAGGACTTCGAGAGAACATTGACAACGACACAGTGAGGTCGATAAAACTGCCAAAACAAAACAAAGAAACAAACACCTCTGCCAGTCCTAGTCTAGGAGATCCTCATTCAGTTTAGAGGTTAGGATGACAAAGAAGGTCTGGAAGGCTGTGCCAGAACCTTCTGTAATGGTAGAGACAATAGAACAAACCCAGTGTTCAGGGACTGCCTGGTCCAAGGGTCTGCTGACATGCAACTACCCTGATCCTGACTTCTCAGACCTGAAGAGCCCTCCATTGCTTAGGAAGCTGTAAAATCTACCAAGAACTGGGGCCAATTAAAAAGGTCAAGGAAAGGCAATCAAAGACAAATAAACAGGTGATTATGCATTGAGATTAAAATATGGTTATCTGGATATTTAAAGAGGTTGGCAAATTGTACTTGGGATTAGACCGGTCCTACAAATCAAAGGGATAATGTCTAGATGGGAGCATCTTGGTTTCTGCCATTAAAATGTCTATCACTTATGCATTCACACTTCCAACATCAGTGTATAGAAAACCTACTATTTAGCTTCTCTCATGGGCATGAGAGATACCACAGCAAAAATGTGAGTCCCTGACTTCAGGGTACGTACATACATTTATTAAATAGAATTGACCAGCCAGCTTTCCTTTCAAACGTAATCAGAGTAGAGAAATCTGACTGAAATGAGCATTTAATGTTGGCTGTACAATATTACAAGCTCAGAGGAGAGGGTGTGGCCCTCCGTGTGGCTCTACCTTTCCCTTTCTACTACAAAACCCATGGGCATTGCAAAAGGAATGTGTGTGTGTGTGTGTGTGTGTGTGTGTGTGTGTGTGTGTGTGTGTGTTAAGGTGAACTTTTAGTAGTTTGTTTTATGAAAACCCTGTTATACTTCCTCATCATCACCGAATAACATTCTCAAGCAGGAGTATAAAGGGTCAGGGTATATTCTAAAACATGTTTAAGACTCATCTAAAACAATTCCTATCCCCTCAGTAAATTTAGTTCCAGTCAAAGGAAGCTCCCTTGGAATATCAGAGACAACTTTTGTTTAGTCGAGAGCAGAAGAGGGGGCCCAAAGTTGAAATGAGGCAGTGTGAGTTGAAGACTTCCTAATCTTTCAAACCCTACATGATTTATAGGATAAAAATGTCTTAAGGTATTGCACTGTAAATGAACAGTAAAGACAATACTACTACTCCTGGAGAAGATATATCAATAAAGATATAAGGATGTCTTGGACATTACAAAGTAAATGAAAACAAAAGTGTGATATCCAATATTGATTTATCAACAGTATCAATATCATTGCAATTATCACCTCATCCATGAAAAAACTAAGGCAGATGGACATAAACTTGTCTAGGGTCACAATGGAAGCAGAATAACTAAGATGAAAACCCAGATTTTCTGGTGTTCTAGTTCTAGAATATGAAATTTAAACCTTTAGATAGATTACCAAATCAACTGTGTCCATCACAAAGTGTGACTTCTGCCAACAAATGAAGTCAAAACAACCCTGTGGGTCTAAGGCTCTAGAGTACATCAGAATGAGACATCCTGCAGTTAAAATGCCACAAAAAAAGTATTATATTTAAATTCCCCCAAAATTGTAGATAAGGGACAGACTCCTTAGAATCCAACTGAACATGAACTTGGAAAATGCCAACTAATTTTTCCAGGAGAACAAACAAACAAAAATATGTTTCTAATAATATTAATTAGAGTTAAACCTGAATACAAATTATTTTGTCTCAGTTTCTGGTGATTCACCAAGCTGAGTGCCAGGACAGTCTTACCAAGCATCATAATTGCTTTTAAGACAGCAAACACCGCTCCCACTTCAATGCTGTTGTGAGCAGCGGCTAAGAGGTGTCTATCACAGGACGATCTTATTCCGGGGAAAGGTTTGCCTATGAGGAAAACAACAAACCTTTAATAGTCTCATCACCATCATTAACCATCTTCTGTAACCATTTACAGTCAGCAGGGCCTTTCATTGTCAGACTGTGGGCGCTTAACTGCTATTAGCTAGCTTTAATTGATGCTTCGTGGATTCACTAAGAAACACTGCCAGTATTCCTTACCTAACCTTTTCTTTTTAAATATTAAGACAATGGTGTTGCTCTTTAAAGAGATGTATCAAAAAACTCAGGAGGACTTTTATCCACTTCTGCTGTCTCACACACACACACACGCACACACACGCGCGCGCGCGCGGAAATGATCTTTAGGAACAGAATGCAGTAACACCCCTAGAACTCTTACCTTATTCCTTTCACCTTAGTAAAAGAATAAATGCATCACCATTGCCCTAAGCGCTATGGTGTGTTTCATAAGCAACACACACAGTATGTTGGAGGATCATGCTGCCCCCCAGCTTGGCTTGGCTGAGGAGAAGAGGTATTTTTATTGTTTATTAACTCTTGATGTGAGTCTCTCAATACATCCTGATATTACCTACATGAAAGGTGCTGACAGCCCTCTCAATGGCCATACCCCATGCCTTCATCGCGTCAAAGCAAGCCTACCAAAATCAGGAAGGAAATTACAGAATGGACAGCCTACTTGGTCAATTTAAGCATATGGCTCCAAATGAAAGCATTGTCAGAGGTATTTCAGCTCTCAGCTCACCGGTTGCTTGAGGTAATAGGCAGGCCTGGGGAGCTCGGAACAGATGAAGTAGGAGTCGGCATGTCATTCTCGCCCCAGGCTCCGCGTCTGCATCTCCACAAGCTAGAAGACAGGGATTTTAAAAGCAAGTTTTCTAACATATTCAAGAACACGTCTTCCACATTTCTATTACGCTAAATTTTCTGGAATAATTTAAATAAATGCTCCTTACGGTAAAAAGTAAGACACTGTCTATGCTTTTCTGAGAAACCTGAATCCTTCCTTAAAAACAAGTACTGAAAGTGTCGTTTCCAACCTCTTCCATTGGGATCCATGTGACTTTGTTTGGAATAACTATTATAAATTCTACCATCTCTACCTTGATGCCATATCACTGCCCAATGCATGTTCCCTTAAATTCTACTTTTTGGTTTTGTTTTGTTTTGTTTTGTTTTTGCGGTACGCGGGCCTCTCACTGTCGTGGCCCCTCCCGTTGCGGAGCACAGGCTCCGGACGCACAGGGCCAGCGGCCATGGCTCACGGGCCCAGCCGCTCCGCGGCACGTGGGATCTTCCCAGACCGGGGCACGAACCCACGTCCCCCGCATCGGCAGGCGGACTCTCAACCACTGCGCCACCAGGGAAGCCCTAAATTCTACTTTTTCACTGACTTTTAATAGTTAGAAACCACTGCACCAAGACAACAACGAAATAAGCAACGCCGTTCTTGGATGCAGCCTTACCTGCGGCTAGGAGAGAGGGAAGAGCGACGTGCTGCACGACGTCCTCCAGGGAGAAACACTGTCGTGCTATCAGAATAGCAATGAAAGTAGCTAATGAATCATGGAATGAAAGGTCACTCACCTTCAAGAAAAACATTGACACGTTTTAATACCTAACACCCTTTTAAGTAACATCTAAGATTAATATCTAAGAGAATGTAGGCAATACGAATAAGATCTCAAATCCCAAAATGCACCGGTAGAGTGAAATGATTTATAATTATTACCCTCTAGGCCTCCTTCTACTTTATAAGACAAAGAATGAGGTCTACCCACACCCCCAATGCTTTAAGAAGATACTAAGCTTTAGCTTGAGTACATGTAACTGAAAAACAAAACAATAAAACAGCAAAATCAAGAAATCCCTAAAAGATGCAGCATAAATAAGCCTTTTTAGCAGAACGCAGTATATTATATATAATCTAGCGTTGCAGGGTAAGACCATTAGGAAGCAACAGAAAACAAGGAGGTTCCCCTAATTGAAAAACAAGTCTTATTAATGTTTTAGAGTTCCTTTTGGGAATAACCAATAACGATTTTGTAATATAATTAAATCAGTTTTAAAAACAACTTTGAAAATTCTCACCCGACTCCTAAGTTTAAAGAAGAAAGAGTGAAGGTTAGTGAGACAGAGAATGAAAGAGGAGAAAGAGGAGGAAAATTAATTCACTCAGAGTGGAAACCTCTACCCTTTACAGATCTCACAAGACTTTGACAGAAAATACGAAGAAAAACAGCTGTAATAGCAGCCTCCACATTAAGGTGTCCTATATGCCAGTGACTACGGTTAGAGATTTACAAAGATCACCTCATTTAAGGGCACACCACTGTGAGGTTCATACTATTATTAATTCCAACTTTACAAATGGAGGGAACAAGCAGAGGTAAAGTGAAACAAAAAACAACCCAGAGATTAAGGAACTACGTTAAAGATAAAAATTTGGGTCTTTTTCTGTCTGGAAGAGCAGGTCACAGATTCGAGCTTTACATCTTAGATGCCCACAGAATGGAGTAGGATTGTCCACCTGGTCTTCAGATACCAGAACTAGGAAATAAACCTTCAACGGGGAGCCAGTTTTTAAAATGTATAAAGTTCTTCTCTACATGAGATATACTAATACGCAACACAAACTACTGCAAGAAGTGATGGAAGTGATAGGCAGAAATAAAGAATCCAGATGGATTTTTAAGAAATTCACACACCATGGATGCAATATGCTATCTGAGTTTATCTGTGATCCATAAAGGATATCTCTTCATAAGCTTCCAGACACTATCAGTAAGAAAGACTGGACACCCCTCTGAATCTGAGCCTGGATGTCCTGATCCCACACAACAGAACCTATACTCTTGGATTTTTTTTCTTTTTTTTTTCATTCTAAGAAAACAAACTGGTTGTCTTCAGAATGCAAACTGCTTTAGTTAAATTACATCCTATGCCATGAGGAACCCAAGGCACTTGGTAAAAAGTATGAACAAACCACTCTGAGGAGACCATACAGAAGAAATCTCAGCTAACAACAAGGAAACTCTTGGCATCTCCACTCTAGATTAGGCTATCTATTTTATTTTGATTTTTTTCCCTTTATTTATTCTTGGCAACCACACTCTGGTTTATTGCTTTCAGGGAGAGAAAGAAAAAATAATTTACAATATTTCAGTTAATAGTTGAGTCAACTAAAAAAAATTACTAGCTAAATATTTAATTGCACCGTTGAGTTTTTAAATGAAAAAGAAAACTTACATCTACAGTGCAAAGTACATCATTAAACCCCCAGACGTGGTTTGAAGAACAACAAAGAGCCTTCAGAACTCCCAGCCATTCTGAACTGAGAACAGTGCAGCAGGCCGTCAGCTCGGAGGAGAAATTGGCTATGTCATTAATCCTAGAAAGAAGAAAGAGAATACAGAAGAAAGTAACAAAAGAGAAATACTCACATACGATAAACTTAATGAACACATAATTTCAATATCATCAAACATGGCGTTCATTTCTTAGATTCAAGGATATAAAAAAAATCCACTTGTCAAATAACCTAGTAGAACCTGGAGCAGAAGGCAAAGGAAATGTCTTCAAATGGTTTCTATTGGTTTGGCCAAAAAGTTCATTCAGTTAATGAATACGCTGTTCAATAAAGTTTATTATCAATAAAGATAATAAATGTATCTTTTATCTTTACTTAAAACCGAACGAACTTTTTGAGCAAGCCAATATTTAATGCTGTTGAGCAACAAACAATAACCAGTATAGATGTCAATTAACATATTTTTAGTTCTGTGAACAAATCTGACCTGTAAATTCACATCTTTAAGGGCATCAAAAAAAGTAAAAGGTCGGTCTAAATCCAGTGTTTTCAAAATCTGTGTCTTTCTCGTTTGTATTTTTGTTATATATGTTTTTGAAAACGTATCAGATAACTTACAGATTATATCTAGAGCATCTCACACCAGACCAATAAGCCAGGTTAAGAAAATCATGGAACAGAACAGAAGTAAATGCAGGAATAACATAAGATTTAAAAACAAACAAAGAAAAGCCAAACGTCTGCTTAGGCAATTATTAAAGCCCTTAATTTCAAAGAGCAGCCATGCAACACCTGTGTGGTTAACTGTGAATCCCAGCTCACCTTCCAGCATCCTGATGGCCCATACATACATTCATGAGTGTGTTGCAGACGAAGCTGTAGCGATTGGCCGCATTGTCACTAAGGATCTTGCCCATCATGGAGTAGTTGATGCTACAGGCTGAGGGATTCTCAATAAAATCCATCATGAAGTCTGGATCCCATCGCAAGTTAGAATTTGCAGGAATCACATTATTATATATGGTTTGCTTTACTTTTGAACAGGCACTACTGAGGTTACAAGAAGAAGAGTTAAAAGACAAAACAAAACTAAAATAACTAGAAAGGTATTTCATTTAAGGACAGATTAAATGGCAGCTGTAATGTATTCCTAGAGAAGGTTCGCAATATGGGTTCTTGATTCCAGCTTCCTAAGAATCGGCACCGGACACAGTGCTTGGAATGTGCTAGTTCAATA
This sequence comes from Physeter macrocephalus, assembly GCF_002837175.3. Taxonomy (NCBI): domain Eukaryota; kingdom Metazoa; phylum Chordata; class Mammalia; order Artiodactyla; family Physeteridae; genus Physeter; species Physeter macrocephalus. The sequence goes on from NC_041214.2 coordinate 17,482,463, forward strand.
GTTACTGAATGGGTGGAAGAACAAAACAAGAATAAGACATCTGGGTACTAATCTTAATTTATTTTCGAAGTCTTTTCTACATTTTACATGCTTTAAAAAATAATCTACTATGGCTTCCAACAACTGTCTCTGAACAGTGGTTGGAAAGTGCTATTACTTAAGAAGAATAAAAATGGATTGGATTACACATCAGGAACAACTTGGTGTTTTAGTCCTAATCATTCATCCTGTAAAGCAATTCCTCTCAGTACAAAGTATCCAGGGGGGTTCATGTGCCACAGCTACTCTGGGCACCATGGTACAGCTGAGAAACAGAGGCTCACTCCCTGCCTTCAAGGAGCTTAAATTCTAGCAGGGGGATATGGGGAATACATACATTCTATGAGAGTACAGAAACTATTACATTGTTCCCCAAAATTGATCACACTGTACTTCTCAGCAGTATCTAGAGTTTTTTTAAAGAGCCTGGTCTACCACATTCAGAGTTATATCTGAAGAAAATACAGAATATTATAAATTTATAAAGGGAATTAGAAAGCATCCTCTCTAATCCTGCTCTGCAGATGAGGCTGAAGGAGGACCTGATTTCAAAGCTCAGAGTCCATGTACATTTCGCTCTTCTAGCCCAATTGCTGTGCCTAACAAATCCATAAGCCACAAGTCACCTTCTCTATTCAAGAGCTCTTTTAAGCAGCAGAGACTCTTTTCCTTTCAGATTAAGTTTTGGCAGCAAATCTATTTGTGATCAAGGCGACACATGTCTTAGTCTTATGCGCCTACATAAACAGTAGCCAGGAATGATTTCCTCAAAAATGAAAAGACATATAGACTCTTCACCTTAAGCTGGTAACACTGACAACTGCTTTAAGAAAACTGAGATTGTTCAGTTCAGTTTTTACCAAAATGTGACTTTAGACTTCCTCCTTCAGAATCACCTCTGGGGCATTTGTTAAAAATAAAAGACTCCTGGGCCTCACTGCAGGTGTATTGACTCTGTATGCTTAAAAAGCAGTCCCAGGTAAAACTAAGTACCAAATATGCGTGGGAAGCACTGGGCCAAGAGAGAGGACTAAAGCCACCCACTAAATGGCAGCAAGTACAGTCTTCTACACTCTTTTTCTTCGCATACAACTTATATAAAAACTTGTCAGGGGTTGCTGAAGGATACAAATTTGCAATCTGACGCCATGACCTATTCAAAATGACAGAATTATACAGTCCCCAGTGTTTTAAAAAATCTCCCTTTTCCCTGTCTTAACCCTGCCAGGCTGCATATATTCTCACTTAGCAAGAGTTCTTAATTTGTTTCACTTGCCCAGTAAAAATGAAACAAAAACAAATTTTGCTCTCTGCCGGTTCCCTCCCTACTACCGCGTCCCTGGTTTCCTCCACCTCCCAATACTCTGAGTCTTTAAGGAAACAGAGTTCTGCAAATAGCAAAGCAGTATCTCTTTTTATTCAACTTTCCATTTAATTCTAACAATCTACCCCTGTCTGTCTTCAGAAACCAAAAGAATTCTGCTTTTCTTTCTTAATTTTTATAAGAGTCAGCCTCACTTTTCGATTAGTATAGAGACTTCTCTCAAGTTGATGCCCTCCTACCTCCTCTGGCAGTTTTTCTGAATTCTGTGGTTCATGGTGAAGTCTCGTGTCCCTTCATTTCTAGGCTTCATATTTCACTTATTACACTCTACCCAGATGAGCTCTAGGTTTTAGCGAAATGTTAGCTGCCATCTAGGTCACTCTCAAATTCTTAGCACTCTCTGTTGCAGGCGTATATGGAGTTTAAAAAACCCCAAACCCAAACCAAACAGACAAAAACTCAGACATTTTCCTTCTGAAACTTGCATGTATAAGAAAAGACTGATAGAGTAATGAAAACAACACACACCTGGAGGCCAAAAGGACTTATGTTCAAATCCAGGCTTTATCATTTATTAACTTATAATGAGGAACAGTCATTTGTTGACAGGAAAAATCATTTCTACTTCCTGGGATTGTTGGGAGGCTTAAAGATCTTGATGGAAACAACCTGCCATAGTGCCTGCCACAAAGCAGCAGCTCAATCAGAAGCAGGCATGACTAGTGCTCTACTTCCTCCAAATATGATTCTTACACAACTTTATAGATGATGCTTCTGATCTAATCATTAAAACTGGTTTATTAGTATACAAACAGAAGTCTCTGCGTATCTAGCTTCTGTTTGACCATTTTTCATAATCCCAAGCTACATACAGTGCCTGACTTTAAGGTTTCCTGAGAGAAACGCAGTTCTCTTCCATGGCTTAATCCAGGAAATTTTAGACGGGTAACCCCTTGTGAGGCGCCATGGGGCTGATGCTAAGTAGCTCCTCAGTTCATGGTCGGTCTGCTAAATCTCCACACAGCCAGTGTGCATTACTTGAATTAACTCATTTAACATGCTTCACCACGCTGCAGGAGCCTTAGAGGTCAAATATACCCAACTGTGGCTTCCTTGGGAAATTTACACGGCTGCCTGTCGCAAGAACTGTATCTTGTACGAGAAAACTCTCTGAAAACTGTAAACTGAAACTGAAAGCGCTCTGTAAAGTAATAGAAGAATACGGGGTATTATTATTACAACATTTCTGTCGAAAGATGGTTCCTAAGACCCACTCAGACATTCCATAAGGGATTATTTTGAAACCTAATTCATTTCATAAAGAACATATTTTCACATTTTTCCCTATCAATACCATTAAAAATATCGTGGTTTTCTGGGGCGTCCCTGGTGGCGCAGGGGTTGAGAGTCCGCCTGCCGATGCAGGGGACACGGGTTCGGGCCCCGGTCCCGCTGAGCCTGCGCGTCCGGAGCCTGTGCTCCGCAACGGGAGAGGCCACAACAGTGAGAGGCCCGTGTACCACACACACACACAAAAAAATCATGGTTTTTGATTTGGTATATATCATTTTTTAAGCAGATTTTTTTTTTTTTGCAGTGCCTACTATGAGCCAGACACTCTTCAAAGTACTGGGATAGCGCAATGAAGAAACTAGAGAAAGTTTCTGCTCTCATGAAGCTTAAATTCTAGAAAGGAGCCAGACCATAAATAAATACATAATGTATGAAATGGGGAGGGGCAAAGTGCTAAAGTTCAGAGAATGACGGAGACCAGGGGGAGGGGCTATTTCCAGTGCGGTGGTCAGGGAGATAGAGCCCTGAACGAACTGTGTGAGGGAGCATCACAAGAGAGGTGACAGCAAGTGCAAGAGCCCCAAGGTGGGAGTGTGCTTAGAGTGTTGGGAGACCAATATGGAGGTCCATGTGATTGGAATGGACAGAGAGAAAGTGGTGCAAGACAGGACTGGATCCAGTAGATTCTAAAGGCTAGGTAAGGACTTTGAATTCTATTCTGAGTAGATATGAGAAGCCACTGGAAAACTTCAAGTTACTCTTGTTTCAAAAGGATAACTTTTGAAGACATGTTGAGAATACACTTAAGAGAGTCAAGGGTGCCAGCAGAGAAACGAGTTAGAAGGACTACGATGGTCCACCCAAGAGAGGAGCACGGTGGTAGTTGCCAAGCAATGAAGAGTGGTCAGATTCTAGATGTACCTGGAAGGCAGAGTTCATAGGATTTACGAACAAGCTGGATGCAAGATACAAGAGAGCAAAGAAAACTGTAATTGACTATTCTTTCCTCGCCTGCTTCCAGATTCCAAATTTATTCTGCCAGCTATTCCTGCCCCCTTCCCTCCCCCCAACTTACAGTTAATCATCTAAATTTCCTCAAACACCATTACGGAAGTACAGAGTCTCCAGCACCTGTCTACCTGTCGCGGGTACAAGTGCTAAGGTGCAGAGAATGACAGGGAGTCAGAGATGCTCTGTGAAGTAGGAAGTTCAAGGAGTCAGTGAAGCAAACGCAGGGAGAAAGTAGGTATGCAAAGAGTGGGGAGACAATGTTCCAAGGGAGGTAACAGCAACTGCAAAATACAGAACGTTTTCTCTTATATCAAAACTGCAATCAGAGCTAAACATGCATAGTGATTTGGAATAGGAGGTTAGAGCTACAATGAAAGATAATTCAATAGGAATTCTGGCAGATATAATTAGGATTAACTTTCATTATTCAAAAGGATGACAATTTGGTACACAAACAAATATAGGCACAATCCTATTCCTATTCTTTTGACTTTCTTCTACCCACCTGAAGAGGTCTCCAAATTTACTTCTGAGGTGGCTACATGACACATAGAGATCGTAGAGGTAGGCTAAGATGCATCTTTCTGGGGAAGAACATTCTGAGGGGTTCACCACATGCTTTACCACACCACACAATCTGAGGAGAAAAATATATGAAGAAATGAGACATTTTGCTAGTATGTGTGTTATCGCTTGGCTCTTTTAGAGTGAGAATGTGTCCATGTATTACTCAAGTAAGAAAAAAGATACCAGATTGTTAACACTAATCATTATACCAAGTAAATAACTGCATAAAATATCAGTTTTCTGTTATGATACTGAAACACTAAATATTTTTTTAAAACTTCAGAAATGCCATTAACATTAAGAAATGAAAGAAATTCCTCCGTACAGAAGATATGTAGGGAGGAATCCACCAATCAAGTTGCTGTGACTAGGACACAAAAGTTGTAGGAGAGAATCTCTCATCAGTAACAAGACTGACAAATTCTGGAAATTTGCAAAGGGCCCCATGTCCACTATGTAAAAGGGCAATTTCTTCATATCAGTAAGTCTGGGAAATCTGTTTTCAAGACCATGAGCTGGTTCTGGCATGAACTTGAAGAATTCATGGTTTCAGGTCACATTCTCCTTGTTTTTCCAAACTAGAAACAAATTTATTCTAGTTTATCTTAATAAGAATTTAAAACCCCTTCTTTTTAGTGACATTCTCCATAAGACTTGAGGTTCAGAAGTACCACTGCTACTCCAATTCCCCAGATCAGAAAGATGGCCTTTTGGGCCACAATTCATACAGAACAAAAGTTCACACCACACGGAAGCAAACACTCGTGGTCCCTCCACCTATCTGTGAGTCTGATCCCACTGTCATCTTGCATTCTGTTACAGGGCTCGGTACTACTACAACAGTGTCACAGATGACTCCGATGATTAAAGCTGAAAAGGGCTTTAGAAATCATCTGATTCACCCTCCTCATTCCACGAAGAGGGCTCTGAGCCTCAGAAAGGTGATGTATCTTGCCCACAAGGCAAAGAGCTACTTCACAGCAGATCCAAAAGGAGAACTTAGGTCTCCAGTACCCCAGTCTGGAGCCCTCTCCACTGTTCAGGGGATGGGAGGGAGCCTAGCATGTCAAGGCTGAGAAGGACACTGGAGTCACAAATATCAGAGGTGGGACCTAGGAAACTATGCAAAGAAATAGCCATGTAGCATCCCAATCCCTGTGAACTGACATCAGCAGATGCAGGCAACCGATAAAGGCTGTCAATTATAGCAAAATTGTCCCACAGTTAAGAAGAAAAGTAGATGATTCAATCAGTTGTTACCTATATAAACCAAAAAATTCCAGGTATACCCTGAAAAGCAAAGAATTATTTTGTGATTAAAGTAAACAAACATTTATTGAAAGTTTGCTAGGCATTTACTGTATTGCAGTAAATATTGAGTGTTTGTTTTCTCAATAATTTTTTCACTTGCTCGAGGTAAGAAAAACATTTTACATTGAGATCCAATATGTTTATTCATATAAGTGCAAAAAAAAAAAGAAAAAGAAAAAAAAAAACCAAATAATAGTTTTGGGGAAAATACTTATCCTTACTATACATGATAAAGAACAAATATAATAAACTGAATATCAAATATGATTTTATGAACATTTAATAGAACACAAATTTAAAATGTCAAAATAAATGATAATGAAATAAATTCCAAAATAACAAACAAAAACAAAAAAATACTTGTGAAAACCTATTATATTCATTTCATGACCAACTAGAGATGGTTCCATACACAGTTTAAAAAAGTATGGTATAAATCAAACAGCATGAATGAGCTCCTAGTTAGAAGGACTTTTAGCAATCTGGGAGATTTATTAGCTATCTGATGTTGGGTACATCACTTCACCTACCACTCCATTTAACAGGCTTGAGTTTCCGTTTCTTGACTTATAAAATGGTACTAATCATTCAACCCTACAGGGTAGTGGAGGGCTATAAAATAGTTCTATATTTCCTGGATTCTAAGATGTTCATTTCCTTACATTTAAAAATATCAGGGATGTTTCAGATGTCACTTAGTAATAATCTAAGTGCATATTATCTGTGGCTATGCTCTCATATGAAGAGAAAGCTTATGGTCCACAAAAGCTAAAATTATTTACTATCTGGCTCTATACAGAAAAAAGTTTGCTAACTTCTGATCTCAGAGAAAAAAATTGAAGAAAGAACCAAGAATAGGAGAGACAAGGTAGAAGGAAAGATTAGGAAAATATTAAATGAGGTGCCTTCAAGTGATAAGATAATATTTGTTAGGTGAGGAAGGGAGTAAATAGAGAAGAGGCACAGAAATAATAAACTTAAATCAAGCTCAATGTTAGCAAAAGTTTAAGGGCATAAATGCTACTTAAGGCTAAAAGCTGAAGTCAAGAATGTATTTCTCTATGACCCAGCAATCCCACTACTGGGCATATACCCTGAGAAAACCATAATTCAAAAAGAGTCATGTACCAAAATGTTCACTGCAGCTCTATTTACAATAGCCAGGACATGGAAGCAACCTAAGTGTCCATCAACAGATGAATGGATAAAGAAGATGTGGCACATATATACAATGGAATATTACACAGCCATAAAAAGAAATGAAACTGAGTTATTTGCAGTGAGGTGGATGGACCTGGAGGACGAAGTGAGAGAGTGGCATGGACATATATACACTACCAAATGTAAAACAGATAGCTAGTGGGAAGCAGCCGCATAGCACAGGGAGATCAGCTGGGTGCTTTGTGACCACCTAGAGGGGTAGGATAGGGAGGGTGGGAGGGAGGGAGACGCAAGAGGGAGGAGATATGGGGATATATGTACAGCTGATTCACTTTGTTATAAAGCAGAAACTAACTCAACATTGTAAAGCAATTATACTCCAATAAAGATGTTAAAAAAATTTTTTTTTAATAAAAAAAAGAAGAATGTATTTCTCCCCCAAGATTACAAAGTAATAATGTTTCATCTTAGGAACTGCAGTTAAAGAAAAGCACATATAATTAAGACACAGCCTCTTTTACAAACTGAATGTAACAATAATTGGATTTAATTTGGCTATGGTTATTGATTTACATGCTTATTACAGAAACATCTTTGAGACCATAAAGAATATTATAAAAAAGTATTCAAATTTAAAAAAAAATAAATCTATGTGTGTAGAATTAATGTGGCAGCTTTTCTTCTTCTCCTAAAAAGCTGTTAAATGGATGACAGACACTCTAGGATAGAGTACATGTTGATTACATGTGCTAGATTACCAAAAAAAAGGCACTGTGAACCCCATGTTTCTTTTCAGCCCAGGAGGGTTGCCTTTCTTTTAAATATATAAAGCTCTGGAGAAAGGAGTCTGCAGTGGACAAAAAGGAGCTCAGAATAGGTTTTCTGACAGCTCATTATACTTCTCTGGTCCCAGTAGCCTCGGCCTCATTTAATGGGGGTGATGTAATTACTTCGCCCAACTTCCCTAAGAGTAGTAGAGAAAACCTTAGCCTACAATTCACACAAACTGAAGAAAGACTAAGAATCAAAAAACTCATTTATTCTAGATTAACCCTTGTCAAAAATTTCCTTTAATTTATAAAAGAAATAAAATTGAAAAGGTAAATCTATAAGATGATGTATGTGCAAAGCTTATCTGGCGTTGGATTCTCCAAATAGAAATTGAAATTACATGAGCGAAGAAGCAGTCACTTATTCACCATCCATAACAAGCCAGGATGCTGGAGGGCAGAAATGACAGCAACTAGGGGAAGCGAAGTAGCCAGGCAGGCAGGTGGACTTTACATGCTTTTATCTCCTTTCTGATAAACGTTTCCTGGCACAAGCATTCTTTGACTGTGTTATACCTTTTTATGAAACAAACAGTACTATTTTTCTCTTAAAACCACTATCATATTTCATCCAAAATTACACATTCTAGGGTATACCAACCCTTCAAACACCTGGGCCGTCTGATCGGGATTCAGGATCAGACAACTGTGGTATCGCCTGAGAACAGCCACAATGCAGACACACAGTCCCGTTGTGTAACTTCCTGCCAGGCTGGAGGATTTCAGGAGCAGTTCGGCTTCCACAACACTCAGTTCATTCAGGAGCTACAATGGGAGAAAAGATCGAAGAAAAATGTAGCTGCCAAAACAAATAGGAAAGACGTTTATTTTTACAAACCACGGATATATTGAGTCATTCTAAAACTACTTGATCTCCTTCCTTGTCCTGCCCCAGGAACATGCACGTATATAACCACAGTCTCAGCACCCCAATGAATTAACTGGTTTTTATTTTTAATACTTTATCAAATTATAGAGTTTTCCTTCTGTCTGGGCATCCTGGTCCATGCAATCAAGAGGTACCCAATACTGAAACAGTTATCAAAATGTTATGGTGGTCCAAAGTTCTGGACTGGATAATTTCAGAGAAGAACATCCCCACCTCTGACTTTTTTTCCACTTTCCCCTCCTTTTCAAAAATGGAAGTTATTTATCATCATTTTCTTATTATTAACAAAGCTAACACCTCCAAAAGAATAAGTAAAAGAAACCAAGTTTTATGTCTACTCACTAGTGACATAACAAATGAACTCAAGTATGTGTATAAGAAAAATAGTGGAACAAATTCATAATGTTTCATATTTTTTGCTCGTCCCTAAAATATACTCTATTATAAATAGCAAACAAACTTTCACCTTTCCCTAAGCAAAAAAAGAAAAAACAAACAAGAAATACCCTCAAAGCTCTCATGTTTTAAAATGACTATTACTATATTTTAGCACCAATTATAATTATTTAGTTGAAAATTATGAACACAGATGCAATTAAAATGCTAGTTGAATACTGCTGACTCAGAATGTTTCAACTATTCAAAAATGCACTGGGTGGCTCATTTTAAACTGTACAATGCCTAGTTAGGGTTGCCTTCTGAAAAAAGAGAGAAGCAGGATCCCTTTGACACCTGTATTGCAAAGTCAATGAGGCCATTGATATTCAGTGCTGGCTCCATGAGATCAAAGATGAGCTGAATATGGTGAGCCAATGGGAGATGGTACGACGTTCCTGACGCAAAGCTTGTGATTTGTTCCAGCACATTGTTAGAGAGCTGTGCAAAAAAAAAAAAAAAAAAAAAAAAAAAAAGTGAAAGTAATCATAAGACCAACAGCCCAAATAACTTTTATTTATTAAATTACTTCAATTTTTTAGGTAAGAAACGTGAATTTATATGTGATTCTACTTAGAAGTTGAAACATATTTCTACAGAAAACAAAACCATGTACAAATGCAATAATATCCTTAAAACAACTATAATTTGAAGAAATAAGCCGAGTTGTCATTAAGATCTACACCCAACTCTCCTAAAGGTAGAACAACAATAAATGCTAGTTAATCTCCAGATGACATTTATTTGACTATCAATGGATTTGTAAAACAAAATAGATTTGGTTTCTTCTCAATGGCATAGTAATTTTTCCTCAGTCATCAACAGATTTCTCCCTTATCGATAGCAATGTAGGACTAAAATGTAATAATACAAGTACTGCATTATAGATTATTTTATATAGTGTTGATTATTATCATACAGTAAAAACATTTCCATGATAAAAATTAATTCCTCTGAGGAAGGCAACCTGACACTTAAAACTGAACTGCTTGATAGTTTAAGACGCTTCCAAATATGTTTAAAAAATGTATTTATAGGGGCTTCCCTGGTGGTGCAGTGGTTGCGCGTCCGCCTGCCGATGCAGGGGAACCGGGTTCGCGCCCCGGTCTGGGGGGATCCCACATGCCGCGGAGCGGCGGGGCCCGTGAGCCATGGCCGCTGGGCCTGAGCGTCCGGAGCCTGTGCTCCGCGACGGGAGAGGCCACAGCAGAGGGAGGCCCGCATACCACAAAAAAAAAAAAAAAAAAAAAAAAATGTATTTATAAAATAAGTAAAGCCAAAAACATATATTGCATGAAAGAGATTTTTAAGGAAATATCCCAAATGCATAATAAAACAGCTTTAATGGCTACCTGAGATGTCACTTGATGTTGATCAAAATATGAAAGGAGTTGAAGTTTTGTGAACACAGTCTCCAGTGTTGGAAATGCCTCCTGTTTGCTCTTCCTGGCTTTCTGTCCTTCATCTCCAACTAAATAAACACACAGTAGGTACATTATTTTCCATTTAATTGAAGCTCTTGACTTTAATGGATACTTTTTATTGAAGTATAACATACGAATGGAAAATTGTACAAACTCACTGAATTTCTACAAAATAAATTTATGTAATGAAACTCAAATCACAAAATCACATACCAAAACTCCAGAAGCCCCCTCAGGTTCCCTGCAGTCACTTCTCCCTCCTCAGAGAACCAAGATCCTGACCTCTAATGGCTTGGATTAGTATCGTTCACTTTGGAACTTGATACAAATGGAATCATATGATACGTACTTTTTACATCTGGCATCTTTCACTCAAAATTATGCTTCTGAGATTGATTCATATTGTTGAGGTAATTTTATTTTTTTTCTAAAAATTAACAATTCTCGGGACTTCCCTGGTGGCGCAGTGGTTAAGAATCCGCCTGCCAATGCAGGGGACACAGGTTCAATCCCTGGTCCAGGAAGATCCCACATGCCACGGAGCAACTAAGCCCGTGCACCACAACTACTGAGCCTGCGCGCTAGAGTCCGTGAGCCACAACTACTGAGCTCAAAGAGTAGCCCCACTCGGCGCGACTAGAGAAAGCCCACGCACAGCAACGAAGACCCAACGCAGCCATACATACATACATAAATAAAATTACAAAAAAACCCCAAAAACAAACAAACAAAATTCTCATTTATGTACTATACCTAAACTTTTGGCTATTAATGAGAAGTACCTCTATAAACGCTTCTTACCCACTGACTTTTAAAATACGATATCAACGATGAATGGGGGGAAAAAAAATCACCGAGGTTCACACTGATATAATAGGAAACTTCACTGGCATTTTCTTAGGAGATTCCCAAACTGTTTAGTATGTAAAAAAGGAAATTTACACAATTCCTAACTTTTTTAGGGGTAGAAAGGAATTAAATCTCTCCACCTTAATGGAAAAGTGCTACCTTTATCAATTTAGCATAAAGAAGTTTGAAGAAAATATCAATAAGAAATACTATAAACATTGTTTATTCCAGAGGGACCCTTGCTCTTAACAACTCTAAGGATAAGATCCAGAAATAATTAGGTCCTATTTTAAAATATTTTTAATATATGTATTTACAAACACAAATCTAAAATCAAAAAGGAAATGTTGGATTATACGATCTCCACGAAAGATCATTTCCAACACTATGATTCTAAGCAGTCAAAGGCTACTGAGAAAAAAGCCCTCTAACTCACATCATCTTATTTGGGAAAGTTTAATTTGGGGAACAGAGTTCACTTTACTGATTTTTCTATTAAAGATATACAAGAACGATTTCACTAAACTCAAAAGGCTTGGCTAATGGCAAATGTAATGGATTTAGAAAATAACAAGAAAGGAGACTTCTCTTTCAACAATAAGCAATTGTGGTTTATAGACTGGCAAAAGACACGCAAAAAACCCAGGCTGTTGTGTTTCCTAAAACAAACAAACTTAGAATTAAAAGGTGCTGAGTAACATAAGGTACAAGACTGTGTGTCACTTTTGTCAAATATCACCAAATGTAACGCCAATAATAAGAAAGAAGTTCATGAAACCTACTTGTTTTTCAACATCTATTCTCAAAGGTACAAGTGGCATTTTGCCTTCAATACAGCTGTTTGCATGTCATGAGCATGTATAAAATATCCAAGTTTTGAATTTTTCATTTACTAACATCATTAGTCCAAGGCTGAAAACTTACACCAATAGTCTTGGGTACCATGAGCTTTGGAAGTGAAGTTAGTGTATTTATTCAGTCCTTCCTGGGACCAAAACCAAGTCTGTTACCAAGAAAAGTAACAGACTGGAGGACGTGGACCCAGCACGAGAACTCACAAATACCTCTTTTTTTGGTTTGTCTATATTAATAGGCTCTGTTTACTGACACATAGCTAACTTCTCAAGACCTCTTATAAAAAAAGATGCAATTGACTCTTGGCAAGTTACATTCACTTTGAGAGAAAAATTTAAGAAATTAGTGGTGGTTCTCAAAGGAATATTTTAATGACATTTACATAGATAACAATATAGTCATAATTCATAGATTTTCATCTGTTTTATGTTAATTTACTTTCATAATATATATTATTGCTCTCTTGTTGCTTAATTTTTATTTTCCTTTTTTTTTTTTTTTTTTTTTTAAATCTCTAATCCTGGAAGTTCTGACTTTTATTGGTATGGTAAAACTTCATTAATGTTTTGAAAATTTACCCCCAAAGGTGACTAGCCAATGTAAATGTAAAATGAGATTTGAACATGTTCAACTGGAAACGTCATTTCAGCTTTAGATTATAAATCTCACCCTGCCCCCAGGCAAGGTCTGGTTGATCTGAGAGCACCCCTAAGGAGTTCCTCAAAATCATGTTTTTATGTGTAGCCAGAAATCAAATACATGCTAAGACAACTTCTGTTTTCCTGCCTCACCATCCTCTTTATCAGAAGGCAGCTCACTGCATCCCAAATTAACAAACATATTTCTGGTCGAGGAGTTTTACCTAAAACGTGGGAAAGACAAAAATCCCCACTGAAGATGACCCCCTCTCCTCAGGGGTGCATCTAGTACTGTACCGGATATCTCAAAAATTAGCGTGGAACAACAATGATTTTCTCCTGGTGCGCTCACAAGCAAGAACTGCCTAGTTAAGAGACTGGTACGAAGATAGGACAGACAATAGTCTAGTGTTTTAAAAAAACTCTTTATAAAGGAAGGAAGTAGACTCAGCAGAAAAGGATACCACGTTGCTTCCTTCCCCGTCCTACCCCTCTCAGCATTCCAAAACCAAACATTCCACAGGACCTGAAACGACTCTCTAAAAGTAGTTTAGGTAAAAGCCCATATTACTGAACCTTCTAAAGGAGACAGTGTCCATCCCATTCCCAAATATACAAAAAGTAGCTTCAAATATACTTTGCCAGCTAGTTGCAGGGCTTTGGGATTCAGCCCATTTCCTCTTTTCCCTAACAGAGAAAACAGCAAAACAACAGATCAACAGTTTTTTTTAGAGCAGTTCTTCCCCCCCCTCCCTAATCTCAATAATAATAGGGTTTCATTTCCCTTCCACAACCTCATGGCGCCTGTGTAGCACTAACTCTTTAAGAGGCCACAGAAGTAAGTTAGGGAATGTGATGCAAATAACACGAAGGTAGCCTTCCCGCTGTGTTTTAAGACTTCAGACAGCCAAAACACACGTTCAGACGAAAAACACTTCGCCCTGCCCTCGTACCTTGTTTCTGCATCTGCACCCTTACTGATGGAGAGGAAAGAGAGCTATTTGCAATAGTTATATCTGTCCTTTTCTGTGGGAAAGATCGAGTGTGGACAGGCTCTAGTAATTCATCCAGTTAAAGTCCTAAAGACTGGATCCCCTGTGGAGAGGTTCGTAAAACAGTATTTATTTTGTACTGAACAAGAAAGCAGGGTTCCTAGAGGTGGTTTATGCCATGTGTAGGAAGCGTGCTGTTTGCACAGGGAAAATCCAAACTTTTTTTCCCCATTATATTATTTAAGTAACAGAGAGATAAATACCAGCGTGGTAGTGCAGTATACATAATGATAGCATACTTTAAATCGTATGACTGTCTAATAAAATAAACTGTGAAGAGTAACTAGGCAAATGTGAAGTGGATAATTACAAAGTTCCAATTATGTTATATGGTGACGTAATACAAAGGCATAACTTCACTGTAAGGACGAAGGAAAAAGCTTGGTGACAGAGCATTCCAAGTAAAGGCATTAGGGAGTAAAGACCCCGTTTTCTTTTTACTTGAAATCATTGGGAGACGTGGGTAGCCTCCACTACCTACTGCAATTCTTCTTCTGAATAATGTAAGAAAAGATCAGCCACTACAATGTCATGATTTTGAATTATCATGTAAATATGAGTACCCAGAGCCAACTATAAGCTTGAAAAAGGATGGAACTGGGGGAATGGACCTCTTCCAGCCTAAGGGTTTTCCAACTCATTCTTCCATACTTTATGTAGGACTGCGGTGGAAAATTTGGGAATTACGAAAAAAAGAGGAGCAAATAAAACCACCTATATCTATCTATAGAAGGTGCTATTTTCATGCAAGCATTACTATAAATGGAACCAAGGCCTTAACATTCCAATGTGCTTATTCATATTTCAACGGGACAGTCATTCGGGGGAGGAAACACTCCGCTGACAGTGCCACGTATGACTTTGATAAGGGCTGTGCTGAGGGGAAGGCAAACGACAGCACAATGGGGGCATATGCATTAGGGCTCTTTACCCCCGGTCTCTGTGGTGCTGTTCTTATTTAGGATTTTCAAAATATCTTTGGTAATTTTCTTCAACTGATGCCTGGCTTCTTCACGCTCTTTGCCCACTCCATAAAGAAGGATTGTGCGTTGGTTATACTCATGACTTGAAGATTCATCCTGAAAAACAGAAAATGCATTTTGAAACCCCTGTTTAAAGGGTGGGGTCCATGGACATGATATGCGCTGACCACAGCATCTCCATGCTGGCTCGTGCGGTGGTGGCATCCCGCCCACCTTCCAATTCACCTCAACCTCCACTGGCAACACCCTTGTTTTTCCAGTTTGGAACTTGCTAAAGTAAAAAAAAGTGTCAACTGACCTGAAGTCTTAATAGAAGCAGTTGATGTGGGCGTACCTTACAGAGTAAGTTTTGACTCTTGATTGTTTAAAATGTAACATGGTATTAATTTCACATCCTATTACATACTATCTAGTTAAAATTTTTCCTTATGGAAAATGTTATTTCTTAGCAAGCTCAGTTTTCTGCATACATTAAACATCATTAAACATTTTATATTTAGAAAAAAAGAGGATCCTCAAGTACTTTTATTAAAAGAAAAAAAAAGTTCCATTTACTTCCAATATGACTGTGTAAGACACATGTATATTTCTTTCCAAATGGAAAACGACAGACAGCATGGGTCTCATTAGGTGTGAGGAAAATAGCTGGAGATGCAAACACGTTCTGACACCACCTTCCTCTTCTGGACCACCTCCCCACACCTGCCCCACAGACACAGTGAATTCAAGCACTATTTTTCCCACATGGGAGAGGAAATTACTTAGTCAGTCACAGCATCACAAAAACATACACACCGCTAAACACATTCTTTAGCCAGAGTTAAATAGTCCAGGATGTGTCCTCTCTTATGCCTGGTTCTGAATTTTTCTATCTAAATTTCTCTCTTGGATCCTATACTCTTCCATTTTCTTAGTGACATTCCTAGCTCTATCTTTCAGTTCATCTCCTTTTCTTACCATTTGTACATGTTTGCCCATGTGAGGTACTTACTCTCCCTAACAGTATCTATCCCTAAGGAGCTCCCATAAGGAAAGTTTTGCCCCAGGGAAAACAAACTGCACTGTGTGCACGTAAATTAGTAATGGCTGCAAAAGAGAGCAAAGTCCTTGTGACCTGGAGAATGCCAATGTTCAATTTGGAGTACTCCAGTGTGTACTCTGCACAAAGAAGCATTTTGCTTCTTTAGCCTTGAAGTAAGAGCCTGTTTCTTCTCAGTTTCTGTCACTGTTCTCTCAGTCTCTTTTTGTCATTCTGTCTTTCTCTCACCTGCCTGCATTCAAGGCACCACTTCTTGCACTGGTTCCTTTTTTATAACATTCTATCAGAAATACACATTTGCATACTCTGCCAATCTATCTTGCTACCATGTCCCCAAATAATTAATATTTCAGGTTGTTCAAACCGAGTAAGTCTTTTCTAGAAGAAGCTGTTATTTAATACCTTGAGTTTCAAAATCTCCTCCAAAGTTTCAAAAGGCAGAACTAACCACAGGATAAAGTCGACATAGGTAGTGATTGCTATATCTCAGTGACCTGAGCTACTTTGTCCATCTCCAATTTTTGTTGTCGTTACACAGCATTACTGATATACTTCCTGGTGGGGTGTGTACATATAAGCAAGCCCTATAAAGGGGACAGAAGGGTGATGAGGAAACTGCACAAAACTCAGGTGCCAGTCATGTGCCCTGGTGATTGTTTTCAGTTAAGACACCTGTCAAATGGTTCTAATGTAAACCTGTGTGTGAGGGGTGATGGAAAGATGTTAGCAACAGCTGTTTATAGAGTACCTCCCTACAGCAAGACAAGGTACTAAGAACTATGAGAAAATGCAGGGATGAATGTTCCCTGATTTAAGGAGTACGGATTCAGTATCATAGAGATAGCATCTGCAGAGCTCGAACCCCAAACAGGGATGGGGAGGGAAGGTATCCTGGAAAGATCCATGTGTTCTATGAACACGGTGGTACTATGGCTCCATGTTGGCCCAATAACAGCCCAAGCTCAGGGTAAGAGAGAGCGGTGACTGCATCCAGGGTGTGTCACTTGCCAACGCCATGGTCCAAGATAATGAGCCTTTCTGAGCCTCAGATTCTTCCTCTGAAAAATGGTTAACACCACATACCTTATAAGGTTTTGGTGAGAGTGGGGCTCTGTCTGTAAAATGCTTAGTGGCATATCAGACACAGCACCCCCTGCTGTCCATTGATATTACTGCACCTCCAAGCCTCCCCTGCAGGCACCCCACAGCCGCGCTATGCTGCATTGCTCAACATTTCCCAAAGGTGCCGGTGGGGCTGGGGGGGGGGGGGGGCGGTGGGGGGGGTGAGAAGCACTTCCTTTGCTGGTCTCCTCCCACCACCTGAAATACTCTCAACAGCCTCAACTGCTCTTGTGCAAATGCTATGCATGATGACAGGTTCAGGTCCCTCTCTCTGTCAACTCAGTTTAGCGAAAGCCCTCACTGCAGAGGGAGGGGTGGAGAGGAGCGACTTTGGAGCATTTATCACTGTGTAATTCACCTATTTTCTAGGTATCTGTTTAATGTCTGTCTTCCTCACTAGACCATTCACATTTATATTTTCCTTAATGGCAATGACTAGGCACTTAATATTTGTTGAAATCATGAAATAATGAATAAACAAGTGGATTAATGAAGAAACATGTGACTAAAAGAATAGGGCAGGGGTGAAGATAAGGAAAAAAAAAAAAAAAAACTAGTTGAGTAGGGAACTTAACCTGATAACTAAGTGCTTAAAAAAACTGAAGAGGAAAAATGAGAGGCAGAGAGAAGTTTAGACCAAAAAAGTCTGTAGGGTGTAAACTAGGTCTTAGTGGTGGGAATAAAAACTAAGAAGCAAAATCAAGAGGTATCTGAGGAAGTCAGGAAAGGATCAGGCATCTGAATGAATGTGCATCTCACTGGATTTCAAGACGGACTCCCTAGATAAAATGTGTTGGGGTCCGGGCGGGGAGCGGCAAGGAGTAGGTTATAAGGGCAGGGAGCTCATGAATTCACCGTTAGGCGAGAGGAATTAAAGGGGTAGGTGGAAATATATTACAAATGTCTAGTAGGTGGTCTGACGGCAGGTCTAATGCAGAAGTGACAGCTTACGGTTAAGAGCACTATGTAACTGGAAGGGATTCAAAACCCCCATGTTCTCTTTGGGCCGGGGTTGGGAGGGAAAAGAGCTGCGATAGTGAAGGGGGTAAATAAACCATCCAACGATGGACACACACTCTCCATAGTTAATAAACAGTCAGACAAGTCAAGGTGACAAAAGCGAGGGAAGGGACAGTTAGTTAACAACAGGGGTCATCAGCAGTGTTGAACACAGTTAAGAAATCACAATGGATGCTGGCTTCTCTGACTTGTTTCTTTAAAAAAAAAAAAAACCACACGTGTGAACCTCAAAAGAGAAGTTTCTCTAGAGTGGTAGGGGCACAAGGCAGGAAACAGAAGGTTGAAGTAAGAGGAGATGGTGAAATGGTGAAGGTGAGGGAAGTAAACCACACTTACTAGTAGTTGGGTATAAAGAACAATAGCTTGAGAGAAAAGTGATCATCGTATTAGGATAACCAATGACAAACTGGTTTCAAAGCTATGTTTCAAATGAGTCTCCATAAAGGAAATCCGGACTGGAGGGCAGATAACTGACAAAGGAGATGGGCAACAGTGACCTCTTGTCTGGATTAACTTCAAAAGACCAGGACATCTTTCTACTTAACCGCAGACAAAAAAGGAAATCGGTGAAAATACAGGGAAATCTGGAGGTGAAGAACTGAGGAACTTGAAGACGCTTGTATTAGTTCATTGGCTCTGTTATGTTCAGGGAATTGGGCCAGAAGCAAAGCAAAGTCATGAGGTGAGAGTAAGGGGATGGAATTAAAAAGCAAGAGAAGCCTGCAGTTAGCTGGGCGGGGCGGTGGGGGGAACCACTGGTCAACCTCTATACGGGGCATGCAGACTGTGTCGCTGATATAGCTAACATCTTCTAGGGGAACCATGAGAGCCATTACTCGTCTTCAAAGAGGAAAGGCAAACACATTTTAAAAGCAACTCTTTTTCAACAGCCCACAAGGATTGGTTTACATCCATTTTTTGTGCATGTAGAAAATGCACAAATCTTTAAATAGCAACTTATACATAAGGTCAATCTCAGAAAATGGACTAAAAATATCCAAAGGTATCAATGAGTTCTGCTCTTTAAACTAGGTATTAAAACACCCTCAAGCTGCATAGTTGTAAAAGATCAGTACCAAAGAATTATTCTCTTGTTGATACCCTGAAGGACACATTTGTGGGGTGGAGAAAGAACTCTCCATAGGAGAGTCCGTGGAAGTCTAGCTAAGCCCTTTCACGCTAGCCCCCTGCTGTCCTTGGGTTAAATAGGTCACCTCCCCTGTAAACTGGGTTCTGAAAATCTCATCCTCCAGATCAATCACTTTCTTTCTTCAGATAATATCTCACACTCACACTTAATTGATCTTTTAAAAAATTAGGAGGATGCACATCCAGAAACTCTGGAAGGATTGTTGTACTATAGAAATTAGAAGGTTTCTCTTGAGCCAAATGTCCTAAAAAGGGAAAACCTGGAGTTAACTGAAGGCTGATATTAGTCACCTTCATTTCTTTAAAATAAGTGATTAGAAATGTTGCCAAAACGTGTGTGTGTGTTCACAAGGATGTGATAATGGTGGTGAGATTATTAGAGCCGTGTACTCTCCTTTCACTTCCAATCATTATTTCTTTCAGCTGAAGCTTTCAATGTACCACGTTATTCTGTTTAGAACAAAATAAATTCAAATCAATGTTACAGCAGTAATAAGCCTTGGGCTGGTGGGGGGAGATGGGTGTGCCCGCTGTGGAGAGGCTGTGTGAAAGGAACAAGGAAATCAGCAGCTTCTCAGTATAACTACACCTGACCTGGAGTAACTCTTTCTAATTCAAGAAAATCGGAGACTCCTTTACTTAGATTTGTGAAGGAAAGCTTTGTTCAATAATAGCTTATAGTCCACAGTGTGGCCAAAATGAGGCCTTTATCCAACAAACTCAGAGCATCCTAGGAGCATAATGGCTGTCAAGCGGTTTAACGATATTATACCAGTCCTCTACTTTCAAGCAAAACACTCAAGGCAAGGATGATAAATAACTGGGTCACCAGAGACAGTATTCTTTTCTTGCTAAATACCACAATGCCCAAGACTCCTTACTTTTGGAATTTATCTTATATCTAACCTGAATTTGTACACTCTAACAGGTAAAGCCAAGCTAGATGACGTAAGAACTCCCTTAAAATCCATGTGCTCCATCAAAACCTTCACTAATGTCAAAATGACTGCATCTCAAAACTGTAAGATGTTATTAGAACTAAAACAGCCTAAGAGCTCATCCAATGGCTTAATTACCTCTCCATCCTCCTGTCCCAACCCGGTTTCACAAGGACCACAGGGTCCTTCCATTTCAGGGCATGGCCCTCTCTGTTCACAGTAACCCTATTTGAAGCAAATACATATTTTCAGATAAGCAGACTCGATAAAATAAAGAAACCAATTCAACCACTTGCATGTAAAAATTCTGGGGTATATAGAATTACTTCACTTTTCCAGTCATCCTCCACTGAATAAATACTATTAGAGAAGGTTTACAGATAGGTGTGGCTGTGAGTTAAAATCAGAGGAAAGAGAAAGTTAATTTAGATCAAGAACCGGAGCCTTCCATTTACCCCTCAAATCCCTAGTCATTGCCCTTTAGGAATTTGGAAATATAAATTCTCCATAAAGTAGCATGAATTAGTGTTCCTTTAGTATGGCATATTAATTTGTTGAAAATAGTCATGATTTTTCTTTTTTTTTCAAAAGCCTTATTTCATCCAAAGGTCTTAGAAACACTTCACAAACATCCTTTAAAGTCGACAATCTGGTGTGAAGACAAGCATGTCTCCTATCTTCTTAAAAATGTCACCATTCCATTCATGGCACTGACCTCTTACTCTTGGGCCTCAGTGTAGGGGTGGGGCATGTAGGGAGGGGCTGTGGAGACAGTGAGATGGAGAAGGTTTTTGTACACAGTGGTCACAGATGCAGGCTCTGGAATCAGACAGTATGGGTTGAACAGGATCTCTAACTTCGCTGCTCTGCTCCTTAGTTTCCATCATCCAGAGAATAGAAACAAGATGATTATCTCCTTCACAGAACAGCTGAGATCATAAAATGAGTTAATTCATGACAATATAAGAAATCAAAAGATGGCTGTTACTATTCTGAAGTGTATGTAGCATAAAAGGTTTTTCAAAAAGTATGCTGTCTCTCTAAACCAACAAATAAGTTAATTTTCTAAAAGTAGAGCATCAAACTGACTCCTCTAGAGGACTAGGGATCATCACGTGACTGACATTTCCAACTGAAATTACCCAAACTCATAGCTCGATTTCAAATCCATAATGCCAACAAAATGCTCAGGTAGCTTAAATCAGTGGTCTTCAACCCTGAGTGTGTACGAGCATTACTTGGAAGGCTCAGGAAACTACAGGTGAGGGTGCATTCCTGAGTTTCTGATCCACTGGGGCTAGGCTGGTGCCCAAGAAAGTGCATTTCTCCCGATTCCCCAGGTGACGCTGAGCTGCTGTTCTGTACTTTAAAAACCATCCTTGGGGCTTCCCTGGCGGCGCAGTGGTTGAGAGTCCGCCTGCCGATGCAGGGGACGCGGGTTCGTGCCCCGGTCCGGGAGGATCCCACATGCGGCGGAGCGGCTGGGCCCGTAAGCCGTGGCCGCTGAGCCTGCGCGTCCGGAGCCTGTGCTCCGCAACGGGAGAGGCCACAACAGTGAGAGGCCCGCGTACCGCAAAAAACAAACAAACAAACAAACAAAACCATCCTTGAAGATTACCTAACCTACACAGAGACAGACACACTCAAAACTCAGAAGAAAGAAATAACCAAAACATATGTTCACAGCAAAGATACCTACCCAAGTGGATCTGCTGGTAACAGAAGGGCACTACAGTTTGAAATATTGTACGAGTGTGTACACATGCGTGCGGGCCCATAGTATTTACATAAAGGTAATAGTGATACCACAGTCCCTTCATTTAATGATATATTCCCCCCCCCCCGAAAACAAAAGCAAAGTCAAAAGAAAAGTAATAATAATTTGTTTATATTTAAATTCTACTCAAGAAAAGCATGAAAGACACTACATAATAAGCCTGGCAATGGATACAACTGTTTCTCTTTCTTAATGTAATTTTAGAATCTTAAAATTTATAATGGGAGGAAACTGTGTCGCCTACAAAGAGTTGCTCAAACACAGATTTAAAACAATGGCATTATTAACCAGGAAAAAAACAAAGAGCAAGAAACCTAACCTCCCTAACAAGCACACATTACAAGTTAAAATGTGATTACCTGTTAAAAGGCAATATATCACCCAGTGTTGAGCACATATGTTTCCAGGTAAATAAACATCTGAGAAAGCAAGTTTGCAACCTCCTCCAGGAAGCAGACGTTGATAGGCTTGATCTCCACTTGGATTTATCATTTTCATGGGAAATAACCCAAAGAACTCACAAAGCATCAACTCTATGGCAAGTTTCAGTAAAAAGCCACAAGATTTTAAACTGCTTTTTAAAAGATGACTTCTCACCCACCCTGCCCCATATTTCCCAAGGAAATAAAAGCAGAAGTCCTAAAAGCAGCCAGACGGAAACACAGTGTCTGCGTAGCTTTGAGTCCACGGTGTCTGAAGGTAATTTCTGATTGTGAAGTCCTCTTCCTCTCTCCCTCTATTTCTCTCCAGAACACTCAAGACCTTACTGATGAAAGCTCAGAAGACTGTCTATCATAAAGAGTGTAAACAGCTAAACTAAGACATTAAAAGGAAAATAACCAGATGCCACTCTGCAGGTTTTATTAACTACCACATACTGGATACATTCAAATCCTTCAGAATCAACAGAGTAACCAGGTAACTTTATCTCTAGAAGTATTTGACAAGTATATGTATTTGCACTATGATGTGTGTGTAAATTTTTTCAAGTTTTCTTAAAGCTGGAAAACTTTAATAGCAATATCAATGCAGGTACTTATATGGGATATAAATTAAAATACAAGCTGCATTAATGATGTTAGAGATAACGACTAACTTCTTCACTAAAAAAAAAAAAAAAATTTATACAGAACATGGAAATAAAATTCAAATGGTCTTACTTATTTTACCTTGAGTGTAAAATGAAATTTAATATAGATAGAGGGAGCCAAATTTCTCAATACCAAGAATACTTATTAAATAAGTTACAGTCTATGCAAAATGAGCATTCCCAAAGTAGAATTTCCAAAACCATCAGGGCATAAACAAAGGCAAATAGCAGTAGCAAGGAAGGTTAAATCAGTGATCTTGTGTCAAATACTAGGGTTTATTTAGGTTTTGTTTGTTTGTTTGTTTGTTTGTTTAAGTTAAACAGGTGAGGAGGTATTGATAATTGAAGCCATACTGTGACATGAATCTTAACTTGTTCTACTTTCAGTAATTAAAGGATGGAAAAAAGAATTCCACTGACATTTGGGGGAACTTAGTGCTGCCTTTGTTATATTTAAATCTTTTAAATGGAAGCATTTTTTTTTAAATTTAGATATTTGTACTTTAACATTACCGTGTCTTATATTTAGGAATAATATTTTATATAGAATCAATTCCATTTGTTTTTGATGAATTAAAATTTTACAAATTTCATTTTAAATTTCAAAACTTAGATGCCAAATAATGTTTTCAAGTCAAGTGTTAATTTCCTTGATAGCTGCCTGTTGTAGTATAACAACCTACGGAACCAGACAAGGACATGATTTTGGTATTTTATTTTAATTACCATTATATATACTCTATAAATCTAGAAAGTATGCCCAGGCTGTTTTGAGGAATGCCTTCTGATGACTACATACAGAAGCCATTTCCTTATTTTTTTTAGCATTTAAAAATTTGCACTGAATGATATTCAAGAAAACGTATGTAAAACCTTAAAATTTACTGAGCAAAGTTGGAAAAGAGATACACATGGGTTAAAATATTTGGAGCTAAAGAATAGTCTCTCTGAGGCTGATTTTCAAATGGATGACTGAGCAATATAGAAGCAGAAATACCTTCCAATTATAAAAGAAAAAAAATGTTTCTGCTTTTGATTTATTTAACAATAATTTTTCCACAAGTGATGTTATACAAATTTCTTTTCACTTTTTACTTTTAAAATTCTACTCAGCAATTATCAGTCATTTCTCCTTAGAACCCTCTGAAGGTACTAGAGGAAATGAAGTCCAGGAACAAGGATGGTGTAGGAAAAGTGACTGTGAATAGAAACAAAAAAGTTAGAAGGCGTGGAAATGAAGCTGCAGAAGAATAAAGCACAGCCCGAATATTTCTCTTCTAGTTTTTATGTATGTGCACTTTTGCCTAAGATCTAAAATGTCCTATAAGAGGCAAACATTCAAAAAATAAGAAATACAAAGTAGCCACACCTTCACACGATGTTCTTCAGGCCATTTTATTTTGCTTCAGATAAAACATTTGTCACCACGAACTATTTTGAGATTTAATTTTCTGTGTTCTTACTGTCCCCGTGAGGCTCAGACACCTCAATTCTTCTGTGTTCTTACTAACTCTGTCCCAGTGAGGCTCAGACACCTCAATTTTTGTCCAAAAATGCTACCCAAAGAGATGAGAGTGAAATCAAATATCTGGGACTGAAAATAATCATCCCCTCTGTCCCCCTCTAGGTAGCAAAGAAGAAACACAAGCCATGGACAACCTCACCACTGCGTCTGGGAATAGCAGCCTGTGCACCAGAGATTACAAAATCACCCAGGTCCTCTTCCCCCTCCTCTATACCGTGCTGTTTTTCGTTGGACTCATCACAAACAGCCTGGCAATGAGGATTTTCTTTCAAATCCACAGTAAATCCAACTTTATTATTTTCCTTAAGAACACAGTCATTTCTGATCTTCTCATGATTCTGACTTTTCCATTCAAAATCCTCAGCGATGCCAAACTGGGAACAGGACCGCTGAGGGCCTTTGTGTGCCAAGTGACCTCCGTCGTATTTTACTTCACGATGTACATCAGTATCTCATTTCTAGGACTGATAACTATCGATCGCTACCAGAAGACCACCAGGCCATTTAAAACATCCAACCCCAACAATCTCTTGGGGGCTAAGATCCTCTCTGTCGTCATCTGGGCGTTCATGTTCTTACTCTCCTTGCCTAACATGATCCTGACCAACAGGAGGCCAAGTGACAAGAATGTGAAGAAATGCTCATTCCTGAAATCAGAGTTTGGTCTGGTCTGGCATGAAATAGTCAATTACATCTGTCAAGTCATCTTCTGGATTAATTTCCTAATTGTCATCGTATGCTACACGCTCATTACAAAAGAACTGTACAAGTCATACGTGAGAACAAGGGGCGTCGGTAAAGTCCCCAAGAAGAAGGTAAACATCAAAGTTTTCATCATCATTGCTGTATTTCTTATTTGTTTCGTTCCTTTCCATTTTGCCCGAATTCCCTACACCCTGAGTCAAACCCGGGATGTCTTTGACTGCTCTGCTGAGAACACTCTGTTCTACGTCAAAGAGAGCACTCTCTGGTTAACTTCCTTAAACGCGTGCCTGGATCCATTCATCTACTTTTTCCTTTGCAAATCCTTCAAAAATTCCTTGATGAGTATGCTGAGATGCTCCAATTCTGCATCATCTCCATCCCATAAAAACAGGAAAAAGGGACAGGATGGTGGTGACCCAAGTGAAGAGACCCCAATATAAACAAACTGAGGTAATATTTCAGTCTATTAGTGTCTGGGACTCCAAAAAGGCAAGCACTATGTGAAAATATTAATACTGACTAAGAAGTAGCCGAGTTAGTAACGATAACTCTTGAAACGAGTAACAGAAGGTGACAAAAGCAATTTTCGTTTACTTGTCCGGTACTGAAAGCAATCTTAAAATGCAGAAAAGTAACTGAACATGTAGCTGTGTAACAAAACAAACTGCACCCAGTCACCATGCCACGTGCAAAAACTACACAGAAGTCAGACGTGTAGAGTTTTGGCAAAATGGGTAACCACATAATAACATTTACAGTAATTTTAAAAATATATTACTGCTCACAATGCTATTATCAACTTATTATAATCAGCTAAGAATGATAAATCTGATAAAATCTTCTGACCAAATATTATACTTATATACTTATATATGTATATATACTTATACGTACTTACATATGTATATATATCCCAGTCCCTTAACCGAATACTGACCTATTGTGATACTCATAAGTAACTGGGACATGCAAAGAACAGGAACTACTAACTTTTAATTATAAGCAAAAACTTAAGGGAGTTAAACTAATTGAAATGGTAATTGATGAGACTAAATTTTTTTTTCATTAAGAAGATAGAGGTTTTAAAACTACCTTCTCAAGAAAAAGAGCAAAAGTAGCCAAGTTATTAAAATAGTTGCTTTATGACATTCTAATACCAAAAACTTATGAATATATCCTTAACACCAGAGAAACCAGTGTGCTACTATTTTGACAACTTTAGTAAATACAATACCATCATTGATACTTATCACTATTAACTAGCTTCTAGAAACCGCCTGCGATTTGGGTTAATGAACATTTCCCTTATGAGAAAAACAAGTTAAATATGATTATGCAGTTGAACAGTATAACTATTAGCAGGAAAGTGATGAAAATGTCTGGAATTACCTGTTTGTGTAGATAATAAAAAATTTACATTCAACTCTAAAACATACTTTGTGGGAATTTCTTTGTTCACAGATACTAGACACTATGACTCATCTTTCATATATGCCTACATAAACAAACCCCTTTAAGAGAAGATGGCTGCCAACACAATCCTTTTTATTACACACTATTGGGCAAAATCTCTTCTGAAGGTGACATCTCACATCAATTAGTTCATATGTAAATGAAAAAATAGGTCAAACTTATAATGTAGTCTGATTCCCCACAAGCCGTATTATTTTTTATTATAAAAAAAATACGGGGGCTTCCCTGGTGGCGCAGTGGTTGCGCGTCCGCCTGCCGACGCAGGGGAACCGGGTTCGCGCCCCGGTCCGGGAGGATCCCACATGCCGCGGAGCGGCTGGGCCCGTGAGCCATGGCCGCTGAGCCTGCGCGTCCGGGGCCTGTGCTCCGCGACGGGCGAGGCCACAGCAGAGGGAGGCCCGCGTACCACACACACACACACACACACACAAAATACGTAACACACTTGGAAGTGGACACGATTTATCTCCATTATTTAGGATCCTCAGAGGTGATTCCCAAATACAAGGCATAGAAACCAGTATCTAAATATAATGTGAGAAGAAATAAAAATGGTGAGTTGTAGGAAAAGGAAGTTCACTGAACTCCAATAATCATCTGTTTTATTCTGCTGAGTTAAATTTCAGTACACAGTTGAACTCATTTAACTCTCTAGATGGCCTCTATTCTTGAGTGGCCGCATTTCCTTCTCTGGCACTTCTGCAAGCAAGCACTGGATGTCAGTGGAGATGCACACAGAGGCACGCGTCAAAAAAGATGCATATTCGACCTACTGCTGGGGCAAAGGCAGTAGCCATTTCTGCCAGGTAAACCAATGCAATTCACTCCAATGTCATATGAGTAAGCACATTCTGTAAGAATACCAGGACATTTGAGCTGGAAGAGAAACTAAGGATCAACTAATCTGACCATCTTACTTTGTATATGGGAAAAGTGAAGGGCAGCTTTACTCCTCAATCCAGTCAAGTCAGGGGTAGAGAGTGGATGAAAGCTGGCCGCCTCACGGTGCCAGGATCGCATGAGGTGTCGCGAGACTACAGGCTGGGCAGAGATTTCCTGAATAATCTTTCATTTTGGATTCAACTCAATTCACTGAGATGACAATTTCCACAAGAGAAAGAAAAAGAAAAAAAAAAACAAAACAGAAAAGCTAATGGTATTACAATACTTTTGTGGAAAAAAAATTGTAAAATGTTTGGAATTATCTATGTTTTTATATATAACATGAAAAATTTCCATTAAACTCTAAATCACACTTTGTTGATACTTCTATATCAAACATCAAACTGATCCCATTCAAGACAGACTGAGAGATCAGTATTTATGGAGCACTCATTATACACAGAAAATGTCACTAACTCTAGCTTTAATAGTTTTAATATACACAATACAGGTCACATTTCACAATAACTTCGAGAGACAGAGAGAGAGAGAGAGAGAGAGAGAGAGAGAGAGAGAGAGAGAGAGAGATGTCAAATTTTGTAGACTCAGGTTCAGAAGGTGAGACAAACAAAATGTAGTCTTGCCCATAGCCTTGGTGGCTAACAAGTCCTAAGGATGCTGGTTATTGGAAGTTTCTCTCAGTGGTTTCGTATATAAAGAGTCTAAGGCAGGTGTGACAAACTCTAGCCTACAAGCCAAATCTAGCCTAGCACCTGTTTTGTACAGCCTGTGACTTAAGAATGGTTTTTACATTTTCAAATGTTTGCAGGAGGAAAATCAGGAGGAGGAATAAAACTTTACGTTGCATTAAAGTATGAAATTCAAGTTTTGGTGTTCGTAAGGTTTTATTAGCACACAAGCCACACCCACTCAGGTTTTGTCTATGGCTGGTTTCCGGCTACAACAACAGGGCTGAGTAGTTGTGACAGACTGCAGGGTCACAAAACCTAAATATTTACTAACTGGCTATTTAGAAGATTGACAACCCCTGGACTAGAACTCTAAAAACAGGGAGAAAAGCCCTATGTAGAGAAAGAACGCCCTCTTCATGCGTCGCGATGTTTCAGCGGTTTTGCACTGAAACACCTACAGGTTCCTGCGGCTGACCTAGATGGCCTGGTAACACCCAAAGCGGGAACTAGGATTACAATGAGGCTGGTGGGAACGCAAGCCGATAAGTAAGGAGAAACAGCCTGACTTTTTTTTTAGAAAATGGGAAAAGGGCAAGAAAAAAATCAATTTCCAGGAGAAATACAAATAGGCAATGAAAATATGAAAAGATATATGTACCCTCGCTAATAAATAAATTTATATTTACATGACATGGCTTTTTTCACCTGTAAGTTTAGAATTGATTTAGAAGATTTCTCGTAATAGTGGATAATCCTACTTGGTGGGACTATAAATGGGTGCAGTCTTTCTGGAAAGCTTTTGGAAAATATCATTCAACATTGCAATGCATAGCTTTTGATCCAGTAATCCCACTTCTAGGAAACTTCCTATAAATATATGTTGGAACAAGATACAAAAATACATGGAGAGGTATTTGCTCTACAGCATGTTTTCAACAGAGGAAAAACGGGGAAAAAAGAAAACGTGCATCAGTAACAGCTTAACTAAACGATGGTACCTTTATATAGTGTAACTTTTTTTTTTTTTTTTTTTTTTTTTGGTACGCAGGCCTCTCACTGCCGTGGCCTCTCCTGTCGCGGAGCACAGGCTCCGGACGCGCAGGCGCAACGGCCATGGCTCACGGGCCCAGCCGCTCCGCGGCACGTGGGATGTGGGATCCTCCCGGACCGGGGCACGAACCCGCGTCCCCTGCATCGGCAGGCAGACTCTCAACCACTGCGCCACCAGGGAAGCCCTAGTGTAACTTTAAAAAAAAAAAAAACTTGTTAGCAAATCTTCATGTACTAACATGGAATGAAACAAAGATCTAATATGTCAATACATAAATATATATATATATATATATATATTTGTACACACACTGGTATGTATATGTAAAGGGAATTAACTTTCACTTTCTACTATATATGTCTATATTTGAATTCTTTAAACTGGTTTTCCTTTTATAATAAAATTATGAAACTGGATATTAATATATGTGTTTCAGATAATAGTGTGAATTTATTGCCTGTTTCCAGTTATATGTAGAGGTTTTCTAATATTAAATTTGTTTATACACAGACCACTACAGTTAATGTTAAACTGCATAATTTATTTTAGATTATTACCACCTTGGGTTAATTCATTGTGGGATTTTAAACACTTCCATATAATCTCAGAAAGTACCGTGGTATCCTTTGACGGGAAGTAAAAGGCTCCTCTATGAGCATAGGAGTTCCCACTTTGGCTTTCACTCCAAATGAAAGCAAATACTTCCACATCCTTTCAGTTGTTATTTATACGGTAGTGGTTACATCAACATGAACATTATATTGTTGACTCTGATCCAAGAGACGTCCCGAAGGAGACACAGCAAGTGCAAAAAGTAGTTTATTCCCATTTGGCAGGTTTCTAATTTCTATGACTCTTCCCTACATATCTGATTCTCTCCTGATCCTACTGCTATGAACCAATTTAGGTTTTCAACCTGGCACCTCACTTTGAGACTAAGAGTTTCACAAGTCCCTGAAACTTTATAGTGGATTGTATCTCCTCACTCATCAATCAGTGATACCCAGCTCAGAAACTCCAGAATTTGGTAAACAATTCCACATTCACCCTGTCTCTGGCTTCTGGCAGACAGGAGAGAGAGAGGCTGGTTCCAAGCGCGGGCTCTGAAACCAGACCATGAGGGTTTACAGCGGGCTTTGGTTGCAGGACTTTGGGCAAACTGCTTAACGTCTGCCCTTCCATTTTCTCATCTGTAAAATGGGACGGATCTCTGAGACTGCCGTAAGAATTAAATAAGACCAGATAAGCACTTAGGAAGTACACCTAGTGTGATTTAATTAGTTTTGGCTAAATTCCCTTTGAGCTTGATAGGATTTTAAATGTTTAGTGTAGGAGCTTGCCAAATCGGAATAATTTCTAGGACCCTTCATCTGTTATCTTCTGCGATTCACCCCTGTCTTTTGTGTACCGTCCCCTCAGGTGCACACAGTATTCCATTTTTCTTTTAATTTCATTTAACAAGAAACTTACTAACACGTACCACTTGACGGACATTATTCAAAGCACCTGGCAAACGTTCACTCATTTTATCCCCTTAACAACCCTATAAAGCAAATACTATTACTTATTTTCATTGTTAGGAGGGGGCACTGGTTTCATACAGAGCATAAGTAACTTGACCAAAGTCACAAGTAAAGGTGGAATAAGGAAATGAACCCAGGCCCTCTGGCTCCTGAGGCAGTGCTCCTGTCCCATCACAGCCTCTAAGATATGGCATCAAGGGTGAAGGACCCTCCCTCAGGAGGCACCAGCACCACTGTGAACTAAGAGACTGTTGGCCAATAACGTTTGAAGCACGTGGACATAAAGGAATGAGTGATTTGTTGGATACTTACTACAGTGAAACATTTTGAAACCGACTACATTTAAGAGAAGATACTTCTGTAACTCTAGAAATGCCACCGTAAACCAGTTCCTCCTCTTAGGTTTGCCACATTTCGGCATTTTGAAATTTGACCAAAAAGTGATTTCCAGTTTTCATATTATGAAACTATCTTGCACAGCATTTCCCTTGTTTAAATGGAAACTATCCCAAACCTGCATCTAAATAACGGATTTGGAGCCATCAGGAAATTTATACTTAATTGACATAGGTCTAATCCCTCTACTTAAATTTTTTTAAGTTTGCTTTTATTCTCTACTGAAGCAAATAAAAGGATATATGTTTAAATTATATTCCGTTACATTAATAAAATCCAGAATCTGTATTTTCCAAGAATCAATTTATTTGAGTCAAACACCAATTTTCCAGACTGTGCCACCACACTGGGTAGTTCCAACCAGAATTATCAGGCATCCTATTCCCTCATAAAAATGTCCGGTGGGATACGTAATTTTATTCTCAGAGTTCCAAGCTAAGTCACCCAAAATGCTCGATCAAGCCAACGTGACAGCCTGGTCCAATTCTGTGGTAAAACTCATAGCAAGAAATATGAAGTGAAACTCACGATGGAGAACTCCACATTCCCTCATAGGATCTTCTGATTTCCTCTTTCCCTTTAGCTATCTGGCAAGCAAACATTTCTTCTCAGACAACAGCTTTCTCTATACAAAAGCAGCAATTACATACTTCCAAAAATTTTATAGAACTTGACCCAAGGTCGACTGATGAAATTCCTAAAGTTTTCAGCACTTTGCATACAATCACAAATACAGAAGAGACTTCCAAAAATGGCTTTCTAATAAGTGAAATATTATATCTCCATTTAAATCTGCAATTCACTCACCAGAACAGCGAGTGGCTAACATTTTTTTTCATGCTTCATATATAGTCAGCACTATTCTAGGCACTCATCTCACCTCTCAACACTGAGGTATGTACTATTATTAAACCCATTATACAGATGGGGAAAATGAGGCACAGAGCTACTAAATCGTTTGTCTATTATCTACTACCCAGTAATTGGTGAATCTGGAATTCTAACCCCCCAAAATTTGGGTCTTATAGCCCTTAACTCTTAGACAATATATCCTTTTATCTCTCAGAGATTGAAAGACCAAAAGACTAAGATACAAGCCTACAGAAATAATCAGGTCATACCTAAAGAACACACATTTCTGAAAAAAGCAGGCTACAAGGATGCAGATGACGATGCTGTCTGATTTTAGAGTCAACTCTTATTCTCCTACAA
Source organism: Physeter macrocephalus (assembly GCF_002837175.3). Classification (NCBI taxonomy): domain Eukaryota; kingdom Metazoa; phylum Chordata; class Mammalia; order Artiodactyla; family Physeteridae; genus Physeter; species Physeter macrocephalus. Next base: position 17,514,718 of record NC_041214.2, read on the forward strand.
TTTGGGGCTGTTTTCTTTACATTTCTCCCTATTATTATATACAAAAGTCACTAAAAATTCCATTGAACATGTAGAGAAGATAAACTGCAGGAAAATTATTATATGAGAAAATATAAAAACAACTGCAACTAAACTGACTTACTCAAACCAGAGTAGATTAACAGTATATAAGTTTAAAATGAGAGAGCTTCCGTATTAGAAAATCCCCCAAAGGTTTACATATGAAGAGGTTCTAATGGATCACAGTGCACACGTGAAAATGAGGAAGGAAACTGGGTATAAGAAAGCAGAACGACATCTGCTTCACATGCCCTTCATGGGCTGAACTAATGACTGCCTCGATCGGAAGACACTGAGCTGAGAATCCTCCCGAACAAAGGTGAATTTCAACTGTTATTATGAGTGGCTTGCTTATAAATGATGGAACATGTTCAAGGGAAAAAAAAAATGCTTTAAGGTTAACATTCTACAAACCTTAGATTATGAGCCTAGGAAATTACATAATGTACAGCAATCTGACATGGATAACTTTACCTCTCAGCCAGCTTTGTTTTACTGCCATGCCAAAAGTCGAACTTGTGAATGGGGTAGAACCGGTTATTTGGATTTCATAAGGGTGTGAAAGTAATGGTACTGTTACAAGTACCAAAAATGTACTATGTGCTTTAAAAATTCTGGCCAGAAACAACATGTGACTTCTCAAATGATCTATTAAATGTGATGAATACATGTGAGGTGCTAATATGCTGCAAACCTAAAGTCTGCTTCTAACGAGTAGTGTTTTGAAATCATGAAATGCTTCTTGTTTTACTCTGTGTGTATGTTTATGTGTAACAGCTGACATTGGAAACCATGAACGACACAGTGATGAAGGGCTTCAACGGGTCTGAGAGGTGCCCCAGGGACATGCAGGCGGCACACCTGGTGTTCCCAGCCAGCTACACTGTCGTCTTCTTCGCGGGCACCCTGCTGAACACTTTGGCCCTGTGGGTGTTCATTCACATCCCCAGCTCCTCCACCTTCATCGTCTACCTCAAAAATACTTTGGTGGCCGACCTGATAATGACGCTCATGCTTCCGTTTAAAATCCTCTCAGACGCGCGCCTCGGACCCTGGCAGCTCAGAGCCTTTGTGTGTCGTTTCTCTGCCGTCGTCTTTTATGAGGCCATGTATGTGGGCATCACCCTGCTGGGGCTCATAGCCTTTGACAGGTTCCTCAAGATCATCAGACCTTTTGGAAAATTTTTCGTACAAAAACCTGCTTTTGCAAAAGTGGTCTCAACCCTCATCTGGATCTTTTTGTTCTTCCTCTCCCTGCCAAATATGATCTTAAGCAACAAGGAAGCAACACCGTCATCTGTGAAAAAGTGTGCCTCCTTAAAGGGTCCTCTTGGGCTGAAATGGCATGCAGTGGTGAGCTACATTTCCCAGTTCATTTTCTGGACTGTTTTTGTCCTAATGCTTCTATTCTATATGGTGATTGCGAAAAAGGTATACAATTCTTATACAAAGTCCAAGAGTAAGGGCAGCAAAAACAGCAAAAGGCTAGAAGGTAAAGTATTTGTTGTCGTGGCTGTCTTCTTTGTGTGTTTCGCTCCATTTCATTTCGCCAGAGTCCCATATACTCACAGCCAAACCAACAGTAAGACTGACTGTCGATTGCAAAATCAACTGTTTCTAGCTAAAGAAACCACCCTTTTTTTGGCAGCAACTAACATTTGCATGGATCCCTTAATATATATATTCTTATGTAAAAAATTCACAGAGAGGCTACCATGCATGAAAGGGAGAAAGATTGCAGCATCCACCTGGGAAAATCATATGAGTCAGTCAGACAATATAACCCTAAGCTGATAACTTTATCATGGTTAACGATTGACTGACAAGACTTCAAAAGGCAATTTACTTGGAAATCAAATGTAAGCAGTGAAAGAAAAGATGGCTTCGAGCAAATGCTTTCTAACATTTTACTATCCTCGCGTACAGAAAGGATTATATAAATTTTAATTCCACGTAGATCTATTCATAAGCTGAATGAAGTATCCGTAAGAGAATGCAACAGGAAGCAAACAGCCACTAGAAGTCACCTTTTCAAGAGCGTTCACTTACACTTTGGAAAAGATTTATCATGGGGAAATGTATATTCCTAAAAATACATATTTTCTAATTATAAAAAATATATTCCTCCACTCTAAAACACCTCCTCACATCCTTCTGCACATGTAATTCAAACAACACTACTGCTTTTGTATCCCACCTGCTGATTTAAAAAGAAAAAAACCCAAAAAACCCACCTTGCGAGTCCTTTGGTGAAAACTGAGGCTAGAGGTTGAAAGGGATGCTAGATGTAAAGCGTCTGGAAAGCCCAGATACCTGATGAAGGCGCTTCTCCTTACAAACAGCCTCTTCCCCAGTATGCAGCTACACCATAGGAGGCACAAGCAGCATTATTAAGCCACATAAAACTTTGTACTGTAATACTTCGCTTACATCCTGAGTGTGTACAAATTCACGGGCAAGAATACTGTATTCTTATTCTTTGGAACGCCCCCTCTGCCCAGCAAAGACTCTAACGGTGGTTGAATATTCCACCTACTCAGCAAAGCCTTCCTGGGCCAGCACCTCCATGCTCCTTCCTCATGTCTCTGGTTGAAAATAATTACCTCTCCCACCACTGTTTGGGTATGTGTTAGGGCCCTCAATGACGAGTTCCTTTTACTAGCTTGCTGTATTCTTTTTTTTTTTTTTAATAGATTTATTTATTTATCTTTGGCTGCGTTGGGTCTTCGCTGCTGCGAGCGGGCTTTCTCTAGTTGCGGCGAGCGGAGGCTACTCTTCGTTGTGGTGCGGGGGCTTCTCACTGAGGTGGCGTCTCTTGTTGCGGCGCACGGGCTCTAGGCACGCGGGCTTCAGTAGCTGTGGCTCACGGGCTCAGTAGTTGTGGCCCGCGGGCTGTAGAGCGCAGGCTCAGTAGTTGCGGCGCACGGGCTTAGTTGCTCCGCGGCATGTGGGATCTTCCTGGACCAGGGCTCGAACCCGTGTCCCCTGCACTGGCAGGCGGATTCTTATCCACTGTGCCACCAGGGAAGTCCCTAGCTTGCTGTATTCTTGACTACATCCCCCAAAGATGGTTAGGATTTTTTAAGAAAGACAACATATTTTGAAGACAGAAAATATGTCACGTTTTCTTGGTATCTCCCACAATACTTCCCACAGAGGATAAATTACAAATGTTTTAAATAGAATATGTCATCGTTATGCCATTCTTGGTAGATAGATATAGATAGAACTGCTGACCCACGATCAGTAACATCTATACTGGGAAATTTTTAGAGGATGGTGACCTACTTGTACTTATTTACCTCCATATGTTTTCCTGAATCTCTCTGTGGTTCAAAAAAGAGCTGCTAAAGTATGGTTATCTGGAATTGTAGATGCCGATTTGCACCTTCTAGATAAAATGTACAAAGGAGTAGTCGTGCTCTGTAGATGTGCCACTAGTTCCAATACAACCATCAGACTGTGAACCCCAGGCCTCTTTCCATGGCCTCAAAGGCCCTGAAGGCCCTGGAACTTGCCCACCTTTCTGGCCTTTTTTCCTAAGCATTCTTCCATCCTTGGAAATTCACACTCTTGTATAAGTTTATAATTATCAGAAAATGCCATGCTCCTTTTTTGCCCCCGTGTCATTGCACTTGTAAATTTCCCTCTGACTCACCAAGAAAACCCTTATCCATCCGTGGAACCCTAAGTTGCCATCACTTAAACCATGAAATCTCATCTGGCTGAATTCCCACCACCACCTCAAACCCAATCACTCCATCATCTGTCTGTTGTCACCTCTCAATTATTATAATGATCACACTGCTTTGTAATTACTGGCTCATACATGTATCTACTCTTTTAATACCCTATGTGTACTTTTGAGAGCAGAGATTGTGTCTCATTGTGCAATCAATAAATATTTGATAAAATACCAAACTGGCTTTATTTTTACATACTAGAGAAGCAAAAGGGAAGCCAATTTTCACTGATGTTTTTCTTATCAAATGATAATATAAACTTCTTGAAAGCTCAAGCTCTTTTTAGTCGGTCTCCTATGCATGGACTCAGGGGCCTGGGAAGTGCGGGTGTTCTTGGGTTCACTAGTAAAAGAGCGGGAAGGAGGCAGGATTACTGAACAGTACACGTAGAGCTTGGGGGCTAACGTCTTATCATCATTTCGGTTTTAAAGCTATTGACAAAATGCTTTAGCTATGTGTTGTTGGTTTTGGTTAAGTAAAATTTGTAACTGTAGCATATTACCATCACCAAAACTCTTAGAAAGTACTTTGACATCTGATTTTCATTTGCTAAAATAAAAGAATTGAGTTATAATAACTATTAGAGATGTCACTAAATCCATGTTACCTTTACTGAGTACATTATACAATCATGAGCAGACTCTAATAATGTATTACAAGTAACTGCATCTAAGACACATTTCAAACTATGCTTGGGAATATAACCCATGTATTTCAGCTCTAATAGTATTTTCAAAATATACTGAATGGATATAGATAATGAATATAATTTTTTAGAAAGATCTTTCAAGATAAAATTTCAATAGGAAATGTGCCCACCATAAATGCAAATATTTCATTCCATTATAATAATATTACAGTCAAAAGCAGAGTTCCTGATGTGTAGAATGAAATAATCTACCAAGAACTTAGAGAAGAGTCAGCTTAAAATCACATTCACAAAATGAAATATTTGAGGAGAGCTTCCCAGACTAGCAATCACAAATACTAAAATCTAGAATACTTACAGAATGGGGAACTAACTATACCATTAATGAGACATAGAAGAGAGGAAAAAGGGGAAAAAAAGGGGAAAAAAACATTAGTAGCTTTGGTAAAGTCTGTAACCTCAGAGCACAATTAAGGGCTTCTGTCAAAAGCTAAACTGTCATCATTTTTACTGGATAAGGCCTTCCAAATACCCCTGGATGCAGGGGAAGTGGGAGAGGATATTGTCCCATGCAGAATTAGTCTTCAGAAACCAAGAGAAATTACTGTAAAAGGGGAAGGAATTCTGCCCATTTTTTGACTGGGTTGTTTGCTGTGATGGTATTAAGCTGCATGAGCTGTTTGTAAATTTTGGAGACTAATCCCTTGCCAGTCACATCATTTGCAAATATTTTCTCCCAATCTGTGGGTTGTCTTTTCATTTTGTTTATGGTTTCCTTTGTTGTGCAAAAGCTTTTGAGTTTAATTAGGTCCCATTTGTTTATTTTTGCTTTTATTTCCATTACTCTGGGAGACGGATCAAAAAACATTGCTGCGATTTATGTCAGAGAGTGCTCTGCCTAGGTTTTCCTCTAAGAGTTTTATAGTGTCCAGTCTCACATTTAGGTCTTTAATCCTCTTTGAGTTTATTTTTGTGTATGGTATTAGAGAATGTTCTAGTTTCATTCTGTTACATGTAGCTGTCCAGTTTTCCCAGCACCATTTATTGAAGAGACTGTCTTTCCCCCATTGTATAGTCTTGCCTCCTCTGTCATAGATTAATTGACCACAGATGCATGTGTTTATTTCTGGGCTTTCTATCCTGTTCCACTGATGTATATTTTTATGTTCTGTGCCAGTACCATTACTGTTTTGATGACTGTAGCTTTGTAGCGTAGTCTGAAGTCAGGGAGCCTGATTCCTCCAGCTCCTTTTTTCTTTCTCAAGATTACCTTGGCTATTTGGGGTCTTTCGTGGCTCCATACAAATTTTAAGATTTTTTTTTATTCTAGTTCTGTGAAAAATGCCATTGGTAATTTGATAGGGATTACACTGAATCTGTAGATTGCCTTGGGTAGTACAGTTATTTTGACAATATTGATTCTTCCAATCCAAGAACATGGTATATGTCTGTGTGGTCTGGGATTTCTTTCATCAGAGTCTTATAATTTTCAGAGTACAGGTCTTCTGTCTCCTTAGGTAGGTTTATTCCTACGTATTTTATTCTTTTTGATGAGATGGTAAATGGGATTGTTTCTTGAATTTCTCTCTCTTGATTGTTCACTGTTAGTGTACAGAAAGGCAACAGATAAATAGACATTTCTCCAAAGAAGACATACAGTGGCCAAGACACACATGACAAGGTGTTCAACATCACTGTAAGAGAAATGAAAATCAAAACTACAATAAGGGGCTTCCCTGGTGGCGCAGTAATTGAGAATCCGCCTGCTGATGCAGAGGACACGGGTTCAAGCCCTGCTCTGGGAGGATCCTACATGCCGTGGAGCAACTAGGCCCGTGAGCCACAACTACTGAGCCTGCGTGTCTGGAGCCTGTGCTTCGCAACAAGAGAGGCCGCGATAGTGAGAGGCCCGTGCAGCGCGATGAAGAGTGGCCCCCGCTTGCCACGACTCGAGAAAGCCCTTGCACAGAAACGAAGACCCAACACAGCAAAAATAAATAAATAAATAAATAAATTAATTAATAAACTCCTACCCCCAACATCTTCTTTAAAAAAAAAAAAAAAAAAACTACAATAAGATATCACCTCACACCAGTCAAAATAGCTACCAACAAAAAAATCCACAAATAATAAATGCTGGAGAGGGTGTGAAGAGAAGGGAACCCTCCTACACTGTTGGTGGGAATGTACATTGGTACAGCCACTATGAAGAACAGGATGAGGGTTCCTTAAAAAACCAAAAGTAGAGCTACCATATGATCCTGCAATCCCACTCCTGGGCATATATCCAGACAAAAACATGGTCTGAAAGGATACATGCACCCCAATGTTCATTGCAGCACTGTTTACAATAGCCAAGACATGGAAGCAACCTAAATGTCCATCGACAGATGACTGGATAAAGAAGATGTGATACATATATACAATGGAATATTACTCAGCCATTAAAAAGAATGTAATAATGCCATTTGCAGCAACATGGATGGACCCTAAAGATTGTCATACTGAGTGAAGTCAGACAGGGAAAGAGAAATAGTGTATGCTACCACTTATATGCAGAATCTAAAAAGAAATGATACAAATGAACTTATTTACAAAACAGAAGACTCATACACTTAGAGAACTAACTTACGGTTACCGGGGGGATGGGTGGGTTGGGGGAGGGATAGATTGGGAGTTTGGGATTGACATGTACACACTGCTATATTTAAAATGGATAAACAACAGGGAGCTATTGTATAGCACAGGGAACTCTGCTCAATATTATGTAACAAGCTAAATGGGAAAAGAATTTGAAAAAGGATAGATACATGTACATGTATAACTGTATCACTCTGCTGTACACCTGAAACTATCACAACATTGTTAATCAACTATACTCAAATATAAAATAAAAAGTTAAAAAAAAAATGAAAAAAAAAAAAAGGCAGGGGCTGGGGAGGAAGAGGCAGGGAAGCAGTGTGAATTCCCAACTCAAAGAAGTTAGATGGCTGATAAAGTGATCATGACATCAGAATATAAAATAATTATTCAGTCTTATTAATCTCATCACTTCATATATTCCATATGCATTTAAAAGCAGCTCGTTCCATAACTTTCTAAAGTCTTCGTCCTAAAAATGCCTGACCATCACCCCAGGTAAACTGTACTCTTCCAGCAAGTTAACAGATCAAAGCTCACGTAGATTCGATCTTAACAGAACAAAAGCACCACAGCAGAGGAACCCACACCCAGCTGTGTTTAATAGCTAAGGGAGTACACACTGAAAAGACAGCAGCCCTTACAAATCAATTGAAGTGCCTGGAAACACAACTCCACATTTTAAATTTTACATGGAAACCAAATGTAGGTAATATGAATATAGGATACATGTGTTAAATCAGTAGTTTTCAAACTTTAGCAGGTACCAGAACCAGCTGGAAGGATTCTTAAAACACAGATTGCAAGAGAAACTCCAGTTTCTGGTTCAGTAGGTCTGGGGTGAAGCCTGAGAATAAGTTTCCAGGAGATAAGGATGCTATCGACTTGGGCCACATGTTAAGAACCACTGTGCTAAAAGTTCCTTGAGGTTCATACATCCATAAGGACCGATTCACAGCACAGCACTGCACTCCTGGACATGAATGCCTAGGGGTGAGATCTGTCAACAGGAGACAAACAACACTGTCACAAAGACAGCAGGACGGATACAAGGTGACAGGCGGTGGCATGAACTACAGCTACCTGGAAAGTTCACGTCCCACTTAGGGGAGCCTCTACTATTCAGTGCCAGCTGTTGGCACGGGAGGGAACTGGGGCCCAGGGCTGCTAACTGGTAGCCACAGCAGCAGTAAAACCAGCGTCAGCAACAACAAAAACAGCACACATTACTTACTATTTACTATGTACCAGGCAAGCATGCCAAGAGCTTTAAATATACTGCTCCATTTAAAAATTCCAGGAAGCCTATCAAGTGCTATCGTTATTTCCGTTTTAGAGATAAGGAAGTTGAGAAACAGAGAAGTTAAGCAACTTGCACGGGGCCACACGACTTATAAGTAGCAAGGCTAGGACTCTTAATTCAGACTCTGGCTTCTGAGCTCATATTCTTTTTTTTTTTTTTTTTTTTTTGCGGTACGCGGGCCTCTCACCGCTGTGGCCTCTCCCGTTGCGGAGCACAGGCTCCGGACGCGCAGGCTC
>NC_041214.2:17523440-17530242 GCF_002837175.3 Physeter macrocephalus
CCAGCCGCTCCGCGGCATGGGGGATCCTCCCGGACCGGGGCACGAACCCGCGTCCCCTGCATCGGCGGGCGGACTCTCAACCACTGCGCCACCAGGGAAGCCCGAGCTCATATTCTTAACCACTGTACTGACAATCGCAGATCTTCTAATATTCTCAAGAGAAATCATAAATCCAGTCCACTCCGCCATATTTCCTGTTATTTTCAAAGCTTCCGTAGTCACCCCTCACACTCCCTGAACCCCACAAAACGGTACCTTCACGTGTGGGCCATAGTGGTCCCCATGCTGCCAGCTAATTATCCTTGACCTAGAAGCTGACAAGCACCTCCCAGGACCTCACACTCCTTTACTGAATGCTCGCTATGTGCCATGCACCATGCTATGTATGCCCCTTACAAGGGTTATCACCTTTCTATCTCTCACTATTATCCCAGGAGACAGATACTACAGGGCTCCCTGTTGGGGAGGAAAAAAATAAAAGAAAACTGAGGCACCAAGTGAACAGATACCTTGACCCCGGTGCCCATGACCCCACCAGCAAGCAGAGGCAGAGCTGGGACAGACACCCAGGAAGGTGGCCGCAAGACCACACCTCAGTGGCTCTGCTGCACTGCCTCTCTGACAGTCGGGACAAGCCTAATTCCTCACGGGGTGACCTCGAGCCCCAGCTGTGAGAATGGTGAGGAGGGGGCTCCCGAAGAGGGAGGGAGAGGTCTCAACACAGAAAAAGTTTCACCAGCTCAGGGGTATGAACAGTCCAACCATGGACCTTTTGAGCCCTTTGGGGGTCCCTCTGGTTCTCAAGAGGAGTAACAGCCCAAAGAGTGGGCTGACTCGCTCATTTAGCCCATCATTCCTTCATCGTGTGCTTCGTGCAGGGCCCTTGGCCTCCCTGGAAGCCGCACACAGACCATACTGAATCCAAACGTGGTTCGCGGAATAAGAGACATAATTAGCTCACCAAAGAAGCGCGGAGGAAAAGGCAGCTAATGCCAAATGGAGAAACTGAGCAAGGGGTCACAGGAGATGGAAGTGTGAACTGGACCCCGGGGGAAAAACGGAGGCTTCGAAAGGGAACCCTGCGGTGCTCTGGGCAGTTTGGAGGAAGGCTCAGGTGGGGGCGGGCACTGCGCTATGGCCGAGCGAGGGGGGCCGTGGAGGGCCGGGGGCTGCAGCACGCGCGCGGAGAAGACACGAGCCTGGGACCTCACCGCACAGCACTTCAGGGTTGCTGGGGCGTTCGGAGCTCTGCGCGAGCCACTGAAGGCGGCCGGAGTGAAGACCACTCTTCTCAATGCCGTGCTTCGGCAAAATCAACCTGCCAGCAATAGGCAATTCTGAATTAACGGAGCCACGGAGGCCGAGAGAGCAGTTAAGGAAGTCTTCCATCTATGCAGGCCAGAGCCCAGGGGAAAGAAATCTGACATGGAACTTAGAGACATTTTCAAAAAGAGACAAAGGTCTTGAGTCCAAGATCACTGGAGAGTACGGGTTTACATGTAAAACGTAAGTGACTGATGTGCAAAATGTATTCTCCATGGGGTCCATAATCCCCATCACACCCCCTCCCAATCGAGATTCATCGCTTTGAAGAACATTAGCCTGGGCGACGTGCTTGATCGTGACGGGTGCGTTGAATATGAAGGACTAGTGAGAGAGCTGGGTCAAGGAGCCTAGCCGGTAGGGGCAAACTATGGATCCAGGGCTCTGAAGACAGGGCTAGGTCAGAAGCCGAGGGAATCATCTTTTCTAAGAAAAGGAGAGAACAGGGGATGAGCTAAGCACCTCAGAAGCCATGCTGCACCAGTCTCGTGGACAGACGAGACAGGAAAAGAGGAACGATGCCCGGCATTGGGGGGACAGATTAACTAAACGAGCACCAAGACGTTCTTTGGGAACTGAGGACCGAGAGAGATTCGAGGAGGAAATGAGAGTCAACAGAACCCCACACTTTGGGAAGGTCAAATGTGACGAATCTACAACTGTGAGGTCAGTGGTCGCTCTAAGGAGGAGGTGGTGTAGAGCCCCAGTTTGCAATAGGAAGGGTGGGACGACAAGCTACTCTGCCAGGAGGGACCAGTCAGTTTATAAGAGTTCCAGGGAGGAAATAAGAACAGCTGTTATACTAGCTCGGCCTTTTCCAAGGGTTTCTTGGCGAAACCCTTGGAGTGGAGTGGTAGCTTTGAAAAGAATTCCAAGGGATATTTGAAAGTATTTAGTAATGAAGAAATAAAAGAATTGTGTTTGGGCTTCCCTGGTGGCGCAGTGGTAGAGAGTCCGCCTGCCGATGCAGGGGACGCGCGGAGCGGCTGGGCCAGTGAGCCATGGCCGCTGAGCCTGCGCGTCCGGAGCCTGTGCTCCGCGACGCGAGAGGCCACGACAGTTGAGAGGCCCGCGTACCGCAAAAAAAAAAAAAAAAAAAAAAAAAAAAGAAGGGTGTGCCAACACCCATGTGTCAGACATCCATGTTACCTGGGTTACCTAAGGGCAATCAAAATATTATGAACTTAACCTTGACTTTCTAGTTGTGGAATGTTTCTTAATTTTTAATCGTTCCAACTTTATATTCATAAAAACACCCCCATTCATATTCATTTACTTACTCTGTCTGCCCTCTGACCAAAGGAAAAAAAAAAGCTACTGTTCACTAAGTACCAACCAAGTTTCAAACACTGTAGGAATTGTCCTATAGTATATTAGCTCATTTAAACTTTACAAGCTTACAAGGTAGCCATTTTTCAGAAGAAATTGAAGCTCAGACATAATAATGACTTGCCCAAACTAAGAAAGCTCCTGAGTGGAGAGGCTGAAATCCACATTGGAAACTATATGACACCAGTTACTGAGCTCTTATCAAGGCTGACACCGCCCCTCACAAGAAGATTTCCAAAGTGAGGAACTGGCCGAGTATAGAAGAGAGTATCAGTATGAGGGCAGGGGTCAGATGCAGGCACATCTCCAGAGTCCATCGCCAAACCATCCCTCCCCTTTAACTGACCATCACACATGAAGTTCTCATACCAGAAAAAGGTAACTGCTTTATTTAAAGCAGACCTAATAGATACAAATCATTTCAAATGACAGATTAAACAGTAATTCAAGCATAGGGACCTAAAGATACCAATCTCAGCGAGGAAACATTAAAGGGTTTGTAATAATTATACTCAGCACAAATTCTCAGCAACTGGATGGTGAACCACAGTTAGAGCGATTTTTGTGTACAGAGAGATGGAACAGGAAGATCTGGAGAGGATTTTACTACAGTCCTTGTTGTATGTTCTGGCTACGTGCAAAAGACATGGGCATCCCAGACAGATCATTTGAGCTATGTTTCAATTAGATCCCTGCTCATCTTTGTCTTGTAATAATGAGTTCATGTACTGGGAAGGACTAGGAGGCCCTTCGTGTGTGCATTTTCCTTTCAGAAAAAATGGATACATCAGAGATTATAGTGACAGAGAAAATTAGACTGCAGTACCAATTCTCTGCCTAGCAACGTTGGAGGAAGCAACACTGTGCCCAGGTCCAGGCCAATGCAGCCAAGCCAAATAAAGGGAAGAGAGAGCAGGCGGTCATAGGCAAGGCAGAAATGACTAGAAGACCAAGGTAAGCCTTAGCAATGCATTTGCCAATGCCTCACACTAAAAAGGGGGGAGGTAGGAATAGGGTTAAAAAAGTTTATTCCGGGATTTAGGAAGACTTATCAACACCATTACCTATTTTCATTCCTTTAAAGGGATGAAACATTAGAAACATTCTCTCCTTGAGTGCTTCTGTCTCTTTAAGAATATATTTCGAAAGATTATAGAAATTCTCATCTAAGATTCTGTGATTAAACCAGAATCTTAGTTTTCCAGAAAACTGAAGCCAGGAAAAGTTGAATGAGTTTGTCCAGTATCCCAAAGAAAAAGTGAGTTTGGATCCATGAACCAGGTCTCTGTCCAAAACAAGAGTACAGATATCCCCATTTGATTTCAAAGTTCCACACCCCAAGGTAGACTTCAGGTTAATATATTCAAACTGCCTCAGAAACATTTGAAAGCATCTCCTTACTAAGTGACCCACAGGATGGACCAAGCAAATACAGAGCAAACCAATTTTCAAAAGCCAAGGAGATTTTTTTTTAAAAAAGCAGAAAGATTATCCTAAAGAATAAAAGAGTAAACTAGAAAAATACAATATGTGACCACTGATTAGTTCTGCCTCAAAAAATTATAAAGAATGTTACTGGGAAAGAGCAAAATTCAGACTAAATATTGTGAGTAGGTAGGAGAAAATCCCTTTTTTTGTTGTTTTTTTTGCGGGGCGGGGGGGTGGGGGGGTGGCGCTGTGCTGTGTGCCTTGCAGGATCTTACTTCCCATACCAGGTACTGAACCCACGCCCTCGGCAGCGAAAACGTGGAGTCCTAACCACTGGACCACCAGGGAATTTCCAGGTAGGAGAATACCTGGTGAAGTAGTTAGGGGTGGGACGTCTGTCACAGTGACTGCAACTTCAAACAGGTCTCCCCACAAATATGTGTGTTGAGGGGGAGGGTAGGGGGAGGGCGTGAAAAATGTCAATGGGAAAATTTAGGTGAAATCTGCTTGAACTATAATTTCAACTTGTCTGTAGGTTTAACATCTTTAAAAGTAACATTATTATAGAAGGAAAAAATATCACCTGTAATAAAAAATGAAACAAAAAAATTTTTTTTAAACATTGTGGTGGTAGAGAAACACAAACACATATCCTAGGACATCGTCCTATATTCCAAATAAATTTGGGGTTTGTAATAGCTAAACAATATTATTAAAACAGCTTCCTTGTATTTAATAGGATCTTCCATTGAAGCAGCAAGATAATTATTGTTATAAAGTCTCCTGTGGCTTTTATGAAATGTGAGACTTGCTATAAAAATCGGCAGAAAAAAAATTATGCAGGTTAAACTTTTGGTGATTTGAACAATAATAAAGTTATGGACTGGTTCTTAGCTGCTCTTTTCATCAAAGCATTACACTCTTCTCTGACTAAACCTGTACTACTTCCCTTTTTGAATGTTATGTAAGACCAGCTTTAACAAGTCCCAACTTGAGATCGGCATAACGTGCTTTAAGACAAATGCATAAAGGGTGCCTCATGTTAGCTTTCTCACTACTAGACTTTGCATCGCCAGCCAAAGAGGCTTTTAAATACACAATCCCACTGTGACTAAGGCCAGGAAAAGGCCAGTCCATGCCCAGCCCACCCTCAGGAGGAGAAAAAGAGGGCCACCTACTGCACTGACACCAGCTCCTTCCCTCCTCCTTGTGGAAATCTTAATACAAAACCAACACATACAAAGTCAAGGTGTATGACCCTGAATTATCAAAACATTTCCCTTCAAATTCAAAACAGAATAGTATATGAAAAATATTATCAGCAGCGATGTAACAAAGGAAAGGTATTTTCTTTAACATTAAAAGAAAACAAACAAAAAAACCATATTAAGTTAGTTGCCAGTAATAGGATGAAGTCAACCCAGGTAACAAATGTATTAAAATTTAAGGTAGGGCTTCCCTGGTGGCGCAGTGGTTGAGAGTCCGCCTGCCGATGCAGGGGACGCGGGTTCGTGCCGCGGTCTGGGCCCGTGAGCCATGGCCGCTGAGCCTGCGCGTCCGGAGCCTGTGCTCCACAACGGGAGAGGGCACAACAGTGAGAGGCCCGCGTACCGCAAAAACAAAAAGAACAAAAAAAAACAAAAAAAACAAACAAAAAAAAAAATTTAAGGTAGATAACAGAACTGCCTTTATTCCCTCAACAGGAGCTTGTGAAAGATGTGTCCACACAAGCTCCTCCACATGAATTCATGCCCACCACTGGAACTGTGGGGTGATAATCCTCAGAACTTGCAGAGAAGGGCTTCTTTGCCCAACATACTTTTAAGGAGGCTAAACGGGATATGCTCCTTTGAATTGATGCTTTTAAGACTGGCAGTTGGTTATTCCGGCAGTTAGAGTTCCCATTTTGAGCAGTAGTACATCATTTACTGTTTACGGATCATAGTGACAAATGGCAAGAAGTGCAACCAAAAAAAAAAAACAAGTCTCTCAAACTCAGGCCTGCATGGCATCGCTTCCCCCGCTCAAGATGCAGGGAACTGGCTTTAAATGTTCAAAGAGAAATCCCTGGAGAAGAAGTACCAAATGGCACAATGCAGAGTCCAACCTAAATGAAGGATGGTTTAGCAAATATGGCAATTTCTTATATGACTGAGCCACTATTAAGTTGGCTAATTTTTGTTCAGAGACTTTCCCTAGGGCTAGCTACTCAACCTCAACATACTTAACCCACCCTAAATAGAATGGAATGGAAAACCATTCAATTTTAGTTGTCTGTTTTTGTTTGTTTAGGAAAAGGCAAGAGAAGAAACAAACTTTTGATATTCAACTACTGGTATTTAAATTAAATACATTTGTTTTTCTGTATAAACACAGGAAAAAAAACCCAACTAGTACATATACATTATTTCCTTAAGGCATAAGTAAACACTAAGTAATGCCTATTATTTATTTAGTAACTTCAAAAAATGTTCCACCTTAATTATTTTCATTTATCTTTCTCTTCATCCATGATAGTAACAAGTTTTGATTTCATTTGGTGACATTTTCTTCATTTCTTTTACTTGTTTGAATGTTGCATTCAAGAACATCTTGGAGGGGCTTCCCTGGTGGCGCAGTGGTTGCGTGTCCGCCTGCCGATGCAAGGGAACCGGGTTCGCGCCCTGGTCTGGGAGGATCCCACGTGCCGCGGAGCGGCTGGGCCCGTGGGCCATGGCCGCTG
>NC_041214.2:17530252-17549908 GCF_002837175.3 Physeter macrocephalus
AAAAAAAAAAAAAAAAAAAAAGAGAACATCTTGGAGTCTCTGGGAAATTTTTTGGAAGTTCTAAAATTAATTACAATTAATTACAAATAGGAAAAAGTGATTCAGTTATATAAATTTATCATTGTGGGAAGATTTTTTAAAAGAATAAAAGCTGTCTTGTGGAATTCAAGAGATTAGGTAAACTCGCCCCCTAAATAACTTTATTTAAAATATTTTTGTGTATGGAGGTGTAAGCAGGTGTACGGAATTCAGCAGATTCTTGAATAAGACAACAGGTTTCCCAAGTTGTCAATCAGCAGTATAAACACATATTAAGTCTTTAATATATAGAATAATACCATGAAAGATCTGTCTTTTATAAAAGATATTCTGGTTCCTTTTAAGCCAAAATTTAATTAGCAGGAAGGTTTGTAAATGCATAGTTTCTAATTAGTAATAGGGAGTTCCCCTCCCACCCCCCCCCCCCCCCCCAAAAAACCCTAAACACTGGGTCTGATTTAGCAGGGCCCAACGTGAGACTTGATGCCTTCCTCTTCCTTAAACAGCCCTCTGGCATTGTGGGTTCCAGCCCTCTGTGTTCCCTTCTGGTGAATCACCATCTGATTCCTGCAGGTTCAGGAAATGTTCTTCCCCAGTCCACAAATCTCACCTCCTCTCAGGTGTGAGTCATTTCTATTAGCAAGAGAGCAAGTTGCTCCAGTTGTTCCCGAGCAGGAGAGTTTGAAACGGTGCCCCAAAGGACAATCTCAAGGTGGGAAGGGGAGCACCTACCTTCTCTGGCAGGGGGGAAAAAAATGCTCATTTTTTACGCTTTAGCAAAAAAGCAACTTCCCTGACAACCTTAGTTTCAAGGTTTATTCTTAATTAGAGTTGAGAAGCCTGTTTCGACTTGAAGACACCCGTATCAGGTGAATGGAGAGCCAGCTACCGCAATGAAAGGTAAATGAAGTTGTTTTCTTTTTTAAATTTTTCTTAAAAGCCATGGTTGGTAGGACGCAGCACTGATTAAGACTATAATTATACCTCTGCTTAAGTCTGAGGTCTGAAGAAAAAGTGGGGGTTAGAATGCTAAGTGCATGAGATCCACAAGTTCTCTTTGGGAGGAACCACTTTCTGAAACGAGAGTCATCGTACTTCATGGAACTTCACGGTTTCCAGCTCAGGCAGGCAGGTAATGCAAACCGTGCACTGTGCCTTCAAACGTGGAAACGATATTTTGGAAATCACTTCTACTAAGTGGATTTTTAAATCACATTTGCTTTATTAGTTGAGTAAAATCCAAAGTCCCTTATAATTGTTTCCCAAGACCCCAAACTGAAATTTGTTTCGTAACCTTTCATTCACTTTTCTTTTAAAAAGAGATCAAAAGAAAAAAAGACGATTTTCTCTCCTAACTGCCTCATTTTGATAAAAGAATCTCAATCGTTTCATTGTAACACAAAGAACATGGCAATCCTCTTTCTGATTCCTTAAGAGATCATGTTAAAACATGTCAGGAAAGTCACTGACAAAACTGCCTAACTAGTGACGAACGGCTTAGGAACAGCTTAGGTCTGGTTCACATTCAAAGTCGTGGGGAAGCTTTTACTTCACTGAGGGAATCAAGAAGCCAGCAAGGAGATCTGAACTCTTCTAAGTTACAATAAGGATTCTGAAAGATAGGTGAGCCTAAGGTAGGGTGACTTTTCGATTTACTAGGTTAAGATTTAGCTGCTACGGAATCTTCTATCGTATTCTCTAAGTGAATCTGCTTTCAAGTTAGGTATATTACCATTTTTAATCAAGGACTTTCTTTCATAATTCTGATTAGAGACTCCGATTTACTAGCAAAATGAACAACAAAAACTTTGGTTCCATATTGCCAAACAGAGCCAGACACTTTTTATTTTATACTATTATCTTATTTATACTGTATTGTTATTTCTGCCAGTTCAAGGTTGACAGTCTTTTCCTCCTTGAAGCCAGGGATCAAGGGGACGTGTTATCTTAGTCCTTCAGCAAAATCCTATCCTAAGACTACTGTTTCCAACACCTATTCAAAAAGTGTTCCAGGTATATGTGGGTTAAGAAGAAGGGGCTGGAGGAGCAGTTAGATTGCTGAATACCATATTTAAGGAAGTAGCCTAGAAAAGAAAAAGTGATTAGTCAGAAAATCCTAACTATTTCATGAAGAGACCGAGGCAAAAATTTCCTGGCTAGAGACAGGATGTTGAGAGGGCTTATTACACTCCAGGATATGGGTGGGAGATGGAAAACTAAATTAGAATGGATGTTTTTATTTAGGTTAGTGGTATCTGTGCCCCCCCTTCAGGGTCCGTCTACTTTCCTTCCTTCCTTGGTATCTCAGGGTTTCACTTCCTTTAAGAACAAAAAATCTTTCACCCTCAGCCCTGTCCTCTGAAAAAAATGCCACAGAAACTTAAGACAGAAGAGACACGAACGGCCACTGGTTCTCTGTACTCCTAAAGCTGAGGAAAAACTAGGAAAACCCATGAAACGCCCTCAGAGCCCAATAAAAGGAATGGTGGTGAAGACAGGATAGAAGGGAGGTGAAATTTGGGCGAAATCACCTGAGAGCATCCCACAGTCTCCAGGGGGCTGCTGTGTGCACAGGATAGGACAGGACTTTGGTTTAGGGCAGAAAGGCCAGCCGGGGTTTGGGCGTTGACAGTGTCAAAAGTTACGTGCGACTTGAGCCTCTTACTTCCTCAGGAGCTCACTGACGCCTCTCACAGTAAAATGAGGGGATTTGATCGGATGGTTGTTAGAGGCCCCTTGTGTGGCTAGATTCCCACGACCCAGGTGATGTGCTGAAGCACTAGGGTTGGTTAACTAGAACCCAAGGCTTGAACCAAATGCAGATGCTGGAGGGGACACTGTAGAGTCAGTGATGAGGAGGAAGACTGGTCCTCCCCTTTTCTGTCCCAGCCAGCTACGTGATGTTAATCAAATCTCAACCTCTTCAGAGGCCCCAGATTCTTCCTCTGCAAGACAGAGATGAAGACAGTCTGCTCCTGCTTCCTCGGGTGGGAAGTTCTGCATTAGTACAAGTGGAAGGGCCAACTGCAGCTCCTATAGCTGTTGACTATCTGAAGTCGACAGGAGAGAGCAGAGGCAACAAAGACCCTGTGGTTTAAAACTAGGTGAGCTGAACCACGTGGAAAACATCAAGGTGAACAAGAAACGAGAGGCAAACCTTCTGCTTCAGGCCACCGATTAAAGCCAAGCCCCTATCCAACCTGGCAACAATTTCCAAACTTTCTAACCTCCTCATACGTGGGCAGAACAGAACATTTATTCTTCATCTTGTACGTAATTAGCACATCTTAACTTTCACTGACATTCTTATTATCCAAATGTGAAAAGACTTACACTAAAAATGCATTTGAAGGAGAGCACTGATAAAAGTTTCGCTTGGTATAAGCCATCACATTAAGTCATACGTATCAGTGATTCCATAATTTCTCTTATAAGGCAATTTCTAATAATAATTCCCAACATTTTGGAAGAAGGTAACTCCTTAAATGACTTTTTCTAATGTATTAGATAGAACTCGTGTCCTTCTAAACCTTATTATTGAAACAACGATCCCTAACATGCCCTGATACCTTAATATATGTCCAAGACTACTTCACATTTTAACATAGATTATTTTTTTAGAAAACCTCACACAGCCAACCTGAAGACGTACACTGCTGTTACCTCCGTGTTACAGCTGAGCAAACTGAGGCTTAAGTGGTGTGCAAGTACGCGGCAGAGCTCTGACCTGGAACCATGTCTGCCTGCAGTCAACCACGCTCTCAGTCGCTACTTCTTAGCCTTCTTCTAAGCAAACTCGGTATTTGCTATTTGGGACCTCTTTTTTTTTTTTTTTTTTTTTTTTTGGTCGGTAACTTAACAGGTAAAATTGTACCGATTTGTGATTTATTTACTGTACTACTTGACTGAAGTAGATAAGCGGCTGTCTTGGGCACATCATGCCCTACAATCAAGTTGGAGCTACTGGATTACCTAGTCTGCCCAAAGGAGGGACGGACATCAGATTATAATCAACACATGTACCCGCCCCCCAGGTTGCCCAGAAGTAGGAGCAAAAGAGTAGTTAAGAGCCCAGCACTCGGACCGACCTGTGTTCAAATCCAGGCTGTGCCCTCACCAGGTGGGCTAGCCTGGGTGAGCTCCAGCGGCACACGTCTGCTGAAGGAGCCTCTGCAAGCCTCAGTTTCTCCATTTGAAAAATGGGCGTACTATTCTTACTACCACGCAGGAAGCATCTATACAGTGCGTTTTTCCAAGATGCCAAGCTCCAGTAAAAGATCTACTAGGCTTGAATGACATAATACTGTGGTAATACCTCATTCAATCCTCAAATCAATCCTATATGAGTGTTTTACAGAAGAGGAAACTGAGGCATAGTGGGGTTAGATGACCTGCCTAAGTAAGCGTCAGATCTGCAATTTGGTTCCAATGTCTTTTTGATCAATTAAAATTTATCTTAATAATTTAGAACAGTCCTAGGCTCAAAATCATAGTAGTCAGCATTTGCTGAACCCATACTCTTATTAACTTTGCTCTTGTTGTTGTTATTGTGACTAGCAAGACAGAAACACAGACTTGTCAGCTACCAGAGGAGGGTTTGCCTGTAGTCTGGACATGCTCTCAGGTTAGAGATATTACTGGCTCTCAAACTGTCTTCTGAAACTCCACTTTTCAAGTCCCTGAGCCAAAAGAGAACCCTTTGCTTAAAATATCAAGATTCTGGCTGCTTCCAAAGTGGAAGCCAGTATAATAGGGGGCTGCAGAAACAAAATATTCTAAGGCCCCTGCACTAAAGGAGCTTATGATCTAGTTGCAGAAAGAAAAATCATAACAGAAAAACACTTGGGCTGTTAGCACTCAGCTGTGTGGCTCTCGGGCTGAGAGCTGACAGAAGAGACCCAAGAAAATAATTCATGGACATGAGTTGCCTCAAGATTGCAGGCATTTTAGGGCCTGCCACACTCCTTTTGGGGTGGAAGACCTGCCTGTCCAAACCTGTTCCTCCTCCTAACTGCCAAACTCAAAGGTTAGACATGAAACTGAAAACAAATCATCAATGAGCTTCTCAAAGCTCATTGCAAATTAGATAAATTGACTAAAGGACAAGTTGGAAAAGCTGCAAAATTAATTGTTTACTGGTTGCATTTATAAAGAGGCCGGTCCTTCATATCGTGACTGGGTACCCTGCGGCTACTCACGGCGCACAGTAACATGCAAGCCTCAAATAATAACAGCTACGTTATTTTTTTGGTTGTTTCAACCAAGCATGTTAACGTCCTGGAAAATGAAAACTTTAAACAAAGTCTCGCACTGTGTCAAAATTGTCTATGTAGAACCCATATGATACATAGCAATATGAATAAATAAAAGAACAGTGGATGCTGTCAAAAAGGTAACTACTATAACAATGTATCAGTGATCAATGTAATTATGATCACTGTTCAACAAATATTACGGTTTCACCTCTTCATCATCAATATTCTCTTTTCCCTTTAGCCCGAAACATTCTAATTTCCTGTTGCAAAGACGAAACGAAATATCTATGTATATTTTGTGGTTTGAAAAAAAAGTAACCACACACTGCCTACAGCCACCAGTACGACAATGAAAAGGGGCAACCGCTTGGAGAGAGCAGATCAAAGTTCAGTCGAAGCCATCCTACGGAGGCAGGCGGTAGAACATACTTTTACCACATTGCTCTTTCTTCATAATTAATCGAGCAGAATCTCTCTGCCCCTTCCTTCTCCCCAGTATACCTGATTCCAATTACCAAAATTTCCCAAGTGCTAGACGTATTAAGTTAGACCATATGAAAATGCCATCTATAAAAACATTTCCATTTCAGTTCAACCTAATGTGTCAGCATCAAGGAAGAAGGAACCTTAGAGCTTTTGAGGAAGTATTCATCCCAAAGTAAATACAATGCCATTAAGTTCTAAACTCCTGTAAGGAACTCTCTTGTCTTACAAGCTCCTCAATTTCAGGTGAAAAGGAAAATATTAAGCGAGGGGGAAATTACTAAAAATGAGGGGCAGGTTTGGAGCTGGCACTGGGTAACAAGGCTCTAGGTCCCCCGGGGTACTGGTAGAAACCCCATGGAGAGACCTGGGGCAGCCCCACCATGAAGTTAGATGTCACAAACTGTAACCCACAAGCAAGCTTTATTGGGTCTGTTTTAATAAAATTAAGCCAGCATTCTTTTTAATTTAAATTTTTAAAATTCATGCAATTTTATATAAAAATCCATTTTTTAGAGTCTCATGGCAGGTGACCCACACACCTGCATGGCAACAACCCAGAGCCTGGGAGTGGGGCAACGCTCCCCAGTTCACCGCAGCCCCCAGCCTTCCTGATCATTTTTCCTAACACTGAAGCCGTTAGCTGTATTGTATTGGCCTGATGGTGCTGCCGATTATTTCTTCTCATACCTGGTTCACTTTCCTCACTGACGTTAGATTTGGGGCTCTACGTGAACTTGCACTCCGTCGCTTTAGTCCCCGCACTTCACAGTGAGCTGTTTAGAAACATCAGAGGACCGGCGTTTGATCAGCTTTTCCCCTGGTCTTTGGCCATGCCTTACATGAGATCCCCTGCCAATTCCTATTCTCTCTGCCCTTCCTGGGTTGTACTGTTTCACTTCCTTCATAAAGAAGAAAAGATAATTAATGCCAGTGAAGTTGACATCTGTGATGCCAGATCCTTTTACTACATTGGGGTGGGGGTGGGGTGGGGGGATTTATTTATTTATAAATTGAAGTACTGCTGATTTACAATGTTTCAGGTGTACAGCAAAGCGATTCGGTTATAGACAGACATTTTTTTCAGATTCTTTTCCGTTACAGGCTATTAGAAGATACTGAATATAGTTCCCTGTGCTACACAGTAGGTCCATGTTGTTTATCTATTTTATATATAGCAGTGTGTATCTGTTAATCCCCAAAATTCCTATTTCTTGCTCTTATGAGAGGAAAAAAATGAGACACAGGGAGGGTTTGATGCCGATAAAAACTGTACGATATCCACTAGCATTCAAGACCTCACTAAAGAATCTTTACCATTGATGGTAGGGGTTGAAACT
This sequence comes from Physeter macrocephalus, assembly GCF_002837175.3. NCBI lineage: Eukaryota > Metazoa > Chordata > Mammalia > Artiodactyla > Physeteridae > Physeter > Physeter macrocephalus. The sequence continues at coordinate 17,537,370 of NC_041214.2, forward strand.
GAAGGAAGACTTGTCTCTTAGGTACCTGTCTTAATTCATTAATTTAAATAAAAAGCATTGCAGTGTCGTTAAACTGTGATGCGAAAAATTAGGGTAGCTGACTTGACGCCCAATTCTATTGAGAGTGGCCTTGAGGACACCTACCCACTCATCCACAGCCCAGATAACCACAGTGATGACCTTATCAGAATGGTGACCATGACAACCACCATCATCACCGTGAAGAATAATTACGACCCTTACGTATAATGCTTAAGCCATGGAAGGACCCTTCGAAAACAGGGAACAACAGCTCCATAAGCCTGTGAAAAGTACTCTCCTTTCTTAATAGGTTGGTCAATGGTAATCAACCAACCAAAGACTTTACCTGGGGTCTTAGATTCTGAGAATTTTTTTTAAGGGAGCAGAAGTCACTTGAAATTCCTTTGGGTTAGAACATATTCATTCAAAACCACTGCTCTGGCTATTGGGACCGTAGCCTGTAACCTCTCTGACCAGCTAACTCTGTATTAATAGTCCAGAATTTCACTGTGCATACATTAGACTTTCCCTAAACAGAACATAAAAAAATACATTTCAATTAAGGAAACGATAAAATTTGACTATATTAGTAATAAGATTTTTATTGTTAAGCAGAAAAAATATTTGCCATGAATTATATTGCTGTAGCACTTACAATATAAAATGGACTTGCACATATTATCTCTCCAGATTCTCACAGCGCCTTTGGGAGCCAGGCCAGGTATTTATTATTTTCCTCATTTCACAGATAGGCAAGCTCAAGCTCCGAGAGCCAAAATGCTTTGCCCAGGGTCAGAGTCAAAGGCTCAGTCAAAAACGTAACACCTGCCAATTGCACTGAGGTCCAGGACACCATCCAGGCTACTTCTGAGGTGCCACTGATCAAGCCAAGTAGCACAGCAGAGAGGCAGCCTGTTCTGGGGCCACAAAAACTGGAGCTCATCTCCTGGCTTTGCTTCTCACCGTCTGTGTGACGCTGGGCAAGTTGTTGAAGCTCGCTGAGGCCCCTCGCCTGCACGATGACCAGGCCTGGGGTAAGGTTATAAGGAAGCATTAGACACAAGCCTTGCCTTCAAGGGGTTTACAGCCCAGTTCACCCCACCCTCCCACCCCCCTCCCACATCAATCAGTGAGTGAGTGAGTAACTAAGTAAGTAATCAGAGGTCACCTGGGAAAAAAAAATGTTAAATCTAAATGTGAACCAAAATATGCTTAATTGTAAGCTACAGATGTCAAGCATAACTTCGCAAAGAGAACTTCAGGGCAGTACCTGAAAAACCAGAATGAAGGCTGTGTGCTTGGCATTCCAACACCTTTGGGTCACTGACTCCAAGCCTGCATTAATGAAGTGCCTTACGAATACGGTGACCTAATTCTCTCAGAGAAAGAAGTCAATTATACCCAGTGAGGGAACTTGTTTCTTTCCCAAGGCCTTCGGCAGAGCTATATCTTAGCAGCATTGGAAGACACACGCGCACACACACACATACACACACACACACACACACACACACACTCTTCATCTCTCTCAGGCTTAAACTGGGAAAGATTCTTACGTTACAGGTGATTCCAAAGTGCAAGAAAGGCTGCACCTTTCACCAGAAGCTTTGCATTAGGTGCTTCTTGTGAACATGACATCTCTCCACTGAACTTTAGGGCCTACAGCAGTATTCCCATATGCTCTACTGGCTTAGTATAGCTTTTCTACAAGAAAGTGACCCCTCTCCACCCTCCCGCCAAACAAAACAAAACAAAAAAAAAACAAAAACCCCTCAGATCTGAAATTCTTGCAGTTCCAGATGTGAGCTTCTTCAGAACACGTTGAAAAGTGGAGGACAAATAAGAGAGATAATTATACTACAACTCTGTCATTTGAGAACCACCATCACCAAATAATCAGTCCCAAAAATCATGAGCAGCAAGCTCTACGGAGCTTGCAAGCATTTAACTGGCATCTATCTTTCAAATCTTGACCAGAAAGGCTATATAATGAGGCCCTGGGAAGCCGGGGAGAACGAAGGATGGCATGGCCTGCTGCACGCACCTTCCTGCTCTGCCTGCTGAGGAGGGAGTTCCCCAGCCCGGCACCGCAGCTGCCCGCCCGCGCGGAGACCTAGCCCGGGAACGGTGAGAAGCAAGCTGTGTGCCCATCGCAGCGGGTCCGGAGCCCCGGGTGCGGATGCTCCCCCGGCCTTCCCCCCGCCCTTCCAGGGTACAGCGGAGGTTTGTGCATCCAGCGCGCCTGGGTTCAATCGAGCCTCTGCTCCACCGTTAACAGACCTTTCCTTCCTTGAGACACAGAATCTCCATTTTTCCAACCGTAAAAAGCAGTTTAACGATACGACCCGTTAGGGTTTTCACGTAAAGGCCTCAGCAGAGGGCTGGGCACAGAGAAAAGTTCAACTGTGACAATTAATTAATTCTCGGGTGTGCACTAAACAAGATCTCCTGCCACTATTCTTTCTGGGTTGCTAAGAGGTCCCAGGAAAGTCACTTTTTTAAGAATGCTAAGTGTTGGTCACTGAAGCAAGAAAAATCAGGAGTTGGTAGAGAGGGAGGAAGAAAGGCATGTTTATAGTCAACGTAGAACACTTGATGATCCACCTAGGTCAAATGTCGTCATAGAAGATTAAACGATAAACGCACCAAGAGTTGCAAAATCGAGCGTCTACCGGACCTGGCGAGCGATGCTCCCGCGTGAGGAGGCCCAGGGACGTCAGCAGAGGATGCCGTGAGCTGGTGACCCAGACAGCGTGGTCTCCAAAGGGAAGAGGCAGCTAACGCTGCTGGACTGTTCATGCTCACTGTGGGCAGACCTGCTCTTTCAAGACAGGATCCAAATCTGCACTCTTAAGTGAAATTTCCCGCTGTTTTCCACATGGTTCAGGCCAAGCCAAACTTCATCTCCAGTTTAGAAGATCAGCAGTTCCTTCACGAGCTTGACAGGGAAAACATCCCACCGCTGCCCTATCCTCGCCCTCCCGTTTCCGGCCCTCCAATATCGGCCCCGGAATTGCTCTGCATGTGGACTCCAGGGCAGGATAATGGGAAAAACTGCAGATACGGTTTCGGTCAGATCTGATGGGAACCCTGATCCTACCCATTACTGGCTGTGTGAGTCAGGGCAAGTTAATCAACATGTCTAAACCTCAGATCTTCCCAGCTGGGGAAGAAAATGGGAATAAAACGCACCTAGGGCACGGGCTGCTATGAGGGTGGCAGGAGAAATCGAGCACCAAGTTCAAGGCCTAAGATAAAGGAGACACTGAGGACATGCTCATCCTTTTCTACCATTTCATTTCACTCATTTAAAAAGCCAGCTTACAACTAACAACATCGCAACACGGTTAATAGTCAAAGGATCACGTCAATGGTCGGCTGGGAAAAACCCAGAAGGTCCCCTCTTAAGCATCGACGCTATCTAACCTCAGGAATGGCTGTGAAACCCAGGACTGCCACAGACATCACATTCTTGAGCGGTTTCATCAGCTCTCAGCTAGGGGAGCAGTAGGTGGCACGGTAGGGCTCCTGCCCGTCGGTGAGGCCCTGGACCCAAGCCCATGACTACAGCTGAAGCAATGCTCATTCCAACTCCCTGCAGGCGCCGGGACGCGCAGAGTGTGCACGGCGGCTCTGCTGTAAACTGCACGGGGGGCCCGGGAGCTTCGGTGCTGCTGAAGAAGGAGCAGGCGGGTGAGGCTCAGAGGAGACTGGAGCGAAGCCCTTGGAGCAAAAAGATCAAGTGACTCCTCACGGGGCGGCCGAGACCACCAACCACGCAACAGTTCTCGGGTGGTGAGAAATGGGTTTCACCCCGTGTCCAACCCATCCATCGCTAAATGCATTCTACTGTGTACCTACAACGTGCCACAGGCGCTGGTAAGACTTAGCCCATACCCTGCACAGCTGTGCCAGATGCTTCATAAACATTCTCACGTCAGCCTCACCCCATAATGGATGTATCATCACACCCACTGTACACACGAGGAGACGGAGGCGCAGAAAGCTGAAAGGCAACAGATCTGGGGTCGGCACCACACCGCCACCATATCGGCCAGCGGTAGGAGCAAGGCTTTTTTGGTTTGTTTGTTTTTTTGTTTTGTTTTTTTAAGCCAATATTTTAAGGAAAATATTTTGAAATGTAAGACGTGAAATGAGAAGCTTAGCAGAATCTTCCATCAGTACTATATCCACCTCTACCCCCCACCCTCTCTCTCTTTTTCCCATGGTAAGCATAGTGTTTTGTTCTTTTTTTTTTTGAAAGAGTTGTCTGAAATCATTCCCTGACTTCCTCACCTCACGAGTCTTACCCAACCCTCTGTCATCAGTGCTCTGCTCCGCCCCTACTTACCCCCGCTCCCCAGCCCCTGCACTCAGGCAGCACAACATATGCAGCCCCGGCAAAGACCAACAATGACCTCTCTGTTACCAAATCCCATCCAGTGGCGCTCCGCCGTCCTAGGTCTCTTGACTTCCCTGCAGGATAAAACTAGTTACAACTTCTCATTTCGCAAACTCCCATCTTGGTTCACAGGACATTAATCTTTTCCGATAACCCTTCCGATTCTCTGAGCGCTCCTTCAGGCACTTCGCTTTCCCGAGAACTGCTCCTTGAAAACGTCGAAGTCAGCCTTCTCCTGTTCTCCCTCTACTGGGCAGGTCCATCCCGGGCAAGCTCTGCCACTCCCATCGCTTCTTCTATCACAGATCTTCTGTGGATCTTACATGGACCTCACCAGCCAGGAGCACTTCCCCAGGCTCCAGACCTCGGTCTTCAATTCCTTAGTAGACATCTCCACTTGGATGCTACACAGGCATCCTGAAATCAACACATCTAAATCTGAAGTCCACCCATTCTTTCATGCGCTCCTCCTCTCACGGGCCCTAACATCAGTGAAAGAGACCGACCCCCACTGCCCAATACTGGGAGGACACAACACTCCTCTTCCCTTTGCACCAACACCAGTCAGCCACTCACTGCTCAATATGCCTCAAACCTGTCACATCTCTCCACCACTCAAGGCCATCATCATCTCCCCAGCAGACTACTGCATGTTACCTTGGGCCATGCTCAGCATTTCCAGGTGCTCCTTTCCCATCGGACCTTCAGCAAACCTGCCACAACCCAGGCATCGGAGCTGCCATGGAACCTCCCTGATCCCTGCTTCCCCTCATCAGGGGACACCTCTACCTCTGGATTTCTATAGCATCCCAACCTCTCACTCTGTATTTTGTGGTCTGTTTACGTCTGGATCCTCAAGTAGATTCTAAATTCCTTGAGGGCAGCAACTTACCCTCCCCTTTACCCTCTTTATAATCCCAGAGCGTGGAGCATGAGTAGACTTTGAGAAAATGACCTCAGAGCAAAGGTCAGATTCTGGTCGACACTGAAGGGGAGGTAGAGATTCCCAAGGTAGGGAAAGAGGGGGAGAAAGGAGGTCACTCAGGAGCAGGAATGGGCATGAAGAAGAATCAGGGGCGAAACGCAAGGCATGCCCCTGAGAGGCAACAGTTAGGTTAATGGAGAGAATTCCTGATCAGATGAAAATGATCTTGAATTTCAGGTAGGCAAGGATTAGTGGACATAACACAAGCAAAAAACTACGTTCACAAAGCACATAATTCATAAGCATATATTCTAATTTAACCTCATAATGATTCTATAGAGTATTACTGTATTCTTGTCATCTGATTCAGAGAATTATGGGACAAGAAGATTTCTCCCAAAGTTGAGTGCCAACTTTTAATTATCAGAACGCAGCATCTTTTGGCTTCCACACTCCATGATCTCCAACAGTAAAAAAAAAAAAAAAAAAAAAAAAACAAACAAACAAACAAAAAAAACTCCTTATATTTCATTAGTAACTGTAATTCAAGAAGTTCCCTGCCTTATCATACTCAGGGTTAGAGAACATGATGACATGGGTAATTTAGAAAGAAGAATCTAGCAACAAGAAGCGGGACAGCTTCAAGTGGAGAGAGAGAAGCAAGAAGCAGGAAGACCAGAGAGGAGGTCAGTACAGGGCCACACATGATACTAGGAGGGCCTGGATCTGGAAGATGACTGGGAGCAGCGAGGTGAGGACAGAAACAAAGGAATGATATTGTAACAGAAGAAGAAGAAAGACTAGATAAGTGACTGACTAGATGGGGGCAAGGAAGAGAGAAAGATCCAATCCAGTACTGAGGTCTTAAACTCTCTCGACTAAGAGATGAACCAAATATTCATAAACAGGGATGAAAGGAAAATGATTTGTGCCAAAGAAAGGAAAGACAGTTAAAGTTTAGGAATGCTGAGTTTGAAGAACACAGACAGACGACACACTCCAATGTACACAGTGGACTGAAGTCTGGGGAAGGGAAGATTGTAGAAGACAGGTGATGGCCGACCATCCAAGGAGACAGGAACACTCGTGAGAAAAAGAAAATGCAAAAATGAGGAGCCGTGGCCTAAATTAGGGGAAGCATTTCATCTAGAGAAGGTAGTATAAGAGAGCAAGGAGGCAAGAGGATACCCTCATAAGCCAGTTGAGGAGAATAAAACGTCTCATTTCCCAAACCTGGAAAACAAATTTGACTCCAGAAAAATCCAAATATCATGTCTGAACTAATTAAAACCCAACTCTCTCATACAGTTTCAATAGGAATTAAGAAAATGGGAGTATGGATGCCTCCAAAGTACAAATAATCACCCATAGCCAGGGTCTCTGGATTTTGAACCAAATTCTAAAAGAAGAAACTCATAAATGAATCATCCAGATCGCTAAGCAGTGCCCCTCACCTACTTCAAGGGGTGGAAACTCTTGCTACACATATTTTTGCATTTCACTATCTTCTTCAAGAGGTGATAGGGAATGTGCTTATTAGGTACTTTTCCCTGGCCTTGAAAACTCATCCATTATTGCACAGTGAGTTGCCAGCTTGTATCTATTCCTTTCCTTTTCTGTATACTATCTGTTCCTTTTTAACTTCATTCAAATATACTTTACATACCATAATTTTCATCCATTTTAAATGTACAATTCAATGATTTTTAATTAATTTATAGAGCTGTGCAACCATCATCATAATCCAGTTTTTATCACCCTAATAAAACCCCTCATACCCTTACAGTTAGTCTCCACTTCCACCCCTAGCCCTAATCTACTTTCCACCACTATAGATTTGCCTCTTCTAGACATTTCATCTCAATGGTATTTTGTATCTGGCTTCTTGCCTTAGCAAAACGTTTTTGAATTCATCCATATTATAGGTGTATTTCACTCCTTTTTATTGGTGAGTAGTATTCCATTACGTGACTTTACTACCTTTGGTTTATCCATTCATCAGTTGACATCTGGGTTGATTCAACTCTTAGCTATTATGAATAATGCTACTAAAAACTTATATGCTACTTGCATATAAGTCTTTGCATAGGTCTATGTTTCCATTTCTCTTGAGTAGATAGATACCTATGAGTGGAATCGTTGGGTCATAAGATAAATTTAGGTTAAACTTTTTAAGAAACTACCAAACTGTTTTCAAAGTGGCCATATGATTTTAAATTCCCACCAGCGGTGTACAAGGGTTCCTATCTCTCCATATCCTCGGTGACATTTCTAATTGTCTTTTTTATTTATAGTCATTCTGGTTGATGTGAAATAGTATCTCACTGTGTTTTTCATTTGAATTCCCCTAATGACTAATGATACTGAGCATTTTTTCATGTGCTTTTGGTAAAACATCTATACAAATCTTTAGACCACTTTTTGGTTGGGCTGTTTTCTTCTTATTAGGAAGTTGTAAAAGTTCTCTGTATGTTCTGAATTTAATCCTTCATCAGAAACTTGATATGCAAATATTTTCTCAGAGACTCTCTTCCGTGCCCTCCTTAATGGCTGTCTGCTATCTCTTACTGCTGCTGTGGCTCACCCACTTCTAGACAAAGCTTTTCCTCCAGTGTGGATAAGCCATATTGGATTTCCTGTTATCAAGTAAGGTATAAGTGAAGCCAAAAAGATGGAAAACCACATAACTTGCCCACAGAGGAACAGAAAATTAGAGATGTCTTCCATGTAAACTCCTTGAAATGTTTCCATGAGAAGTTGGATTCAAGAAAATAAGGTTTGCTGAAATCCAAGGGTCATTATTATGAAGTTTAGAAAACTGCCTCGATCTCAGTAAACTTTAATAAGTGAAAAAAAAAAAAAAAAAAAAGTAGGGTTTTACCTCCTTGCCTTACTTTAAAAACACTGCAACACTGACACTCAAAGAGGCGGGAGTCTAAGAGCCCTAATCATTGTCTGTGATCCATTAACCAATGGATACCTTTTGACCACCCACTATATACCACCTACCCTAGCGATTCAAGGCGAGAGGCATGGACAGGGCTTCTAAACTCTCAAAAGAGATGATTGGTGGAGGGGAGGAGATCACTGAAAATTCGGACACCACTTTTTCCATCTACTACCAAATCCAGCACCTGAACTTCACGTGTTACTAGAGAGCAGAAGAGAAGGACAAAGTAACAGAGAAAGAAACATGTGCCTCTCCACTTGCGGCCCAATTCTTAAATACACTTTTGCCTCCAAAGTGCTCTCTCCCTGCTGACTCAGCAGATGCAACTGCTTATGCAACCAGAAGACTGCCTTGTACTTGGAGGGGACGAGCTTACTTGGGGGCTCTCTGCAGCTGTGTGGTACAGAAGCAATATCAGTGAGGGGACACGAAGGCCTCACATGGTTTCATTTCATGAGAAACAGTGAGACTTCCCTACAGTGAACCGTTCCCGAAACACGTCTGACCTCAGCAGCACACTTATGAAAACAGTTCCCAGGATTTCTTCTCTCTTTGATCAACACCTGAGGGAAGTCAGAAAACAGGGACCAGACACAGAGAAGGCTGCTCAAGGAGAACTGGGGGGAACCGTCCTGTAGCATTCCAAGCAACGTCACGTGCACATATGGTCTCAGGTAATCCTGATAAAAAGGTTGTGAGGAATCTGAAGCTCAGCAAAGTTAGGGTACTTAGCCAAAATCACACACCAGTCCCCCAAAGCTAATGTAATTATTCACTCCTAGCCAAACTTTGAAGTTGGACGGAATACAGTTATCACAGAGAAATACAGGGACTTACGAGACAAACGTTCAAATGATAATAGATTCTTCCTGGGAACCTATGTTGGAGGAAAACGTAGAAGCCCGCCTAAATCTGAGTCCTGATAGGGATTTTTTTAGGGCCTTCAGTCCGAAATTCCAAAAAGGTCAGGTGCCAAAACTAGAACCCTAGAGATTCCAGGAATGATTGGATGCGGAATGTATTTGAGCTTATAAAACACTCTTTACATATGTCAGTGCTAGATCTCTTAATTTATATACAATTGGAGATTGTTAAAAAGTCTCATCAGACATGTATGTAAGTACATGTGCTGAGGTTAGGGGCTGGGGCGTGTAGAATGAGGCAGAAGCAGATGGCAAGGTATAGGCTAATATGTCCTGAGAACATTCGTGGACCTAGGTTCTGACAGGCGCCTTACGGACTATGTCACATAACCCTTATCACAATCCTGTTGTATGACTGCTATTATTCTCATTTCAGAGATGAGGACACTGAGTCACAGAGATGTTAAGTAACTTTCCCAGGGCCACGTGGTGGCATTCAGATGGAGAGAGCATACACAGAAATGGTCCAGGCTTCCGGGCACACTGAAAGAGCACAGAAAAACAGACAATTCTTATGTGGCACAGTCGTTCCTATCCAAAGAATAAGCCTTTTCTGAATCGTGGGGATATCTTTTTTTTTCTTCCTTTTTTTAAAAAGTAAAGATCGAAATACTGTGTGTTCAAATTCCTGCCTAACTGTTTCTCTCCCCCCAACCCCGGCCCCCAGAAATCAAACCAGGAATAACCTATGCTGAGCCCCTGCCTCAATCGTCCCCGAGTGTTTCCTGACACGTATTTTTGCTTACAGTCCCTCAGAACTAAAGAATGGGGCTCAACTTGACACTTGCAAAATTACCAGGTAAGCTGTAGGGGAAAATGCAAAGAAAATCTTACTTGATCAATAACTGTTATTTACACTATGTGGCCATTTAGGGGTTTTAGCGGTCACCAACCAACTAACAAAATAAACCAGCGTTTATCCTTGCCTTTCATTAAAGGTAAAACAGCAGACATGCAGGGTGGCAACACCGAGAGAGATTTAACTTGCCGTCACTTTGTTTTTAAGCTTTGTTTCATCTAGAGACCATCTCTAAAAGAACAAGAAAGATTAAACTAATAATTGGGGAAGTTTCTCATACCCAAACTAAAGGACATATTACTTTTCAGATGTAACAGTCTAGATCAAGGTTCACTGAGATTCCCCAAGAGGTCACGACAACATCTACCTACACTACTGGGTAGCTAGAAAATGAGCATGCAAGGGCAGCTGTGCCAGGGGAGTGACACCCTGCACTGTGTGTGACTTTGGTATTTCATGCCCACCTAGCAGGTAGAGCAGTGATATATCGTTGACACCTTCACACTTTGTGCCAAAGCGTGACATGCCCCAACGAGCGACAACGCAGCTTCACCAAAAGCAAAAGGACCAAGATTCTTCAACACATATCGTTCACAATGTGACTGCTATTAATGAGCCAAAAGTCAGAGAGTGAACATCTACTACGTCCTAGACACTGTGCTTGAAATGTATGCAGAGCATTTAACTCTCAGAAGATCCAGCAAAGCGGCCGCTATTTATTCCATCTTAAGACAAAGTCGTGAAGTGACTGAACCAGCATTGTCAAAGAGGACTGTCTGCAATGCCCTCTATCTGCCGTGTCCAATACAGGAGCCACATGAGGCTAATGCGATGTCTGGCTACAAAGCCCATGCTCTTCTCCAGCACATACAGGTGTACACACAATCCCCCTTACACACAAACACAGGCAGCCACAGCCGCAACACACATACCACAAAACCACTCTCGCAAACCCACTGGCACAAAATGATGATTTACTGTGGAACCAGTGATCTTATATCATTGCCTCTGCTAATTTAATTTAAAAGGAGTTGGAGGAAGGGGAGCAGAGGGGAGAATAAGGGATTTTTACCCTCAATTATCACTCTGTGATCAAGCTCTGCACTAAACAAACAGGGAATAACATCCTGGGAGACGAGGCGTGTGTGAGCTGTGAGAAAACAGCCTTTACACTGTAAAAACAGCTTCTAGTTTTGCTTAATTGAATCACCAAACTACTTGTCATTAAAAATGTTTCCTAAGCTGGCCAAGCTCTTTACTGACAGCAAAGAACAACATGATAAAACCTCCTGGGGAAAGAAAGCCACTCACTTTTAGCGGTCTTTGTTCCTGAGTGGGAACATTGCAGAGAAACGCTTCTGGGCATAGCCACAGGCTTTGGAAAAACTGGGGCAATGATACAGAAGAGAAGAAAGGCTGGCAGGAAAGAATATACCACAGACTTAATTCTAAAAAAAAAAAAAAAATCTATGTCACACAGAACTCTCTATATTAAGTTCTGAACCTTCCAGAGCAACCCACAGATGGCTATTCCTGCTTCTCAGGAACCATTTTTCTCTCTACTACCATATCATTGCATAGGATAACCCGTAACAGGCTTTAACCACTAATTTGTTTAAGCTGCCTCATAAATGTAGAATTTGTAAATGAAGTAATAAACAAGCCCAAGCCTATTCCATTGAATTAAGAGGTCCTATATTCTAAAACGTTAATCCCATACATAAACTAAAGAAGTAAAACTGTGAGGTGACATGATCAGCAGACTGTCTCAAAGCCACGAAACGGTTCAATAATCACTGTGGAACAAGGTTACTCGTACTTGATATTATTTATGACTCAGAGTATCTTTAAGGACTCTTTCTGACATGCTGATTTAAGACTGTGTTTGATAATAAACATAAGTGATCAGTAAATCGTCATTTAGTAAGAGTGCTTGTTCATACAATTAACACTTTAAAGTATATAATAAACAGACACAAAATCCCTACCCATCCCTGAGAAGTATGGGTCCTTCCGTTCCACAATGGATAAGCACAGAAGATCCAGGGGACCAACACTTAGGGTGGAAATAACTCCATGCCTATTATGCTATAGTTCGTGAACCATTCTACTTGCATTTACAATGGTTTTGAAAATCATTCGTTAGTCACTGTTACAAGGTATAACCAGTGTTTCAGGAGATGACGTCGCTGCCCCTTTTCAGGCTGGGTCCCTCAGCTAGACCACTTATCCTGATTAAAAGTTACTTGTCCTCTCTCTACTTCCCTTAGGGTTCTATTCTGGGTTAGACGAAAGTAACTGCTAATAGTTTAACTGGCGAAATTAAGTCAAGCAGATATCTTAACCCAGGTAAAGCTGCACATCTTAAGAAGCTTCTAAGGGCATGGATGCTAATGTAGATCTGGTGGAAAAGCAGCAGCCAAGACTGAGAGACTTCATTATGTCAAAAATAGGCTTGGGCTTCCCTGGTGGCGCAGTGGTTGCATGTCCGCCTGCCGATGCAGGGGAACCGGGTTCGC
>NC_041214.2:17549960-17551806 GCF_002837175.3 Physeter macrocephalus
CGGAGCGGCTGGGCCCGTGAGCCATGGCCGCTGAGCCTGCGCGTCCGGAGCCTGTGCTCCGCAACGGGAGAGGCCGCGACAGAGGGAGGCCCGCATACCACAAAAAAAAAAAAAAAAAAAAAAAAAAAGGCTTGAACGATACTGTTCCGAACTGTTCCGAGACAATATTTGAAACTGGCAACAGTAGTACAGATGGCAGCTGAATCAGGCATTTTAAACTTGTAAAGCTTAATAATACTGTGGGTCTCATCATAACAGGCTAGTCCAGGTATAAATTACCAGCCTGTGTAAGGATGTTTAAGCCAGGAAAACCAGTTTTTAAAAACACTTGTAGCAAAGAATAAAAGGGAAAGAATCAGAAAGAGGACAAGGTTACTCGGGAAGAGCCTACACTTAAATTTCAGGCAGCAATTTAAGAACCTGGATTTGGATTATAATCATCAAAACTATCTTCCTTGGTTCACTTCTTCAAAGAAAGCAAACAAAATATATACTTCGCTGCCTGTCATGTAGGGAAATGAGGTCTAAATTCATGCTGTTAGCTCTAAAACAAAGTCATTCCAAAACTTAATTGTAATTATAGTAAACATTATTAGTGAGACGTGAAAATGCAGAAATGACCTTCCTTGTAAACTTACATCCAAACAGTTCATTTGTAAATTGTTAGTTCCAGTTTAAAAAAAAAAAAAAAAAAAAAAAAAAAGACAAAATGTAACTGGATGGCCAAGAGATTTATCGGGGGTATGCCGAGGGACTGCTGACAGCTGTGCAGGTCTGACCTCTGTGGAAGACAGAGGGGAGCAAGGAGGCGGAGCAGGAAGATTCAGACTTCAGTGTAGTTTGAAGAAAGTTTTGACCAGACTGATGAAAAGTCCTCCAGCCAAAGTCACTCGTCAGAGAAACCCCTACTGTCCCAGCAGGAACAGGCCTGTCTTAGTATCATGTGCTCAGTTACTGGCTGGGAGCAGCCCATGGGAAGCGTGGCATCAGCAAGAAAACAGTGCTGGGCTCAGAACACTGAGCTGGAGTTGCCCATCAGTTACACCCCCTGCAGTAGGGGATCTGAGAGGCCCGTTCTCATGGCTGTCAGGCAAATCCAATGTTCATAAACCATTTCACTGCTTATATGATAGAGCGGTATGGTACAGGTCTTTAACAACATGAACTCAAAATTCCAAAATAGCAAAAGGTTTATAATTTTCATATTCTCAGCACAACAGGTATAATCTAGACTTGTAAATTAAAATAGGTACCAGACTGCAATTATTTTTAATAACTGTCCTCCTTGATAATGAATCTAAATATTAACGACAATTGTTCCTTTTTCTTTCTCTTCCTAACGATGGTCCCTAAAGTTTCTGAAGTATTATTAAAAAAAAAGTCACGGGCAAAAAAATTCAAAATGACCTGCTAGTTTTACTCTTTCCCAATTCTTGATGATTAAATAGCTTAAAAGTAAGAGAGAGAAAAAGCTATTTCAAAGACCCTGCCAAAGACTGCACTAAAAGAATAACCACATGCTACCATTCTGTTATATAAAATTCTAATTTTCTGCTCCCAAATTTTGTTGATTCTATTTGTAAGGATATCAAACACTGAATTAAAAATCTAATCAAGATAATTTTCACTGGTTTATATATTTTCATTTTCAAACAGTTAGCATAGAGAACCAGAAATTCACATTTTACTCAAGGGACTTGGGGGCTGGGGGCTTTAGGGGTGAGGTCACCAGTTCTTTTTTTTTTTTTTTAATTTTTTTTAAATTTAACTTTATTATTATTTTTTTTTTTTGTGGTACGCGGGCCTCTCACCGTTGTGGCCCCTCCCGTTGCGGAGCACAGGCTCC
>NC_041214.2:17551914-17579353 GCF_002837175.3 Physeter macrocephalus
GGCTCACGGGCCCAGCTGCTCCGCGGCATGTGGGATCCTCCCGGACCGGGGCACGAACCCGTGTCCCCTGCATCGGCAGGCGGACTCTCAACCACTGCGCCACCAGGGAAGCCCTTTAATGGTTTTTGGCTGTTTATTAAAGTATAGTTGATTTACAATATTGTGTTAGTTTCTGGTGTACAGCAAAGTGATTCAGTTATATATATATATATATACACACACACATTCTTTTTCATATTCTTTTCCATTATGGTTTATTACAGGAAATTAAGTATAGTTCCCTGCACCATACAGTAGGACCTCGTTGTGTGAGGCCACCGATTCTTTAGGCACTCAAAATATTCACAGTGCAATAAACTGAGTCTTTAAATTACTAAAGACATTTTTAAACTGGCCCGAAACGGCAATAGTTCAGCCTGTGAGGAAGCCCAGCAGTCTGTAGGGCATGCATGCAAAGCACTGAAGTGATGTCTCCCCGCTTCTCCCACAGATAATGAGCTGCACGGTCCAGGGAATCACACCCCAAGTAACACAAGCGATGGACCCGGAAAGAACACCACCATTAACAACGAATTTGACACTGTCGTCTTGCCTGGGCTTTACCTCGTTATATTTGTGGCAAGCATCTTGCTGAATGGTCTAGCAGTGTGGATCTTCTTCCACATTAGGAATAAAACCAGCTTCATATTTTATCTCAAGAACATAGTGGTTGCTGACCTCATAATGACGCTGACATTTCCATTTCGAATAGTCCACGATGCAGGATTTGGACCTTGGTACTTCAAGTTTATCCTCTGCAGATACACTTCGGTTTTATTTTACGCCAACATGTATACTTCCATCGTGTTTCTTGGGCTGATAAGCATCGATCGCTACCTGAAGGTGGTCAAGCCATTTGGCGACTCTCGCATGTACAGCATAACCTTTACAAAGATTTTATCTATTGGTGTCTGGGTGCTCATGGCTCTTCTGTCCTTGCCAAACATCATTCTAACAAATGGTCAACCAACCAGGGAAAATATTCATGAGTGCATGAAACTTAAGAGCCCTCTGGGAGTGAAATGGCATAAGGCCATCATTTATGTCAACAGCTGCTTGTTCGTGGTTGTGCTAGCAATGCTGATAGGATGTTACATAGCCATATCCAGGTACATCCACAAATCCAGCAGGCAATTCATAAGCCAGTCAAGCCGAAAGCGAAAACATAACCAGAGCATTAGAGTGGTCGTGGCTGTGTTTTTCACCTGTTTTCTACCCTATCACTTGTGCAGGATTCCTTTTACTTTTAGTCACTTGGACAGACTTTTAGATGAATCGGCACACAAAATCCTATATTACTGCAAAGAAATGACACTTTTCCTGTCTGCGTGCAACGTGTGCCTGGATCCAATAATTTACTTTTTTATGTGTCGCTCATTTTCAAGAAGGCTGTTCAAGAAATCAAATATCAGAACAAGGAGTGAAAGCATCCGATCACTGCAAAGTGTCAGAAGATCAGAGGTCCGCATATACTATGATTATACTGATGTGTAGGAGTTAAAGGCCACCAGGCCTTCTCTTGTTTGTTGAAGTCAATATGTACAAAGTGTAAATAAATTTGTCTTTTGCTTACCCTCGCCTGAGCCCATTGAAATATGGATGAAAAGAGAACTGAAATGATATGAAATTGGGGTATAATTTGGAACTGAGAAACACATTAAGGCATACCAAAACGTGAAATTAACAAGAGGCGGTGTATCGCTGAGTGGCAGGGTTCATGGCTCAAGGTCGAAGGAGCAGATTACAGGTGCAGAAAAGGCCACAGCGGCGCCAGCACGCTGCCGGAAATGCTTCCAGGAAATGCTGGTGCTCTGAAGCCACTTCTGAGAGAAGAGGAAGTAGAGAGAACTCTATCTAACCTTGATCCCTAAGATTTGGGAAAGAAAATGCTGTTTTCAAGACAGCTCATTCACTGCAGATGTAACTGCGGTTACATCCATATGTAAATATGGACTGCTAGGTCTTTCTGTCATTGTATCTATGGCCCATACACAACCTTTAGCCATTATCCCCTGTCTGTGTTCATTTATGTCTTATGCACATGAGAAAAACTTGCACAGTATGGGGGGGTAGGCAAGAAAGTTCAACTGTGTTTTTTTTTTTAAGCAACGCATTTGAAAGACTTAAGTCAATTAACTGATTTTAAACTTAGGTTATTTCAGAGAAAAAAAAGTGTGACCAAAAACAAGTATTAAGACAAGTAGATTTTGGATAAAACACTCTGAACTTATGTCTGCCATTATTATACCCTATGGTGCATTTGAATCCTCATGTACTAAGGGTAGGGAAGAGAATGTGAAAGCTTGGTTAATAATCAAGTATATATAGTTTATTCAAAAGCCACTTAATAGTCCTTACTTTAGAAAAACTAGAGTTTTAAAATAGTCTTCCTTTTGAGCTATATCCCATCATTAATAGGGATATCATTCGTTTAAAAGTAACACCTTCATTTGAAGAACAGAGCTCAATAAATCAAGTCAAAAAAGATTGAGTAGCTTTTAAAACCTTAGAACAGTTTCTCCTTCGATATAGACCTTTGAGCCTTCATTCTTTTTCAAAGCCTTCAGCTGCTTGACAAAGCCTTCAGCTGCTTGACCACTGACTCGATGCCCGATTTGTTCCTAACACTCAACAAGGAACCAGGGGAGCATTAAAAGAACAGGAGTGAAGGCATGTTTGCTGAGGAAAAGGGAACATTACCGGTTAACGGAGACAACGCAGACATACCCATGCAAAACAGTACGCTATTTTATTTAGACTCTTGTAAACGATCTGCAAAATTCTAAAAAGCTAAAGTGAGCAAAAAAGAAGTCAAATATCCCACTCAAAAGTGATACTACCCACTTCCTTGTGTGTGTGTGTGTGTGTGTGTGTGTGTGTGTGTGTGTGTGTGTGTATTCTGTTAAAGGCATGTTCACCTTAGAACCTAAAAACTAAGAACCTACCATCTTTAATAGCATCAAATGGCTCCATTTGGTGCTCTGAAATTTACCAAACCCCAGACTTCATTTAATCCTCTAAAATTCAGGCCTCAGTCTAAGAGGTCCTTAAACTATTTCAATCCTGGGCTTCCCTGGTGGCGCAGTGGTTGAAAGTCCGCCTGCCGATGCAGGGGACGCGGGTTCGTGCCCCGGACCGGGACGATCCCACATGCCCCGGAGTGTCTGGGCCCGTGAGCCATGTAACGCAAAAAAAAAAAAAAAAAAAAAAAAAAAAAAATTTCAATCCCACTTTCATGTTCTTAAAATTGGATTGCTGTAGAGTTAGTGGGTACATTTTATGTAAGGGTGGCTTTATTCTCTGAAATTACATGATTAACTCAATGGGACATCTTAAAACATTGACTTAGGAAAAAAATAGAAAGGATTATCCCTATTTTTTTAAAGCCATATTACAAAAACATCAGAATCATACTGCTTGTTTTTTACACCAATGCTCACATTGTGGTCACAAAAATTACTTATCCAGGCCAACCAAGAATGAATCATTTATATGACTAACATAATATCAACAGGAAAAGCATAAAATATTGTGCTGGTGTCATAAGTTAATATAAACTACTGCATTAATATTGAAGAAAACAAGAATTCTATTTGACTGGTTTTCAATTAATTGATAATTTGGAAACCATCTTTAAACTTGAAATCTAAAATTTCTTACATGGAGCCTTTGGATTATATTCAATATTTCAGGACCCTCTTAAGGCAGCAATAAATAAAAAAGTTATTCTTTATTTTATGCAAATGAGAAACATATTCAGATACTTTCAAAAAGAAATTTTTCTATTACTCATAAAACTTACATGCAGAGAAACTGACCTAATAGAAAATCTTCAGTGGATTACTAACTCTGTTATATTCATTATACCATTCATACCATTTTATTCTCATTTCCAAACAGTATACCAGAATTTTGTTTCTCAACTAAAGCTTCAAGGGAATGGTAACAAGGAAAATCCATAAATTTAGGTAAATAGCTAAGCCAAAATTGTGCATAGAGACAGTACAACCTAAAACACAAATTTTATGATCACTTTGGAGAAATGTGATATACAAGAAAAAAATAAACAACAAAAAAAAAAACAAGGGCAAAATAAAGTTTGGGGGTCACTTAAATCTCATAAATAGAGATTTTTCTCCCAGACAGAACACCGCAAGAAGACAGCTATCAAATCAATGAATACTTACTAGGCACATACCATGTAAAAACAACATATATGTCTAACATTATATTTACAGTAATCTTTGGCTATATCTAAGTGAATTATGAAAGTAAATATTTCTTAAGATCAAACATTTTCAAATTTCAACATAAACATCTGGTAGACGCCGACTTAGCTCCCGTCCCCAGCCCTCTAGCACCATCTAGTGGTAAAATTCATGAAACAACTGAAGAAACCGACTCCTGTCCTACTTACTGCTTGCGACTGAGACTACACAATAACATGGCCTAACCCTTCCCCCAGAGTCTTCCTTCAGTCACCTTTAATGCTAATGTACACAAAAAACAGTCCTGGAGCTGCCTAGACAAATGTATGATGGACATGTTTTAAAAAATAATTAATACCTATAAGAAATTATCTTACAGATGTTAAAAAAACTAAAAAGGCTGCAACATACGTGGATTTCACAGGGAAAATGGAACAAATACTGACTGCTCTTTCTTGACATACAAAAAATTTTAATTGAATATAAAATGATTATTAAAGTTTATTTATTAGACTTGGAGGAATAAGACTGTCAGAGTTAAAATTTTTAACATATCAAGAAATGCATGGGATTCAAATGGCAACTTTTATTTTGAATATTCTAAAGTTTTTCTTATAAGCTACAATAACAAGAAATCATCTAAAATGATTTTTATAATGGTGTAATGTGGCTATCAGACCACCTATCTTTTCTTCTCCTCATTTGAAAAGGCAAGCTATGGAACTACACTGGAAATTCCTTTCTTTCAAACAGCGTCATTGGCAAGCGTTCTTGATAAAGTGGCCGATTTCTCTTTGAATAATTATGCCAGAGAATATCCACTGGTTGCTGCAGTTCTCAGAAATGAGCCACACAACTGAGTAAATCAGCCTAGCTTATGAACAAGAAGCTACAATAGTCACCAGATTGCCCAAAGCTTCCAAGTCTAAGTTTAGGTTTACATGTTTTAAACAAGACTTTCCAACAACACTCTAGACATGTTTACCTGCACACACATACAAACACACAGCATGTATAATTAGGGCTAATAGATTTAGTATAACAAACATGACTCAGCTCCTTAACCTATGATAGTTTTCAAATAGTCCTTAGAAACAGACCTTAAACATCACATCCCATGCTTGTTACTACCAGCCCAAACCAAAATACTTTCAGTAACAGTGAAGCCATCTGTCAAGTATCAAAAATAAATAGCTCTGTGTTTCTTCAAAAAGCCTGAACGATATCACCAGTGTCTTTAGATTTTTATGTGCTGTTTTATGCAGCTAGAGAAATGCCACCATTAAACACAATGGAAAAATGAATAAATATATATGGACATGAATTCTGGGCAGAACACTTACATGACATAAATCTGGAATCATCTAGATCAGGGCTTCTCAACCCCATCAAGCCCAATGCACTCTTCCTGTGAGATATATATTTCAACCTATTTTTAGTACAGTGATATGAAAGCCAGACGTAACATAACCTATCTACACACACAGACCTCACTTTGCGTGGCAGTGTGGGACCATAAAAATATGGACTGCATCCCTTTCTCTACCTCATCCAAGGAGGCTCCTTAACCCTTGAACTTGATTAACAGCATCACCATCCACCCAGGCACCTGAACTGGAAATTCTGAGTCATCCTATGACCCCTCTTTCCCTCACCCCTATTAGCAGCCCTGCACCTAATCTTGCAGATTCGCCCTCAGATACAGTGGGCAAGCTAGGCCTCCAGCGGGCCTGGCCCCGCATCGGGCTTGCCTCGGGCCGGGGGAGGCTGTGTCGTCCCATGCACCAGCAAGGACCTGGGAGCACAGCAAAACCTGCCTCGCACCTTCCACCTCCCACCGTACGCCCAGCTGAGAGAAGAAAACGAACCCACCGCACCATGATTCTAAACTGCCGGCACTGCTGCTAGAGGCCTCAAGTTCTCCCTTCTGCCCCAGGCCCTCACATACTCTTCTTGCCTAGTACTTTTAACACTCGGTGGTTATTTTCGAATGAAATAAAAAGAGCTAACTTTTCTTGGGCACTCCCTACACAGCACGCATCGTTCTCAACACCTGACCTGCATCAACCACCTTCATGCCCTTGATAAACCCCTGAGGAGGCGCCAGCATTACCCCAACGTTCTCAAGGTCCCACAGGTCAGAAGAGCTGTTGCTGGGATCCAGACTCAGGCCATCTGGCTCCAGAAGTTCTGGTTTTAACCGTGGCTCAATACTGAACTGAAACGCACGCCTCAAGGTATTAATGATACGACCAAAAGCCTTGCAGGTTATTTATGCTGCCGAATGCTGGGAACACAAACTGTTTCACCCCAGCACATAAGGCTGGGGTTGAAGTTGAGAAGCACTCTTAAGCTAAGCCTCAATAATTTCTTTACTAAATATGAAAGATTATACTCCCTATTAAGAGAACATTAAGTGAAGCCTATCAATCACGCATATTAGATCATTTTATTCCCTCATCATTCAGATGAGCATATAGCTCATGATCAAAACCTACATAACTTTTGAGAGTGAAAGTGTCACTTACTGAGCTGGCAACGGGTGTAAACTGAGACAGTGTGGGCAAACCTGTGGGCACAGCACATCTGAAAATTCGTGTCTACCTTAGGATTGCGTTACCCAGTTAAACAAGCAGCTTAGGACAAGGAAAAAGGGCTCAGGGAATCCAGCCATTTCATCAGCGAGGGGCCCCACAGTGAAGCTTCTTCCATCCAGCTTACTAAACACAAACTGGGAAGCCCTGGATGCTGGATGAGCAGCTATTCAACAAAAATCTCTAATGGAGGTTTTCTGGGCGGGTGGGTAATGGTTTCTAGGTTACTGCTCGCCGCTAGCGGCTTTGTTCAACGCCACAGGAAAGAACCCAGCTCACCCAAATTGAGTATTTTTATTGGCCTTGGCTTCCTGAAGGAACACATAAGCTAAATTCTAATTTAAATTCTCTCTCTCCTCTACAGCAAAACCATCACAAATCTTTTGTCACACTATTAACGACTAAGTACAAAATTTATGATTGGTATGATTTCAACAGGATTTTAGAGAGGGAGGCTGCATTTGTCCTTCCAACACTCAGGCCTCCATGGAGACAACTAAACAAACAGGCTGCTCAGGAGGCTGGGCCACTGAGGGCACTGACATCACCAACGAACTACAACTCGGGTTAGATAAACACCCCCTACAGGAAGCCTGCCAGGCTCCCGAAGGAGGAGTAGAACATGGGATCCGAACAAGCCTTCCGGTCATGATGAAGTCACACAAGCGGAACCACACGTCCTCATCCAACCCACCTTGTGATCCCTGGGAAAAGACAAGGGCCACACGCACAGCTGCTCCCTGAACAGCTCATTTGAGGACTCAACACAGAAACTTGGCCTCACTGATTCTTCATTCTGATGACGCCAACTGGTCCATGCAAAACAGCCTAAGAATCACTGCTGTGCTCCAAATATTACCTAAACAGGTACGTAGCTCTCCACAGCATTAATGGCCTAAAACTACAGAAAAACTTCTCGGTCATGCTGCCAAGGAAACTAAATTGCCAAAGATGACCACACAACACTCACACAAAGCAGAAGCACACACAAGTGTGCTTTAGCTAACGGAAGTTTGCTGGACAGAGAAGAAGACTGAGTCTACAAATTTCAGGTGTGCTTTGTCTTTGTGGGGGGCGGGGGGACAACAACAACAACAACAAAAAACCCTGCATGAGCTCACCCACAGCATTCAGTTAACCTCAGGCAAGTTCCCTGAAGTCTCCCCACCACAAAACCTTCCCCTAAACATGCTAGCGCCTGCTCTTCACACATCACGCAGCCGGAACAGGCGACATCTATTTATCAGAACAACTCTGGGAAAGTTTAGCTAACTGATAAATGGTTTATCTAACTGATATCGAGGCATGGGGAAGGCATTCTGCCTTATACACGAGTTGACTTGAATTTCGTGCTAACAGAACAGCCTGTTTGTGGCCTATCAAACATACACTGTACATCTGCTTTAGTTATTAAAGAAAAGGGTGCACAGACCAGAAGTTAAAGAAGGCCCTTGTTAAAAATAAGCATTAACTCCTTCCCTTGCTGGGGTGGCAATGTTGGTCCTCCTTCCGTGACAAGACTCCCTTCCCAGGTGCCAAGGCCACACTGACTCGCTGTGTATGTGCTGATCTTTTTCTGGAAACCATGAAGGAATGTATCCCTGACTTGTTTGAGGTTCTTTGCTCTGAGAAGACATAAAACTGTGCTGAAAACCACGTTTCTCCAGAGCAGTTCCTCAATTATCTGAGAGGCTGTCTCCTGGGCTTTCGTCCTCAGTTTGGCTCAAATAAAACATTTTTCTATTCCTATTACAGATTGTTTATTGATTATTTTCATCGACATAATAAAAATGAAGTTATTCATTCTCTATGAGTCTCATTCCGGCCGAAGCTTCTCTCAGGGACTTCTGAAGGCTCATTTCCCGAACTTGTACTAACGATTTACTAAAAAAGCTGAGCAGTCAGACCGCGAAGCAAATAAACCGTCTTATAAAGCAGCGCGCAATCCTCTGAGGGACCCATCCTAGGATGAATCATTATGCAGGTCGGGAGTCCAGAAACCCAGGGAAGGAACTCAAAAGTGGGCAGATACAAATGAGTAGATGATTTGATGCCACTGGGATAACAGTACTTAAAAATATTCACAGTCCTTGTTTTCAGATTAATTCCATCGTCTCTCTTATCTTTACCTATAGGACCAGAGCATACAGTTGCGGGATATTCCCTGCCTCTCCCCTGTGTGTTTTGGGAACACACATTCATTCACTCAACAGACACTTCTGAGAGCCTGCTGTAGCAGCGGGCACTGGTGAGACCAGAACAAGCCAACCAAGGCAGCCACTGCCCACTCCAGCTGAGACTGATATAAAAACATAGGCCATGTGGGAAGTATATGAACGATGCCAAGATATCAGGGACACGCCCAGACATAGTGACAGGTGAAGTGAGTCTTAAGAGCAGAATGGAAATAACGAGAAAGGATACATTTTGGAGACTCCGAGGGATCAAAGAAAATGCCCTCTTTGGCTTTATGAGCATCTTGCCAAAAATCCATACACAGAAGAGGAAATACATGCACTGAGATTTTATTTTTGTGACTATGAGTTCTCAATTTTGACTCTTTGCTAATATCATCAACTGAAATTCATTCCTTCTGATTCTTAAGGTTAAACCCAATCTAATATTAGCAACACAGAAAACCTGTTTGAGCAATTCAACTAACTGAGACGAGGTCTTCAACTCATGACTCAACAAGGTCAGGGCCTATTTCAAAGTGAGCTTTTTGTTAGCCGTCTACAAAATATGGAAATATTGCACATGTCCATTCTTTTTATGAACTCTTACTGGTGCCCATCTTCCAGAAGGTGGAGATATTGTACCAGAAATTCGTTTCTCCAATTGTAACTCTCAGATAAAGGTAAGCACACAACTGCCAACGAATTTCCGTGCCTGTCGCTCCTTTCAAGAGGTTAAAAAAAACAAACAAAAAAGCACTGTTTTACAATATAGTGACTAATCATGTTTTAAAGACATAATTTCTGCCACCCTCTCCCACTACCCTAAAAAAGTCAGTGCGCTGACGTTGGCAGGATTTGACGCTTCACACAGAGAAACACAAAAAGGCATGTCTGCATTCCATGTTTTTCTACCAGATCACGCTTTTTGAAGCACGTCTTCAACTATTTTATCGCAAAGCTCGAAAGCGTCATGGTACAGTGAATTATGAACGCCTCACCATGACAATCAAGATCCTCACATTATGGCCCACCCACCTCTGCTGACTTTCCTTCCCTGATGCCTTAGCTTACACAGTTCTTTTCATCCCAGGTTGACTTGCACCCTATTCTAGGCATAAAAGAGCCATCCTTTCAGACACCAGCTCCTTCACAGATCCTTTTAGAGGGCAACTTCCAAACTCACTTCCTTTCTTTTTTTTTTTTTTTTTTTTTTGGCCATGAGGACTGAACTCCGGGCCTCATCACTCATCAGTGGAAGCACCGAGTCCTAACCACTGGACCTCCAGGGAATTCCCTAAATTCATTTCCTTTAAATTTCTCTGCACTTTCCTATAATGTTTCTATTGAGCCTTGTACTAAAATCCTCTGTATCCTTAACCCAGTATATATCTCAGTGTCCAGTGGAATCCTGTCTGCAAACATAACCAACCCCCTCTCCACACACACACACACACACACACACACAAAACCACTCTAAATCACTTGTCAGCAAAGCTTTATTTTAACTTTTTAAAAACGATGTAACCCAGTAAATAGCTCCTGCAGTTAAAACAGATTCATTGAAAATGTTCATATCTATCTAAATGTCCATCAATAGGGACTGACTAAATAAATTATGGGATACTACAAAGCTATGGGGAAAAAAATGGTATAATTATATAGGGCTAACATGAGTAAGTCCCCAAGACAGCAAGTGGGAAAAGGCAAATTGCTCTAGGGTGGCTAACCGTCCAGTGAAACAAGTGGGAAAAACTGGGGATAAGGCAATAACAATAAAGTTGTTTTTGTACCTAAAGAAAAGATTTTGGAGTAAGGAACAAAATAAGACATTTATGGAAGTAAGTAAACCAGCTTTTAAGGCAGTCGTTGCCAGGCTGGGTGGAAACTGACTGGAAACAATAACAGACCTTGGAGGATTCCCTGTATTAGACTCACTCTATTTGTAGTACAAATACACAAGGGATGTTTATATATAACCAGTCTTGTAACTGATGAGGCAGAGTCTCGCCTGGAAACAATGCTGGGGAAAGGAAATATGTGCATGCGTGAGCATATGGGGTGGGCTCCGCGCGACGGGTCATACCCGGTTATGTGGAGGGTTCTGAGATTAATCAGGATGAAGCCCCGTGGTATTTTAATCCTAGGGTTCCACAAAGGGAAATGGTAATAAATTGAGGGAACACAGAACTATTCGGCATAAATCAAAGCATCGGAGACAAAAGGAAAACAAAACATCGATTATGTTGTCTTTTTGCCTTTTTGGAATCCTGGAAGCAGGAAATATGCCCTCTACCTATTATTATTACTACTACTACTATTATTATTACCATCATCGTTATTATTTTATTTATTTTGTATTGAAACTGGTGTCTAATGTCGAATAAAGCCACCTTATGTGCGTCGTTAATCATCAGAACAAAATACCTATTTTTTAAAATACACAGAATAGGATCAATAGTTTGTCAAGATAAAATATTTTTGCAAACATTAATAAGATACTTATTTCCATTTCTAATAGAGAAAAATTATGTACAAGCTAATCTTTACATTTAGGCATATCCACAAAATGCCCAGCGTAAATCTCAAGGAAATACAAAATGGTTGCAGGGCCTATTTTACATCCTGCATTGAACTATGTCTGAGTCTTTCACAAATATGCCCAGGTTTCCACAAGCTCCACACTCTGGGACACCTGAGGCCAGTTTTCAAAATCTGGGTGACAGGGTGAGGTGCATAAATAAAGGAAAACTCCACTCCTAAAACTTCCCGGCTAAAAAGGAGTAACAACAGACAGTGTAAGGACAGATTTATATCATTCATTGACATCCAACAGGGAAAAAAAAATGATAAGAGAAGACAGGCTGAAATATAAACCTCAAGGAGAAGTCAGACATTACTGTTTTTGCTACATAAGCCCCTGATGATAGTCTTACTTCCTCCTTGGGTTTCACCTAATCTGTGGATGTTCTAGCCCTATTCTCTCTGTCTCAGGGTCTCGCTATGAATCTCTCCTCTCACTAATACCACCCAACTAGTCCTCTGATCATCACAATTTCTGCTCTCAGGGCATAGGTCTGCACGGTCGGGCGTCCAAAGCTATGGTAGTAACTGATAAGGGCCAGGCAGCTGGAGGGAGCTAGACAAAACAGAAGGCAGGACATCTGCCCGGAGGATGAAAGTTCCTCCAAGGGCTGTAAGATCAGAGGCTCCAAAACAGCAAGGCAGGGAGGCTCACACCTGGCCACATTTCTGACTTACACAGACACTTTTGGAAATATAGAATCCTGAGCCAAAAACAAGGATTCTGACCGGTTCATTTGAAGTAGGGTCTTGGAATCTGCATTATTAAAGCTCCCCAGCTGGTGTGAATGACCTTAAAAGAGTCAAAATTGCTTCAGAGTCCCCAGGTGAGCAGAGGGCAAGGAGGACCAGCCAGGGGGCCAGGGGCGAAGAGGTGGCAGCCCCAGGTTTTTCGTAAAAGTCTCCCAGGCTTCCCTGGTGGCGCAGTGGTTGGGAGTCCGCCTGCCAATGCAGGGGACGCGGGTTCGTGCCCCGGTCCGGGAAGATCCCACATGCCGCGGAGCGGCTGGGCCCGTGAGCCATGGCCGCCGAGCCTGCGCGTCCGGAGCCTGTGCTGCGCAACGGGAGAGGCCACGGCAGTGAGAGGCCCGCGAACCGCAAAAAAAAAAAAAAGTCTCCCAAACATTTTAAGAGAAACCACAAGACATGGCCTTGCCCTGCTGGAAGTAAGCTCCTATAGCCAAAAACTCCACTAAGGCAAACACTCTGTCTTGAAACATGCAATTCTGAGAAAACCAGATAAACAGACAACTCACCAAGCTCCTCCTGGATCCTTATGCTTTCATCTTCCCCAGTTCCAAGGCAAGCACAGCCTTAACCACTAACTCTACCGCTCGCCTTGGTATCTATCATCATTATTACCCTCACCACTTATTTGCTGCCATCCCTCTCTTTACCTCAGATGAAAATGTCACACATGCGTACAACCAGCATTTCCTGATGAGAAAATACACTTCTCCTGTGTTCCCAGCAAGGCCTGTCCTGCCTAGAGGAGCCGGCTCTCAGGTGCTTGATGAAGTAACGAACCAGCGTTCACCGTTCATGTGGCTGTAGAAAAGAGCCGCTGAACGGGGGAAGGAATCCTAAACTCTGAATCTAAACTCTGGCTGCAAAGTCCAGCCCAGCTACCTCCTCGCTTGAGCAACTTCGTTACATTCTCCCAAGTTCTACTCTCTCATCCGTAAAAATATAAAGAGCTGTCCCTCAAATGGTTCCTGTGTAAATTGGCTGTGAAAGGATCTGATACAAAGAAAGCGCTCCTCAATCAAGTGTGGGAAAGGATGTGTATCTGTGCTTTGATCCAGTCCTCGCAGACAAGTGTTCACCTGAGTCCCCCGGCTACCTGCCGATACAACTGCTATAAAGCAGAGGCCACGCACCGGCCTCCCACGAGCCAAACAGTCACAGTCAGGTTCCGTTTCGGCCCACAAGACATTAGGCCTACACAATTTGACAAGTGTGTGACTTAGACGGCCTGTGAAACCAGAAGAGACATAAAAGTGCAGTTGAGAGCACAAGACCCAGGCGCGGCTCTGCCAGCGTCCAAATCCCAACTCCAGGGGCTGTGGGACATCTCTGTGACTCAGTTTCCTCATCTATTAAGAAAGAGGTGGAACCCACCCAGCTCGTGGAGCTGTTGCGAGAACCCAACGAGTTAAAACACGCAAACACAAAAAAGTGTTTGAAACACGGCAGTCACCACTTGAGGTTCTGACAACACTGGCCCATCCACAGAGGACGCAACACCGGACCCCGACAAGGTCCAGCTGAGCGGCTGCCCCCCTGGGCGGGCCTGGGCCATGAGCTCTCCTCTTCTCCACCATTCCTCAGTCCCCAAGGGTCTTACACCTGGTCCACTTCACTTATCTGGACTACCCGCCATCAGGTGACCACCTGGAGGGCTATCTATCCCTTTGGCCTTGGACTTTGCAACTCCTGGTATCAAGAGGAAAACAAGCAGATCCAGTGAATTTAATTTAATGATAATTTCCACCTGAGTCATGCTGCATACAAACATGGAGCACCCCATGGAGAAGGCAAGAAGCACAAGAGAGCACGGGGAGGTTCCACAATAATATTCCAAATAATGGGTGTTTCTGAGACCGTCAGAATAAACAGAGCCTCCTGCAATAAGTCAGGGAAGTCTTGAGAGCCGCAGTTTAGACTGCTAGTGCCAAATCATCCATTTAATCAGCATAATGTCTACATCTGAAGGACTCTGCAATGTGCCCTGGTAGTGGTCCTTATGTCTCTTTGTCCTTACATGTATTTGCCCACCAGATCTCCTTGCAAGCTGAAGCTAGCAAGCCTCTGTAGGCAAACGGGGGGCGGGGGGGGCGGTGCTCTGAGCCCCAGGGGTCAATGCAGCAGCCAGGACTCTACGGGCACTGGGGAGGGAGGGAGAATGGGTGCGCCCAGGCAGAGCCAAGTGGGAAGCTTCCCTAAACCAGCTCTGGGTCCCTCGGGGCCTCTGCTGAGTCTAGTAAGGATCAGTAGTGACTACTGGGTTTGTATGTAAGACTCAAAATAAGCAAATATGCTTCATGAGGCAAAGGGCCTGGGTCTGGTTTAGTCACTACTTCATCCCCAGTGCCTGGAACACAGCCCACTACACAGGAGGTGCACGTAAAGTACCTAGAACAGCACCTGGCATATCATAAGCATAGAAAGAAGTACTACCGACTATTGTGACTGCAAATGTACGTTATGTTTTTAAGTCAAGTTGAACTTGACACGTTAAACTGTGAGCCCACAATTCGGCCATGGAACCACCTGAGAGAACACACCTGCAATGTAGCAGCCTAATAAAGAGCCTTCCAGGGCAGAATTTCTCATCTGGTTCTGAGTCACACACTCTGATGAGGGATTTGCAGCCAAATTCTGAGTACTTCCATCTCTAACTGCACACGATTTTTCAGTGGGAAAGACACTGGAGCACTCCTTGGAACATTACAAATTATATTATACAACCCGAAAGAAACCGAAAATACAGAGATTTCCTGCCTCTCGCTTTCAAAACAGTAACATTAGCAGCACACACTTAGCAAAAGTTTAACGCGTGATGAGTTTATCTGAGGTCCTACTCGTGACCTGTTGAGTTGCCCAAAGAGTTCGTCTGGGTTCTTTCATAACATCTCACAGAAAAACCGAAACGAACTCTTTGGCCAACCCAAGATTTGTCAGTAATGCTTAAATATGGAAAAAGTAATGTGGAAAAAAATAACAATAACAGCACCTCTTATCTAACAGATGGGGTCATGGATGCCAGAATGCTTCTTTACTCAAATACTAATTCCACGTGTTGGGGGAGCCCCACTCACCACCTGTTTGTTACACCGTGTGGCCGCTGACAAGGAACGGGGAGCAAAACCTGCCCCCCCCCAAAATGTGTCTCTTAGGACTGCTAATTATTTTGAGCTGGAAACAATCTAGGCCCCAAAGACTCAGGAAGCTTTGGCCTATCCCCCTAACTGCCTAAAAGAGTTTAGGTAGAGGACCTGTTCCAGGGAGGGAGCTACCACTACAGACACCTACAGTATGATATGAATTAGGGGTGCAGACAGGGAGGAACCTAGCAGAATTTGTTTGTTAAAATGCCTCTTGGGGCCCCACTGTCTCTGTACGGTACAGCAAACGTTTGTTTACCAAACACTGGCTCTTCTTTCACCTTCCTGTGAATTGCCTTCCTCCCCTCTGAATTCCCAGACCACCAACCTCAACATCTTCTCTTGTCTTTGGCTGCAGATGGAGTTTGAAGTGGTGGCTTCTGCCATTTTGGTGAGTTACTCAGTTTTCCTGGGTCCCTCCCACGTACACATGTTATTAAACTTTTTAGTCGGTCTCATGTCAACGTAATTCTGAGGCCAGCCCCAGGAACCTACCAGGGTAGAGGGAAGTTTTTTCCTCCCCCACCAGAGCCTCCTCTTAGGAGGGTGTGGTAGCTACAGCCATGTCTTCCTACCTCAGTGACCCCCCACCAGCTCTCCACCTCTTACCACATGTTGAATTTGGCAATGGCAAAGTTTAAAAAGAAAACCTACTTAGGTTGTTGCCTGGCTGTTCATTTGCCAGATGACGTGGCGACGTCGGGGGGAGGCGGGGTGGGGGGGGGAGTAGAAAAAAGTTCAAGAAGGAAAGAAAAAAAAAAAACAAAAAAAACGACCACAGTTTTTCATGGATCACCGAAGGAAAGGAACTAGCACCGAGGCCAGCCCGACACCCACGGAGATCCAAACATCTCCCTCTTCCTCCTTGTTTCCATTTCCCAACCTTGAGTGAGTTCTAACTGACCAATTCAGCAGAGTGACAGTCGACCGACTATCTCCTGGTTTCTGTCAAGTTCCTGATTTTCATCTGTTCCTGAAAACGAGCAAGAACTCTGTGTAGAACAGTCTTAATTTGGAGCGTCCACTGAGACATATTCTGAAATGAATGCTGTCTGAGTCACAGATGAAGGGCTACAAACAGGTAAGGAAACAGCTTTTCCATGAAGGAACATCAGTGTGTGTGAAGGGGGCACGAGAATGGAAGAGGAGCATTCTGGGCTAGGCAGCAAGGACGCTGAGTACCGCTGGGCTGTCCCCATTCTCAGTAAGTTACTTCGGGCTTGAGAACTATAATTGGGGGATATAGTAATATATTTGCTCATGCTGGTTTGGGGATCCAAATCTGAAATTGTATCCTTGATGATTATTTAGGATTTCCGACTGTGGCTGTCAAAATACATCTGTGATGAGGAGATATCAGAGAAAAATGCTTAAAAGGTATTCACCCAGGACAAACATTTCAAAAGCTTGTAGATATATATCAAAATTGCCTCTAAAAACTGCAAACTCAATTATGACAATAATACCTATAAGTCAGTGTGAGTATGTTTTGGTTTGCCAGTTCATGCAGGCATAGATATACAGTTAGTATCTATTTGTACATATATTTATATAGATAAAAGCTTTTATCTTTGTTGTTATTGGGATAAGTTAACCCTATTAATACCTAGTAAAGTATGTATTTACCTTTAAAGTGAATCACAAACATCTATCCTATGCATAGCAAAACTTTAAGTTCACATGTTAACTTATTAAGGTCTAGGACTAACCAGCTAAATTATTTACAATACTTTAAACATTATAAATTTAAATTACACGCAGGGGAATTAGCACAGATCCACACTGTCAGCAGAGCCAACCAATCTCATGCAATCCATCCAGCCCGGAAATAATTTTTTCAAGCAAGGACGACTAATTCTATGGAGAAAGTGAACCAAAGGTCACACTGGTAAAACAGAAAATACTCTAGAGCTTGCATATTTATCTTCCTAAAACGTACAGACTTGAAAACAGCTTTGGCACGAAAAAAAAAAACCTAGATAAGTTTAAAAATAAATAAATAAATAAAACAATGTACTCACTCTAAAATATCAAAATAACCTTTTATGATCTGTGAACATAACAAATAAATTTTATACTTCAGTAAAATCTATAAATACACACATAAAAGTATGTACATATATACACATTACACACTGGTAATATACACATAAACTATAGATTATCGTGTCTGTTACAGCTTAGTAAGGAAGAAATGAGGGGACACCACGATACTCAAAGCGTGAAGACCCAGGAAGGGAGAGTGGGCAGGGCGTGGGGAAAGAACTACTGTTTGCTGAGATGCGAAAGTGCCCATTTCACACATGAGGAAGCAGGCAGACAGGAGGTAACCACCCTGACCAAGATTACCCAGCTGATATCACAGTGAGCCTGAGCCCCCGGGCACAAGGAAGGTACCTGCACCCCACAGGGTTTCAGTCCGCCCAGCCTTCCCACTGCTACACCCCTCCCGGCCCTGCCACGCTGCCCCACCAATCACCAATGGGCATGTCCTTCAGTCCTCTTCAACTACTTTCACCCTCAATCATGCATTTGTAGGATGGTATTTCTAATTCCCTGGTGAGAAGAATGTTCAATCTAGTGTCACACACATATACTGGGGAGAAGAATTACTCTAAAAACATAAAATTAGAATTATCCTTGACATATTTAAACAGGATACAAAAGGGGGAAGGAGACGGGAGTAGAAAAAGACAGTCTCTCAAAATCAGGAGAATTTGGGGGTAGGGGTGGGGTGGTGACACATTAAAACAGCTCATGGGTACACCAGGCAGCAAAATACTAAGAAACCACCCTCTAAGAGGCCTGTCTACCAAGCTCCTGAGTCCCATTCCCCTATTTGTAAAACAGTGATGATATTAGCACAAGACTACTGTAAGATTAAATTAGATATTATTTGTAAAATCTTTAACATACTAATGTAGAAAGTGTTCAGTAAACGTTGGCTAACATCACCATTGCTTTCACTATTATTACAAAGACTCGTTTAATCGAAGCAGATGTGTGGGAAATTACATATCAGACCACTGGAAAGCATAATGTAGACATTTCAATACCTCTGTAGACCAAAACAGACAGATAAGATACAACATAAAACCGTTTACAACAGTGCCTGTCAAACTTTGCTACCCATCAGAATTACCTGGGGGGCTTGTTGAAACGCATATCCCTGGGCCCTACTCCCCAAAGTTTCTGATTCAGTACGTTGGGGCCAAAGAATCTGCATTTCTAACAAAGCCCCAGGCGATACTAATGCTGCTGATCTGGGGGTCCACCCTTTAAAAACCACTGATCTACGGTGAATCCCACATTCACATCTGCTTGACTAATAAATCTATCTATGTGTTTCTGATTCAGTCTAAGTCAGTTAACGAGAGGGCAAAATAATGAACAAATGCTTAAAAAGCAAAAGCACCCCCCCATTATTTTTGATTTAAAAAGAAAGAGAAACAAACAGATATTTCCCATTAGATCTATGCTGTTTCTGAAGTCAACTGCTGAATTGAGAAATATTGGAGGTCTGGGGTTTTTTTTTCCAACGTACAAAGAGCGGGCATTGTTCCTGCAGTTAGGTAGGAGTCCTGCGTGACGCGACGACTAGGAAGTTCACTTAGGCCAATGTGACAAAGCCTGCAGAGTACTGAGGGCCAACACTGGTGGCACATGGTGAAGCTGTGTTTCCCGGTCAGACTGTGCCAGTCTGAGCAGACACACCAAGAGCAAGAACCCTGGCCAGATTTTCTCAGATGGCTCCAGGAGAGCTGCTGGAGACCCTCCTTGCTTTTTCAGATGCAAAAGGAAAGGGCAGAGGAACACTGTTGCCCGTAACAATGTTCATTCTATAAAATGTCTCTAGAGTGAATGTAGGTGCTGAGGCTTCCCCAAGCCAAAGTCTCTATGGTAAGAGACCAGAAGTCACGTTTCTTCCATTTGGTTTCAATATTTCTTTGAAAGTTAGCTTGGTACCCGTGAGCTGTCTCTGGAATACCAAGAATAGA
Organism: Physeter macrocephalus; assembly: GCF_002837175.3. Classification (NCBI taxonomy): domain Eukaryota; kingdom Metazoa; phylum Chordata; class Mammalia; order Artiodactyla; family Physeteridae; genus Physeter; species Physeter macrocephalus. The sequence continues at coordinate 17,571,398 of NC_041214.2, forward strand.
CCAGTCCACAGAGACACAGGTCGAAGCCAACGCAAGTTTTTTCTGCCTTCTCCTTCACGGGTATCCTCATTTGCAGAAGGCTGTCTAGCGGAGGAGGATTGAACACTAAGGAGAGTTTCTTTCAGCTGAAAATTACATCATCAGCGTAAAAGCGCCACGCCTGTCTAGGCAGAGCAGCAGTTCTCAAAGTGCAGTCCCCAGACAAGCTGCACCAACGTCACCAGTGAACGTGTCAGACATGCACATTTTTGATCCCAAACCTACTGAATATGAAACTGTGGGGGTGGAGCCCAGCAGACCGTGTTTTAATAGGCTTCCAGGTAATTGTGTTGCACATTCAATTTTTAATTCCATTGGGTGAAGTGTCACTGAGTCCTGAGACAACTCTGGTTTTCACCTGCTTTCTGGCATAGTTGTAAATGGTTCCCCCTTTCTACCTCAGAAGTGTCCTGGTTTGCACAATAAATTACATGGTCATCCTTACCCTTCAGTTCGGATGCTACAAAGGGGTTTCGTTGGTTGGATTCTCTTCACTGCTTGGGATTTCAAATTAAGTTCATGTCTGCTACTACATCCTGGTACTAAACCCATCGCTGCCCTGAATGCTGAAAGATGCACTGCCTCCTAAAAGTCTAGGGATCACGGCTCCAGAAACCCACTTCAGAAGAAGCATCCAATCTTTACCAAAAAAGTACCCACCATCAAACTATATAAAATCTGGTTTAAATTTCTAGCATGTGGGATCAAGTCTGCTCCATCAGGTCTTCAAAATCCTTTTTACTCAATCTTTTGGTTCCTCTACAGGGAGTTTTCTCTTCCCAACTAGCACCCAAGAAAAGTACAAACTTGGTAGGAAATTTACTACTAGTCTTATTTTTGTGGTAATAACTTGGAAATATTAATTCACAGAAAAACCAAGTTTGCCACAAAGTTTCTCAAGCCACCTGTTCTTTTAAAGGCAAAGTGAAATACTGGTCATGTGCTTTTGGATCTGATCCATTTTCCATTCCTTTGAAATCTTTGTCTTCACTCAGCCTAAATTAAATTGCTGGCTTTTTATTCTTCACCGAAGCCTTCCATCTGCTGTCTCTGAAAAGCATCAAAGGCCTCAGATATCATGTTCTGACCCTTTATCTTTCAGATAAAAGTCAGAGAGGGGTCGGTGGCTTCTGCTCAATTATGTAACATCTGCTGTTGAAGCTAAAATCTCAAAGAAAAAAGAGAAAGATCAGCTATTTGGCTTCTCAGACTTGGCCCAAAGGAGACCGTACACTTCGGTGTGATCACTGGGAAAAAGAGTCTGATTCTCAGTCTTCTAGGATCACACACTTATTTGTATCACGTGATTGGACCATAGTTACAATTTACACCAAGCCGACCTGAAGTGTGTTAACCTTTCCTTTATCGTGGGGGAGATACCTGGCTGGAAAGCTGGGCCCACCTGCTGCTTATAGGCACTTCCAGCCCTAAGGTCAAAGGTTGGTAAATGAGCTCACAGGAGGCTTCATCTAAAGAATGTTACCATCCTGCTACAGAGGATAAACAAAACCTCCTTCTCATTCTAGAGCTATTTCAGTCATTCATTCATTCATTCAACAAACACTGATTCCTTACTGTGTAGAGGCCACGATTCTAGACACTGGAGATATGCTGCTTCCAAAAGTCCCTCGCCTCGGGGAGCGTACATTCTAATAGGCACAAAGACAACCTTTCCATCGGCAATCTTTCTCCTCTAGGAAGTGGTACTTCTTCAGTATGACAACAATCTCCGGGCATATTTTAACTTATTAGGTTACATTTTTATGTTCTTTTAGAGAGGTCTGGAGGGGAACCTAATCTCATCAGAAGCCAACCAACAGGTACCAACTTGATCCAAATCTCAGACCTAACCCTGGTGGGAGCTGATAGCCCTGCACACACTGTGATGAAAATGGAATATGGAAAACAATACTAAACGCAATTAAATATCCTAGGAGGTGGCCCGTAGTGTTTCATATTCTCTCTTTCCTGGCCCCTGAACTGCCAGCTATGTTTCTGCACAAGGATCTCACCGCTTCCTTCCCTACTATAAATATCTCTGCAAGCACCATCTTTATAGAAGTGAAAAAAGGAAAGGGAAAGGATATGCTCTGAGATGAAAAGAAAACCTAAAATGTAAGATTAGCTGCCTCTGTACCACTGAGCCTATGAAGAATGCGAATACCGTAGTCTTTGTCGCCAGGGCCACTGAGGCAGGCAGCCGGTTAACCAAAAAACAAGACTAAGTAGGAATCACTTTTAGAAAAGAATAAATATTTCCTTTAAATACATTACCGTAACTTACAATGCACCTTTATTGCCTAATCTTCGGGTGTTGTGGCGAGATTCTTCTTCTTGAGTATGGCCCTGCTGATGGCAGTTCTGGAACTAATTTTCCCTCATAAATTATAACTGTAGCATATTGCCAGTCAGGTCCAGTTTCTTAGCTTAGTTCAAGTCGTATGAGAATTTTTAAAGACTTGAGCAGCCACAAGAGTTTACAACAAAACCAAACCCAGACCTAGACTCTTAAGCCCTCAAAGGAATGGAGCCTGTCTTAGCCTAGTAAGGAGAAGACACAGTAAAATTTCTCCACCAACGCCCCATGGACGGTTGGTAATCCGGAGCATCTTATTTTAACAAACTAAATATGTCATGGAAAGAACATCCTGCCCCACTAGTTTTTATCTAATGAATCCATTCCTATCCCTACCCCACCTCAGGAAAAGCGCATGCCGTGTTCTCGCTAAGGGGGGAGACGGCCAGTCCTTGCGCCCACAAAGCCAAGCAGCAGAGCACGATAATCAAGAGCAGAGACCGCGTATCCTGGGACCAGCCTAGTTCAAATCTTGACTCCATACTGCGTACTCTGATACGACCCTGATAAAGTTACTGAATGACCCTATGAATCATTTCCCTCACTTGTCATGGAAGTTAAATGAATTAATATGTATAACGTGCCCAAAGAGTGACTGGCATGACATAAGAGTACAAGCAACGTTTAGTGCTGTCATCAGCGCCACCACCTTATTTCTCAGGAACACAAATACAGTGGTTTGATGCCTACCAGGAGGGTGGAAGCCAAAGAGATATATTCAGACTCCAGTGTGTCACTTCACCTCTGCCTGCGCAGCTTGCTCATCCGTAAAAACGGAATAAAAACACCTACCTAGGAAGAACTATCGTCACAGTTATCATAATGCCTGGTACACAGTCGACAGTCAAAAAATTACAGCTATTAACACTCTTATATGTAAAAACCTACAGCATACACTTAATGTAGTAAACCTACATTCCAACAGGTGTCCTCTCCTGCACATCTATCAAACCTCCATCCAAAGAACCTTAACTAGCATTTGATTATGGACTCAGCATTTCACTTGGAGCAGTGAAGGACAAACCACCTTCCCCCAGAAGACATGTTCTGAGAAAATACACACTCAACGTGTAGGGAATAACCTGGGAAAATTTACGTGCTGTGCTGTGGAGTTAAAATAGGAGCTGAGAAATAGGAAAGAACACCATGTGCTGGAGCATCTAGCGGACAAAAGGAGCAGAATTAGGCCAAGCCTCGAAAGAGGAACGTGATACAGCTACAGAGGGCTGGGAAACGATAAACTGAATAGGGAGACAACTTCAGTTAACATGCTTACTGACCTCAAAACATGTCTTCTTTTATTCTTATCTTGACCCCTCGGCCTGAGACCCTGACCCTGTTTGGAATATTTTCCCTCCAATCCTCATCTCTAACATTTATCCATTTCTGTCTTCAGAACACAACACAAACCATCTCTTGCCCAGAGAGCCTTTCCCATCTGACATGCTTTTTTCTCAGCGTTCATGTGGTACATACTTCCTTGCCATCTCTGCCGTCGTTCTAACATCCTATATACCATTTACATGTGGTCTACAACATGCATGATGTCTGCTCAATATCCTTACTGCTCCAAGAGCAGGTTTTACAGCTTTGACGTTTTCCCCCACTGAATTTGGGCTGGGGTATAAACCACATGCAATAAAATGGAAAACATTTTAAATGTAAATTCAGTGAGTTCGACACCACGTAATCACCACCCCAATTACTACAATACAGTATTTTCCATCACAAAAGTTCCCTTGTGCTCCTTTCCAGTCACAGGTGTCCACATTCCGGATTTCTGTCCCTAGAGCTTAGCTTTACCTGCAGTAGAACTCCATTTAAACAGATTCACACAGTACATACCCCACTGCGTCTGACTTCTTTAGCTCAACATACTGCTTTGAGATTTATCCATGTTATTGGCATGTATGATTCCTTTGATCCCTAAATGGTATTCTATAAGTATAGCACGATTTGTTTACTCATTCTACTCTGTCAACGAACACTTGGGTCACTCCCAATTGGGGGCTATTATGAATAAAGGTACTATGAACATTCCAGTAAAAGTCTTTTCGTGGATATATGTTTTCACTTCTCTTAGGTAAACACCTAGGAGTTAAATCACTAGGCTCGCAGGTAGTTATATGTTTAACTTGATAAAAGGTTACCAAACTGTTTTCCGAAGCGTATTTTCTAGCTTACACTCGCATCAAAAATGCATGAAACTATTTACTGTTCCATTTCCTTGTCGACAGTTAACATCATCAGCTTTCTGGTATTTGTTTTATTTTTCTGCCATTCTAATGGGTATGAAGTCGTATCTCATCATTTTAATTTGCATTTCCCTGTTGACCAATGACGCGAAGCATCTTTTCATTCGTTCCTTGGTCACACATCTTCGTTTCTGATTTGCTCACTTAAGTCTTTTGGTCTTTTTTTGAGTCCCTTGTCTTTTTTATTACAGAGTTATGAGAGTTCTTTAGATAGCCTGAATCCTTTAACAGAGTTATAAGATTGTGAATATTTCCTCCCAATCTATGGCTTGCCTTTCATTTTCTTAATAGTGTCTAAAGAAAAATGAAAGTTTTAAATTTTGATAAAGTCCAATTTATTAATTTTTTATTTTATGGTTTCGTGCTTTTTATCTCCTAAGAAATCCTTGCCTGTCCAACGTTGGGGACATATTCTATTTTCCTCTGTTGGCTTTACGGTTTCAAGTTTTACACTGAGGTGTATGATCCATCCTGAATTGCTTCTTCGACTTCTCCACTTCATCTGGTAATAGATCTCTGCAGAGAACAAGTGCTCCATAAACACTGCCGATTCATTTATAAATGCCCCACAGGTTAAGAGACGTGTATTTTTAAAGCCTGTTGGAGGGGCACGTGCTCAGCCTCAGGAACATCTTGGATAGATGTTCAGGAATAAAGTCATGAATGTGGCCCAAAGGAGCAAACCGGAGGCATCTGTTTAGAACTGTTATAATAGCCTTGCCTTATAGATAAGCTTTTGACTAGGACAGAGATAATCCAAAGTTTCTATTTCTGCACAAATAACAGTTTAACCCAGCATCAAAAAAAAAAAAAAAAAGTCAAACACTTTGCTCACAATATTTTCTTCTTCTTTGTATCTACGTTAGAACAATTACAATGTCATTAGTGTAGACTGAATTCTCTTGAATGAATTAGGCTCCATAAAAACAGTCAGTGATTCACAGCAGTTCTATTGAAAACTTACTTTAAAGTGAGTAATAAATGTTAAAAACATTACTCTCAGGGGACATATTTTCTATAACCTGAAACATTCACATTATTTTATAGGATTTAGATGACTTTTAAAAACGTTTTACTAATATTTCATCTGGAAAACATGTCAACTCAAAAAATAAAGAGAAGTATTCCTGTTATTCAGATAAAGTCTATTACCCCATGCATCTTAAAATAGAGCATTTCGAGCTATTTCCTTGAGATTTTACTAAGAAAACACAGGACTGAGAATAGTAAAAATACTCTTTCCCATTTAATTGAGGCTTGGAGAAATTAATAAATTAACTAGGAGCACAGAGCATTTCATAAGTACTAAGTAATACAGCTGATAGTTCTAAAGAGCTATATTATGACAGCTGCTTCCTTAATAGTTTTGAGCCAAAAACACACTCCTTGCTTAGCAAGGCTCATTTCTTATTACTCTGCCTTAGCTTAAGTTTCCACACTACAGTGGAGGAACTGCCATAGGAAAACTCTTTACATAACTAAACAAAACCCTAGGCACTCCTTTGTAGCTTGCAAGTACTCTCTTTTTAATGATTACCCAGCTTCACAAGCTAACAGCTCTTGGAAATAATCAACAGTAGTTGCTTATAATTTAGGTCGAAAAAAAGAGAAAGTACCATATAAATCTGGTATTGTTTCTTTTTATTATTATTTTAAATTAATTTATTTATTCATTTATTTAAGTTTTGGCCGCATTGGGTCTTCACTGCTGCACGCGGGTTTTCCTCTAGTTGCTGAGAGCGGGGGCTACTCTTCGTTGCGGTGCGCGGGCTTCTCATTGCGGTGGCTTCTCTTTCTGTGGCTAGCGGGCTCTAGAGCGCAGGCTCAGTAGTTGCGGCGCACGAGCTTAGTTGCTCCGCGGCATGTGGGATCGTCCCCGACCAGAGCTCGAACCCGTGTCCCCTGCATTGGCAGGCGGATTCTTAACCACTGCACCACCAGGGAAGCCCCCATGGTATTGTTTCTTTTTAAAGAGAAAAGAGGGTTTTGTGTCTAGCTACTTGAATGTGGTTAAGTTACTCATTTAAATGCCTTTTCTCATCAAGTATTTCAATTATCACCATTTCCTTAATAGCACTCCATTATTTTTACGCCTTCCTAAATGTACAATCCTTTCTATAGCCGAAGGTCAAAAAGAATAAAAGTAGCAAAAAACTCCCAGTAAGAAATATTGTCTTAAGCCAAATATTCCAAGAAGTGTTTAAGGGTTCCGATAATAGTCAAAATAAACTTTTCATTTAAAGAATGTGAGAAACTCTATCATGCAAGAAATACACTCTAGAATGAGCTTCCCAGACGATATTTATTCAGAAAAGTTCTCTTGTACTTTACAGCATGGATACAATTCACCAATGTCAGCTGTGAAGTAAATCCTAGTTTTCCCTAAAATCCCTTCTAAATGACTTTGAAAGCACCCCATGAGTGCCTAGATTGATTTCCAGGGAGGAGGGAGTTTATATAAATGACAAGAACCCTCTGGCATGCTGGACGTGAGACACTTGCCTAAGAGAGGTCACTATTTCTTCACAAACGTCACATCTACAGCAATTTTGTGTTCTGACTCTTGACTTTCTCCTTACCAGACACCCGAATGCCACAGTGTGCATACTTTGTTTTTCCCTATGCCAAGCCACCAAGTCCCAAAGCTTTTCTCCTACAGCTGGAGTTCCCTTCTACGGATTTGTTCATGTCACTTACTCATTCAACTCCTTCATTTACTTAAAATCTTCGAAGTGCTAGAATAACATAAGAATATTCAAGGAAAAGGACACGCAGCACCCCTCCCCCATCTCATACAGCTAAGACTAACATGGAAGTCAAAAATGTACCCCCTCCCCCGCCAAAAAAGGGATTATACTCATACAACAAGCACTTTTGTGCAAACACAGTTTGTATTAATGTCTAGAGTCTAGGCACCCTGCGTTTACTTTAAGTTCATTCACTCAACAACAAACTGCTTTCCATTTGGGTGGGTACTGTGAATAGGAGCCCAAAGTTTCTTCGGTTTGGGATTTCCAGATACATTCAATGATAAGGTTCAAATACTTCACAAGTTTGTTTACATTTCGACTTTGATGAGTCCGTGTTCTCGTGTGTGTGTGTGTGTGTGTGTGTGTGTGTGTGTGTGTGTGTGTGTGTGTGTGTGTTACGAGGGCCTCTCACTGCTGTGGTCTCTCCCGTTGCGGAGCACAGGCTCCGGACGCGCAGGCTCAGCGGCCATGCCTCACGGGCCCAGCCGCTCCGCGGCACGTGGGATCCTCCCGGACCGGGGCACGAACCCGCGTCCCCTCCATCGGCAGGCGGACT